>NC_141905.1:21082500-21386666 GCF_057802395.1 Ceratotherium simum simum | reverse complement strand
GCATAAGGAGCTCTTAGTCAAACGTAAGTTTAGGCTGAAATGAAATAGAGGCTCACAGAGGGTTTAAGCAAAGTAATATGACTTTTACAAAAGATAAAGGGTTTATAAAAAATAATGAATGGCAAAATCGTAAAAGGTGCTTAGGAGAAACAGTTATTTCTGAGAGTGTATCCTTAATATCTGGTGTTCATTTCAGGTCGGCAGCCCCATTCCCCACCAGTTTCCCCAGCTCTGTTGACAGGATTTAGGCTGTGTAGACCGTGGGCCCTGGTTCAGGTAGTGATTTCTGTTTTGAGTGTTGGGGAAGCCCTCCTAACACAGGAGCCCCCATCGCCAGCTCTTCATACAGGGATGCACAGCTCTGCATCCAGGTGAGTAACTATGGAAACTACTCCCTCTTGTGACTGAGGGCCTGCAAGTTAAGGTTGCCAGCTTGCTCTTTCCAGGGGCATGTCAGAGCTGTAGGGAGCATTTTCCGTAATCAGGAGCATCAAAAAGAAATGGAATCCTGGAACTTGAGTGAGTAACTTAAACACTAACGTTTTGCAGCTGCTGCTGATTGCCACAAATCCAGATCTTTCCCTGAAGCAAGGCATTAAGATGAGTGGACTTATCTTGGGGGTTGTGGAGAAAGCCATTAGGCCGTGGTGCCTTCTCACTTTTAATATTTAATTGAGATGCTTAATCTCAGAATATGAGTTATAGTTGTTGCTTTTGAATAGGCTTGGTTTAATCTTGGTGTATTTGTCGATTTAAAAATGGGATAGACTTGGAAAGTTATTATACTAACTTGTTTCTGTATTTTTGCTTTAAGTGAAACTTGTGAATTGAACTGTAAGTGAAAATGTTACTGACATTATGAATTTTTTTACCTAAATATTTAAAGTAATTATATGTAAACCTGATTTTAAAGCATTTTCATCTTGTTTTATCTCTTTTTTAAAAGTACTGCCAGTGAAAGATGTAAAAGAAAAACCTGAACAACAGATCGGAACAAAAGAGACTGACAAATTACCCAACAATATCAAACCTCGACAGCAACCCAGTGCCTTATTTGCTAGAGGAAATAGGAAAGCCGTCAAAAGTCCTCAAAGATCATCAAGTAAAATAAAAGAAAATAAGCATCCATTTGCTCTTTATGGGTGGGGAGAAAAACAGACAGATACAGGAAGCCAGAAAACACACAATGTCTGTGCTTCTGCCCCAGTGCATGAGGTGGGTTCATGTGCAATCTGCTTCTCTGCTGTCCCTTGGAGGGTGGGTTTGGGCTACATTCCTGTCACTGGGTATCATATCCTGTGTCACTGGGATGCTTTGGGGTTGTGGTAGAGCTTAGGGGATGGTAGGGTGGGCCAAGGAAAGCCCAGAGCTGGGCATCTGATTAGCAAACAGGAGGATTCTGGATGTTGGCTGCCTGGAGATCAAGGGGTCTTGCTGGGAGTTAGCTAGTACGTGGAAGCGTTTACCAACAGTGAGCCAGGTGAACAAGTGGATGGAGTCAGGGTTCTCGAGTTCCTGGGGGGCCAGGAGGTGCAGAGGACGGGCACAACCAGGGCTGGCAGCTGCCCATCTAGATTTGCTGTGAGCCTCTTGAGAGGTTTCCAGTTCCTTCGGCTTTGATAACTGGTGGTTCCTTGACTCCTTTGTTATTGGTTGGTCTGTTAGATTGCTTCTCCTGTAGTCCTTGATATCTACCATAGACTCCCTTTTGCTCTCCAGATTAAATTCGAATGGTTATGTTTTCCCCTGCTCAACCATATCCAATGCCTTTTACCCCTAGGAGCTTCAGTTCTCCCCTGACTTAGCCCTGGCTGGTCCCTGTACGAAGTCCTGAGAACATGTCAGACAGGAGGGTCCTCGTGTAGAGCCAGTAAACATTTATGTCTGTTAGCGCTACTACTGTTACTACAGCCTAAAGCAAAGAGTGAATGAAAAGAAGCAGAACGAGAAAGTGCAAACTGTTTGAATTCTGATTAAATACCATAAACAAATTTTTACTGAACGACTTCTAAACCCTAGCAGATGGTGTTATTTGGAGTGATATCTGAGACAACAAAGCTGTGGTTTAACAAAAGACCTCTCGCAATTCCATGGGATTAAATTTAACAGGGTTTATCTGTAGTATGAAATGTCTTGGGTAGTAAAATCCCTTGAGATTTTTTTCCCAGTATTTTGCTGTAAAACATTCAAAGTCCTTTAATGGAATACTTATCCGTGCTTTAATGCTAAGCAGATCCAATAATTTTCCAGAGCCAATTTCTAGAGGCACATGCAAATTAGTTGCTTACCATTAATAGCTAAAATTTAGTCCGCAGACATTTTCTGTTGCTTAGTTTCTTTATCACTGACAATGGTAAACCACAGAATCCGGGGAAACGGCTTTTCTGGACAAGCTTTTATACACAGAAGAACTGAACATGATGAGGCTGGGCTTGCCTCTGCCCGGGGGGCAGTAGCCACATTGCAAATATTCTTGAAAATTAGAACAGATGCCACTTAAATTATACTTTTATTTTTGAACTCTCTTTAGATTCATGAATCAGCATTACGAGCCAAGAACAGAAGACAGGTGGAAAAAAGGAAACTGGTAGCTCAGAGGCAACGTGCTCACTCTGTGGATGTGGAGAAAAACAGAAAGATAAAGCCTTCCTCCTCAGAGAATCCATGGATGACAGAATATATGAGATGCTATTCGGCAAGAGCTTAAAGGAAGAAACAGTTGCTTGGACAGCCTCTTTTAAAAAGCATAAATGAAAGAAAGAAAAAACAAAAAACAAAAACTATCAAAAGAAACCAGACACAGGTTTCAGAAACCAACTGATTATGCAAGGTTTTTCCTAGGGAGTTTCTAAAAGATTGTTCTATTTTGATGAATCCTGGTCGCCTACCTCAGCAGTAGGGTGACAGTTGAAGCCATAGACATTTGGTTATTTATGAAGATAATTCCCTAATCTTTGATATTCTTATAAGGATTTTGTTTTAAAGCATCTTAATCTTTTAAGATACTGACACCAAATGCCTTTAAATGGCTATAGATGCTTAACATTCAGTTTTCTTTTCATAAGTTTAGGCAGAGCCTATTTTCATCCTTTTCTGAATAACTTTTCAGATTCCATAGTGAGGAAGATCATTCCAACTTGCAGCGTAAGACTCGTTTTCTGTATGTGTGGTTTTCTTTGTGAAAGAATATCATCAAAAGTGAGTTTCAACATTAATATTGATTCTGTGTATAATGAAACTAGAACTTTGGTAGTTCCTGAAAGATTAAACTTATTGTGTTTTGGTTCAGCACCACTTCATGTAGCCTGTGATATTTAAGAATTGTCTGGGCTGGGTGAAGGTCATCTTTTTAAATGACCATCTAGGCACTTATTTAATAGTGTAATAGTTCAAATGCATTCCAATAAATGAAGTGCCAGTGCATTGTGTTTAGAGTAGTACTGAAGTTTCTTTTGAGTCAAAGACTGACAGTTTTTTTATTGTGAGTTTTTTTAAGAACACATAATGGGGTATCAGTCACTTGCTGCAGTCTGGCCTTTTGGCGTGCACACCCACTGTGGACTTTTGCCTCTTCTATAATAGTTGGCAATGACATTTAAAACTTAAAATCTGAAATTCTGTTTAATAAAATTGAGATTGTCTTGCTCACTGGGGATGTGGGACAAATATTAAGATACCCATTAGAGATGTGGCCTGCCCCTAATTTCTCTACTTTTTCCTTTACAGAACTCACTAATAACAAAGCCTTGATGATGTACATTATTCAGACTTTTGGTTTAAATACATTACACCTAGATTCCTAGCCAGTTGATCTTATAATGTGAGAGAATGGTGGTGGGTGTATAGGCACAAATGTAAGTATGTAAATGAAGTGTTCATTCTATTTAGTGCATTTGCTTTTCGGTTAGAAAAATGGTTTTAAGGAACACTGGTTTCCATCCAGCAGAGACAGGAATCTCCAGGAGAGATGAGTGCTAAGTTCTCTGTAAGAGAGAAGGTACTTTGCCTGTGCCAACCTAGCCCTGGAGATATGTGAGGGAAAACTTGGTCTTTGACGTGAAGTTGAGCATTTCCTTGATATTTTTACTCTGGGTCTTTGAAGTATTATGAATTTTCAGAACACAAATATGTTTTATTCCACATAAAATCTTCACACAGTGTCATCTTACAACTGTATTAAGCTTTGAGAACTCATACTGAAGAACCATGAGCTTTTTTTTTTTTTTTGTTAGAAAGACTTTTTAAATATTTTGCATCAGAGAGCTCTCCTAACCATTGAGATTTATATTTAATAAGAGGAAGTTCTACGTGTTGTCCAAAACAACCTTGCTAGTAATTCTGCTGAATTTTGCTGTTATTATTATTAAAGTCCTTAAACATTGCAGGTACCTAAAGATCAAATTACTGTGGCGTTGTGATGGTGTAGCTGATTGTGAAAACCCTTCCTTTAGAACCACTTCTTGCATGTTCAGTTTTACCCATCTAGCTCAAGTGATCATGTTGCATCTGACAATCTTAGGGAAGATAGCCTTGGCGGGTAGCTCAGGCCCCACACTGATGGACTGCCTTAGAAACCCAACTTCCTCTAGGCTTTGAACAAGCCAGACTCTCTCTCTAGAAAACAGACTTGTATTTAATGTGCTTACTACTGAAAATTCCAGATGGAGATAAAACCTAGAAGGCAATATTGGCCAGTTTTTGCCCTTTTTAAGTAGAGGACAAATGAACAAGATTTTTAAAGTACTTTTAATGTGCATGAACAATGAGTGAATCAATATGAATTAATTGTGAGTCCCCTTCTTATGTCCAAGTCATTAGTTGGTTAAGGTTTCTTTTCCTTCTTTCTCTTTAGGGATGAAAATTACCTTTTGAGCCTATGAAATTTTTAAACTTGTAACAATTGGATGGTTTTACTTTTTCCTTCTCATTCTAGAAACTAATGTGGTTCTAATCATGTTCCTAATTCTTGGGACAACTTGCAAGACAGCAAGATAGTTTAAAATTACCTTTCATGTTGAAAAGTTTGAAACTGTTTGAGAATCCAGTGATATGTAAAATATAGAATAAAATAATTGCTGTATAAGACTGTCTTTTTAAATTTTTGGTTTTAAGTTCTTAATTAAAACAATTTGCCATAAACATGTTTTATGTGTTACTTTTATTAAAAGCAGTAATAGAATATTGAATAACATCTAGCCCTCTGCTGGACCGAGGTGAATGAGAAATAAATAGGAATCTGTTCTTTATTTTGAAACCTAAAAACTGCTCTTATTTAGGAGGCATCAAAATACTTGGTACCTCTGGTTATATGTATGCTCGCCCACCACCATAAAATTTCTAAGCACATAAATACATTTCTTAAGTTTACTAAAGGTGTAATAGGGTATAGGTTACTTTCTCATAATGTGGTAGACACATATTTATGGGACTTCGTATGTAATAGCTTTATTATTGTTTCATCAAATATCAATTGCTAGTAACTTGAAAGGAGTGTGTACTAGGTCACTCAAACTGAGCTGACTAAACTGCACGAAAGAAAGGTGGCTGTTGAGTTATTGGAAGTCAACTTCTAAAACAGAATTCTGCACAATTGGCAGGTTTAAAAATAGTCCTTAGTGTATTCCCCTCCTCTAAATTGACAATGCTGTACTGGGCATAAACTTTATAAATGGAATGTCATAGTAGTTGATAGTTAAAATTTTCAGAAGTGTTACTGGCAAAAAGGGAGAGAGGCAGAGCATATGTTAGAAGTAAAAACAACTTTTCTTGTTGACTGCTTCGGTAAAAAATCTTTAGTGGATAGTTTTACATTTCACTGGACTAGATAAAAGTGGTGCTGATATTTATATAGCCTGATTCTGTAGTTGGTTTGGTATCAAACTGCTAATGCCTGACTCATAAAGTCCTTACTGTATAGTCTTGTGATTAGTTAAATAATATTTAAAAAGTGATCCTAAAAATGTGATCTGGTCATTTCAAAATTTTTGCATCTGAAATAGATTTCCATACAATAGGACGAGTAGGGAGTTATGCTGTGTAAATGTATGCTTAATACCAAATTCTATGCAAGGAGCTATGTCTAGATTTTTGGCCCAGATTTGGTCTGTTCGAGCCTGCTGGTACGATATGGGAAAAAGTTGCTCCTTTAATAATTATTTCCATTTTGCAAGTCAGGACACCTGAGTGAAGACATCAGAAGCCTCTTTTTTGATTTCTTTTATAATTAGCAAAACTGTGTATTTAAGAACAGTCTCCCCATATTATTATAAGTTTATTTTGAGTTTTGCATTCACTTTAACATATAGAAGGAATAAAGACTGGGTACTTACAATCACAAAGCTCAGGCAATGGGAATTTTGGGTTGTATTTTAAGAGCTATGTATTGCTTTTAGCTTATATTTAATATTGAAGTTACTTGGAAAAATGTGAATAAAGTTAATTAATATTACAGGCTGAAACTTTTGTTTGGTGGGAAACAATTCTGATTCGTACATCAGTGGTTGAAGAAAATGTATGATCACATTGACTCCTAAATGGATTTTTCATTAGATGTTTAACAAGATACATTAGATACATTCAGGAAAGGATACTTTCTGTATATACACTTTGAGTTGAACTATAAATTTTTCCCAGTCTTTTCTCTCACACCTTCCTATTGTTTTGAAAATTACAAAAGTAATAGTTCACAGTTAAAATAATTCAAAAAAAAGTAGAGAGTAAAAAGTGCAAGTTCCTTTCAATACCACCCCCTCACCAAAATTGTACACCCCTTCTTAGAGGACACCAGTGTTAAGTTTAGTGTGTAAACTTCTAGGCTTTTTCTTCTAAGCACTTATCTGTGGAGGTACATAAACACTTTTTTTTCCCCCAAAGTATAGAATAATACTATACACATTCTATAACTTTTTTCAATTAATATCTTAGGGAAGGTTTGAGTTCCAGGTAAGATGGAGTTAACATGCACCCTCCTTTTGTTTTCACTAAACACAACTATAAAACCTGGATAGAATGTATGGCACAACTATTGGAGGACTCGAAGAAGTAAATAGCAACACACAGATTGGGGAGGAACACCAGAATTCTAAGTACAACTGAAGTGGTGAGTTTACCATCTTTTTATTCCTCTGGTATCTCCCAGCCTGAACACAACATGGCCCCAAACGCCAAAGTGAGCACAGTAGTGCAGAGATCCTAGAGAAGCCTGGCTTGAGGAACAGGAAAGGAATGGCTAAAGCCCAGAGTGAGGGAGGGAAATGCCCTTTGTTTCCTCTCCTGTCTCTTCACTTTTCATGCTGGAGCCCCCAGGTAGTCCCTTGGCTGCCAGCAGGAACCTGCAGGAGCTAAGAGTCTGAGGGAGGGGAACTTCACCTCCATTTGGTAAGGCTGAGGCACCAAGAGGGTGAGGCTGAGTCTGTGTGCTTTTTTCCATCTCTGAAGGACATGCCTCAATTACAGGAGTGGGCAGTTTCGGGTTGGAGGGCCAAAAACGGAAGCCCCAAGGAACCAGAAAGTACTGGTGACATAGAGAGGGATGAGCTCAGGGAAGTAGTTCCACAAAGATATTTATGAATTCTGGCTCACCCCTGACCTGCTCACCTCACTCACACTGTTCGCCTGTGGAGCTGATCCTAATTAACCAAACACATGTGAGACCTCAGCTGACAGACCCCTCCTCAGATCTCAGACTGACCACAGATGGTGTACACGTGGGACAGATCCCAACAGCACTGCAAAGGCTTTGAAAACTGAACTGACATTGGGACCAACACCCCCAGAACTTGTGGCCTGAACCTGACCAGATCGAGTACTAAAACAAAAATATCAACATTCTCCATGGGATTTGCTTGCATCTCATTATGTAATATTCAAAACACCTAGCATACAATCCCAAATCACTCAGCATATGAAGAATCATGAAAATATCTCTAATGGAAAAAGGCAATCAACGGATGCCATTATAGACTTTAAAGGAGCTATTATTAAAAAGTTCAACTGAGCAATCACAAACACTCTTGAAATAAGTATTAAAATAGAAATTATCAATAAAAAAAAGAAGAACCAAATGAAAACATGAGAACTGAAAAATACCATAACTGAAATTAAAAAACCCCTCACTGGATAGACTCAATAGCAGAATGGAGATGACAAAAGAAAGATATAGATCAATACAAATCATCCAATCTAAACAATAGAAAAAAGAAAAAAAGATTCAGGGCTACGTCATAGGAGTCACAGAAGGATAAGGGAAAGAATGTATTGGTTTAAAAACACCTGCAGAAATGATGGCTAAAAACCTCCCAAATAAAGCTGAGTGAACCCAAAACTGGATAAACCCAAAGAAATCCTAGCCCAGACACATCATAAAATGTTGAAACTAAAAGACATCTTGAAAGCAGCCAGAGAAAAATGAAAGATTTCCTATAGAGGAACAATTCAAATGACAGTGAATTTTTTCGTCAGAAACTACGGAGGCCAGAAGGAGGTGGCACATTTCTTAAAGTGCTGAAAGAAAATAATGTCAACTCAGAATTCTATATCCAGTGAAATATCCCTCAAGAATGAAGGTGAGATAAGGATATTCTCAGATGAAGGAAAACTAAGAGAACTGATAGCCAGCAGACCTGCTTTACAGGAATAGCTAAAGGAAGTTCTTCAGACAGAAGAGAAATAATACCAAAAGGAAACTTGGAATATTGGGAATGAAGCAAGAGCAAGTTACAGGATTCAGTCTTTTGTCCTTGGTTCCTGAAACAGCTGCAGAGCCATAAAGGTGAAAGGAGTGTCTTGTTATTTATAACAAGCCCCTTTCAACCACATCTGAGTTTATTAATGAGGTAACTTTTGGAAAATCCCTAAGGATGGGGGCTGGTTGCCAGGGGAATGACCCCTGTGATTAGAGGGTTGAAATTTTCAGTCTCCCCCTACCCCTGTCCCTGACCTCTGGGGAAGGGAGAGGGGCTGGAGATTGAGTTCAAACACCAGTGGCTAATGATTTCATCATTCATGCCTGTGTAATGAAGCCTCCATAAAAACTCAAAAGGACGGGGTTCGGAGAACTTCAGGTTGGTGCACACATGGAAATGTAGGAAGCGTGGTGTACTCAGAGAACAAGGAAACTTCACATCCCTTCCCACATACCTTGCCCTATACATCTCTCCCATCTGGCTGTTCCTGAGTTATATCCTCTTATAATAAACCAGTAATCTAGTAAGTAATCTGTTTTTCTGATTTCTGTGAGCTGCTCTAGCAATTACTAGAACCCAAGGAGGGGGTCATGGGAACCTCTAATTTACAGCTGGACAGTCAGAAAGCACAGGTAACAACCTGGACTTGTGACTGGCATCTGAAGTGGGGAGGGGGAGCAGTCTTTTGGGACTGAGCCCTTGACTGATGGGATTTGATGCTATCTCTAGGTAGATCATGTCAGAATTGAGTTGAATTGTAGGACACCTGGCTGGTATCACAGAATTGCTTGATGTGTGGAAAACCCACATATCGGGTGTAATAGAGTGTTGAGAGTAGAGGAGACACACAGGAGGACTGAATTTTTCCTTAGAACCTAATAACAGAGCTTCAAAATATATGAGCGTCTGTGCCAACAGTGCTCTCACGAACATGGTGAATGTTCCTAAATTCTGGTGGATTTTTATAAGAAGTGTGGCAAGCATCATTCCTACAAAATGACAGAATGCAAGAGGAACAAGGATTCTCAGGCCAGCCCCGTGGCTTAGCAGTTAAGTGCACGCACTCCGCTACTGGTGGCCCAGATTCGGCTCCGGGGCGCGCACTGACGCACCGCTTCTCCGGCCATGCTGAGGCCACGTCCCACATACAGCAACTAGAAGGATGTGCAACTATGACAGACAACTATCTAATGGAGCTTTGGGGAAAAAAAAAGGAGGAGGATTGGCAATAGATGTTAGCTCAGAGCCGGTCTTCCTCAGCAAAAAGAGGAGGATTAGCATGGATGTTAGCTCAGGGCTGATCTTCCTCGCAAAAAAAATAAGTAAATAAAAAATAAAGAAAAAACCCAAAAAACAAGGATTCTCTGTATGCCCAGGAAAAGCAGCACTATGACAGGAAACAGTGGCTATGGTGGGCAGACTAAGTTGATCTTCCAGAAAGAGGCTAAAACTACAAAGAAGATTGTGCTCAGGCAAAATATATGAAGGAAAATCTGACTGAATTGAAGGGAGAACTAGACAAATTTATAATTACAGTTGGAGACTTCAAAACTCCTATCAGTAATAGAACTAGTAGACAGAAAATCAGCAAAGATATAGAAGAGCTAAACATCATTAATCAAATAACTCTGATATTTCTAGAACACTCCACCCAACAACAGCAGAACATGTATTTTTCAAGTGCACTTGGAACATTCATCAAAACAGACCAATTCCCAGTTTATAAAATAAACATTAACAAATGAAAAATAATTGAAATCATACAAAGTATGTTTCTGACTATAATGGAATTAAACTAGAAATCAGTAAGAAAGATAAAGGAAAATCTCATATCAGGTGGAAATTAAACGACATGCTCATAAATAATCCACCAGTCAAAAAAGTCTCAAGAGAAATTACGAAATATTTTAAATGGAAGAAAAAAGAAATTACAACATACTAAAATTTGTGGGCACAGCTGAAGCAGTGCTTAGAAGGAAATTTATAGTTTTGAGTGCTTCTATTAGGAAAGAAGTTCTCAGATCAATAATCTAAGCTTCCATCTTAAGAAACTAGAAAGAGATGAGCAAAATAAACCCACATCTAGCAGAATGAAGGAAAAAATAAAGAGCAGAAATCAATGACATTGAAAACAAAAACAGAGAAAACAAATGAAGCCAAAAGCTGGTTCTTTGAAAAGATCAATAAAATTGATAAACCTCTAGAAAGGCTGACAGAAAAGGTCATACATACATAATATCAGGAGTAAAATGTGGTTATTTTAATTTGCATTTCACTGAATATTAGTGAGGTTAATGTCTTTCTCATATTTATCAATTACCTATTTCTTTGATGAATGGCCTGTTTATGTGCTTTACCGATCTTTTAAAATTATTTTGGAAAAACTAGAAAAGCACATTGCCTTTTTTTTTTTAGTGGGTTTCTGTCTAACTTATTTATCTGATACCAGTCTTCTGTTAAATATGTTGCAAATGAGTTGTCATAGCCTATTGCTAAGCTTTATGCTTTCTTTTGTCTTATAGGAAATATTAATTTGCAGAATCAAACCTTGAACATTTTCTTTACAGATGGGGGATTTTGTGTCACCTTTGGATAGATTTACCCTTCGATCATAAAAAAAATTCTACATGTTCTTCCAATGATTTAAAAAAAATCTTGCCTTTTACTTTTAGATCTTTATTCCAACAGAATTTTTTAGTGAATATGAAGTAGAGATCAAACCTTTTTTTTTCCCCTGATTAAATGGGTAGCGAATGGACTTAACACCATCCAGTAAAGAGCGCTTACTGATGTAAAATGTCACATATTTTTACATAAATTGCCATAGATACAAGGGAAGGTTTCTAGATTCTTCTATGGATCAATTTGTCTACACCTGAGCTCATAGCATTGTTTTAATTTAATTTTGCTGTATATTTTAGTATCTGGCATGGCAAGTCTCCCCACCCTTACCTTGTTCTTTGCTTTTCTTTTTTATATGAACTTTAGATTTTTTTTTTAATTTTTTAAATTTTCCCCCGAAAGCCCCAGTAGATAGTTGTATGTCATAGTTGCACATCCTTCCAGTTGCTGTATGTGGGACGTGGCCTCAGCATGGCCGAAGAAGCGGTGCATCGGTGCGCGCCCGGGATCCGAACCCGGGCCGCCAGCAGCGGAGCGCACGCACTTAACCACTAAGCCACGGGGCCGGCCCTTTATATGAACTTTAGAATGAGCTTGTCAAATTCTATTTTAAAATTCCAGTTGGGAGTTTTTTTTAACTGCATTGAATTTACTAATTTTGGAGGACTCATATCTTAATAATATTGAGCTTTTCTGTCCCCAAATATAGCATGTCTCCATTTAAGTTGGTCTTATATTTATTTCAGTAATTTTCATCAAAAAAGTCTTGCACTCTTCTTGCTGGATTTTTCCCCCTTCTATCAAATTTTCTATATGGTTTTTGCCTATGTATAGGAAAGGGGCTAAACTGGAAGAAATGCTATTACTTTTTCTGATAAATAAGGGAAGGAGAATGTGGGTGAAGACTAAGAGATTAACAATGCTGTCATTAATTAAATAGCTTGGAATTACATCAGAAGAACCAGAGAACTGGTAATGACCCAACTGTTTATCAATAAGGAACTGGTTAAAGAAAATGTAGTATACCCACACAATAGAACATTATGTAGCCTTTAATAATAAGAAGAAAGTTCTCAATGTACTAAGATAAGCAGAGAGCTCCAAGATACAGTATAGATGGAAAAAAGACAGTGTATATAATATGTTACCTTTTGTTTAAGAAGAGGAAGAGTAATAAAGGTATTTGTATCTACATCAAGAAACTCTGGAAGGATGCACAAACTAATAAGTGGTTTCCTGTAGTGGCAGGGGAAGAAATGGAGTGATGGAATGGAGTCAATGGAAGGAATGGAGTGATTCACTATTTATCTTTGACTTTTGAACCATAAGAATGTATTAGCTATTGGGGCTGGTCCCATGGCCTAGTGGTTGAGTTCAGCACGCTCTGCTTCGGCAGCCTGGGTTCGGTTCCCGGGCGAGGACCTGCACCACTCTTTGGCGGCCATGCTGTGGCGGCAACCCACATACAAAATAGAGGAGGATTGGCACAGATGTTAGCTCAGGGCGAATCTTCCTCAAACAAAAAGGGGGAGATTGGCAGCAGATGTTAGCTCAGGGAAAAGCTTCCTCAGGAAAAAAAAAGAATGTATTAGCTATTAAAAAAAATCCTAGAGAAAACACAAAAACTAAATACTACCCACTCTTCAAAAATATGTCCTCCTGAAGATTCTAAGCTATGTGACTCTTAAGCAAGGCTGATAACAGGACCACCTGGGGGCCTCTATGGGCCCACATGCTGCGGGCAAAGTAGAGGGCAGGCTGGCCGCTCCACCGCCTCCTGGTCCTGAACCGGGCCGGGAGGTTGTTTGAACATTACCATATTTAAAACACTGAGATTTTTGAATAGTAAGGTATAAATCCTGAATTTTCACTGAAAAGACTAACCTTCTCCAGGAATAAAATTTTAGCATGAGTCTGTGACACCAACAATAAAAGCAGCTGAAGCTTATCAAGTGTTTTCAGAAGGACCAGGGCTGGCTTAAGTAGGTCAGGGCCACTGGCACTTCCACGTGTTCTGACTTGCAGGCACAGACTCTTCTCCTCTCCTCCATGGCAGGCGCTGATCCTCCCGGGATTCCCAGCGTGTCTATTTCACAACAGCGGTGCTCCAGTAGCCTGTGCAACTGCTTGTGGAATAAAAGGATGCCTTCTTCAGGACTACCACAGTATTTACGGCAAAAGTAAATAAATTTAATAAAGATAAAATCTAATAAAGACAAAAGGTAAACTTTAAAAAAAAAAAAAGTGTGGATTTAAGTTTGGGCCTCCTGTTCTAATCAGTGGGAGTGTTCACTAGCACAAGTTCTCTGGAGGGCAATTTGGCTTTATCGATCTTAAAAAGGAACATTTCTTTGACTTGGCAATTCCACTCCTAAGCATTTCCTGATACACCCACGTGCGCAGATGTCCTGCCAAGGGAGTTCACAACAGCGTGGCACACTGGGTAGACTGGCGCAACCACACCGCCTGCCTCTGATAAGGAGCTAGACCTACAGGGGAGGAATGAGAAAAGGAGTGAGGCACAGCCTTGAAGCACACTGGAAACAGTGGAAGCACGTCTGCTCCCAGGGTGCTGACTGTGCTCCTCTATGCACAGGGTTTCAAGAAGCTAACCGGTGCCTGTGGGAGGTGCGACAATGCCTGCTGCTTGGAATCTTGCTACACGTGTATGGTTTCACTTTAAACTTAAAACACTGGTTTCATTTACTATGAAAGACAGTCTGAACTAGTTGACTACTTGTGAAAATTGACATTGCCATTAATTTATCTTTGTTTTCATGACTTAGGTGCTGACTAATACCTGTAATGACTACATCAGTTTCTGTTTCACTATTTTATGACGTGAGGATTTCAGAATTGGGGAGTTCCTTTGTCTCTGTGCTGCCTTCTGGTCATTGAGAGGAACCCTGGGGAGTTGGCATCAAATCCTTGCTTCCTGCCACAAGCCGCCGTGGGTAGCTCACCTTGCTGGGGCCGCTAGGGCTGCCACCTCCTTCTCGGGCAGGACAACACAATGTGGCTTAGCCTCAGGGGTCTTGGCCTCATGTTCACTTGTGGATGATTCCTGACACTTACCCTACCTGTTTGCCTTCTGTACTTTCTACAGTGTCCATTGAACTAGACTTGACTTTATGCCCAGTGGAGTACTCTGCTGTGCAGTGTCACCCACTGATAGAACAGATATGACAACTGGGTAACAGAAGAACAGGCCAAAATTACTCCTGGAAATAGAGGAAAAGAGGATGGCCAAATCTGATAGTTACAGATTAAGTAAAAAAAAATCCTGAGTAAGTAATGAAATTTTTCTTCTACTCTTATTCAAGAACTAAGTTAAATAAATAGAGATGAGAAGCAGTGCAGGCAAGGGCTAGCCTGAGTCAACAGTTTATTGGCATACAGCACAGGAATGTGGCCACAATAAATACATTAAATGTTGCGGGCGAGGGATAAACTCAAGTGTGTAAGGTGGAGAACAACCTCCCCAACAAGGGGAAGGCAACAGACCTCACATTAGCAAAGGCCTCACAGGCACATTCTTCCTTTACAGAGAAATACTGAACTCACGAGCAACTGCAATACCAGACAGCATTAACCGCCAAGGGCAAGGAGATTGTGACAAGCATTCTGAAGACCAGTTAGCATGCATTTTCAGTCACGCACTTTAAATTTATATTCTCAGTTTACTGAAGGCAGGGACAAAAAAGCAAGTTATCAAATTTGCATGTTTTTTTTTAAATCAAAATATGGTTTCACAGTGATGAAATCAACTTGTATTCCCCACCGCTAACAGTTCAGCACTAAAGCTATTTTAAAAATGGAAAATATTCTTACCAGTTAAAATGAGAACTGTTTATAGTTCTTAAAATTCCAGTGAACATGTGTGTTTAAAACTTTCATAATAAATTTTGAGAGAAAGAAAGATTCCAGTCAACAGAAATCCCAGTGCCTTGCCTGACCGTGCAGGGCCTGCTGTCCACCTCGTGGGGTGACCAGCCCCCAGCCTGTGTGTTTCGGGCCGCAGTTGTGAGATGGGCCTCATACCTGCTCTGTACCACTGCAAAGGGTGGTTTTGAAGGTTAAATCAGATGTTAAATGTGAGAATACTTTAAAGTTGTAAAAAATGCTATGCCCCTTCTAGGTTTTATGATTATAGACATTTCAGTTGACAGTATTAAAAATGAGGAGCTTGTTAAACTAAAAACTTTCTAGTAATTTCTCCAACAAAATGTTTTTAAAGAAGAAAATAAAAGCGGGTGTGAAATCCTGTCCTTTGAACAGAGACACAGTGAACAACCGAAGGAGCACTTGGCAACTGGGTTTCTCCGCCCCACTCCAGTTCTCATGGCTCAGACAGGGCTCAAGTTGGAAAGATCAGGTAAAAACATGTAAAACAACCCAAATAGAATACAAAATGTAAAAGTTTCAGTTAAATCATTTAATCTTAAAATTACAGTAGGAAAACTTATTTGCTATTCCTTTACTACTCCTTTGACAAGGTGGCAGGTACTAAGTTTTCAAGATCTAACTATAGCTCTGGCTTCTGCTTCAACATGGGGATTTGTCAAGTGTAACAGAGAGAGTCTAAGTAACAGAATCTCACCCCCAAGCATTTATGACCCATCATACATGATAACAATACTTGGACAGCTGAGCACACCTAGGCCTGAGAGCAAAGGTTTAACAACAATTATATCCTGTGTCGCTTCTCACAGCCCTCAAGCCTAGAGCTCTGTTCTTATAGTGACAGAACAGTGAAGATGGAGAACACGGCGGTCCGGATACCTGCTTGCCCACAGGCTGTACCATGAGGTACCAACTAAGAGTGCACAGACAGAACCCCAAGAAATACTAATCCAAACAATGAAACCTGCAGCCTAAACATTAAAGCTCTTAACCCTAGAACATAAAATAAGATAACTGGTAACTATGTATTGAAGTCAACATGCAAAAAGGGAGCAGGCTGCTCTAGGGGATATGACTTTAGTCAGTTTAATTATAATGTGTCATGGAGCAGATAGTTTTAGATTGACATTTTGGGATGACCTATTAGATTCATGAACTTGGATGTCCAAATGTCTTCCCATGTTTGGAAAGTTCTCAGCCATTCTTTCTTTCTATAAGCTTTTTCCTTTCTTCTCTCTCTGGGACTCCAATGATGCATAGATTGTCTCAATGGTAGCCTATTAAATCCTGTAGGCTTTCATCATTCCTTTTATTTCTTTTTTCTTTTTTCTTCTCTGACTGGATAATTTCAAATGATCTGTTTTCAAGCTCACTGATTCTTTCTTCTGCTCAATCCAGTCTGCTATTGAAGCTCTCTATCAAATTCTTCAGTTAAGCAATTGTGTTTTCCAGTTTCAAAATTTGTTTAGTTCTTTTTTATATTTTCTCTTTGTTGAGCTTTTCATTTTGTTCTTGTATTGTTTTCCTGATTTTGTTAAATTGCTTATTTGTGTTCTCTTATAGATCTCTGAGCATCTTTAGAACAATTATTTTGAACTTTTTATTGGGCAATTCTTGTATCTCCATTTCTTTGGAGTTACTGGAAGTTTACTGTCTTGCTCTGCTGATGTCATGTTTTCCCGCTTCTTCATGATCCCCATCGCCTCGTGCGTCTGTGCACTGGAAGAAGCAGTCACCACTTCCAGACTTTATGGACACACTTTGGTAAGGAAAGGCCTTCACTTGTGGGTGGGGGCATGCTGGAGACTGCTGTGACCCCAGGACTAATAATGCAGGGTGCCAAGTGCAAGGGCATGTGGCGGCTCCAGGACTGGGGGTATCATGATGTTTCATCAGTCCACAGCAGATGCAAGGGTTGCTGGGGTCCTCAGTGGCACCTCCAGGTCCAGTGGCTAGGGACCAGGGCAGGCAGTAGTGGTGGCCAGAGCCGATGGTATGCACATACTTGGCTGTGGAGGCCAGCTGCAGGTGCCTGTGTAGTGGCGGGGGCTGGCTGCAGACACGTGTAGCGGTGGGGTCCAGGGCCAGCATCAAAGGCCTGGGCCAACTGCAGGCCCACAGCAGCTGTGGGGGCCCTGGCTGTCGGTGTGCTCTCCCATGGCTGCAGTCTCCCCACGAATGCATGCATGACAGTGGAGGCTGATGATGGCGAGAGGGCTGGGGACATGAAGGTGCACAGCCGGGGGTGGCTAGCTGCAAGTCAGCCCAGTGGTGCAGGCCAGTGATTGGAGATAGGGCCAAATCTGAGCCCACAAGCAGCCGTGGGGGCCTAGGCTGTCAGTGTGCACTTCCATGGCTGCAGGATTGGCTGGAAATGAGAGTCAGGCTGGCAGTCCCTAAGTGTTTAGCTCGAGGTGCTAGCCACAAATGCGCATGTGGCAGTGGGAGTCAGCCGTGGGGGGTATCGAGGCTGGCATCTCGCACCTGTGTAGCTGCAGAGGTCTGGGCAGGCTGCCAGTGCAGATCCTGGGCTCTGCAAGGGGCCGGGAGGAACAGAGAGGGACTCAGACAGCTGGTGCCTGAGAATGGGAATACCCTGTGGGGCAAAAACTGGTGAAATCTGCAGAGGGTCTGCAGCGGCTGTGCTGGTCATTGATTTCTTCAGTGGTCAAAGCTGCTGGGGTCCTCTGCAGAGCAGGTCACTGGGAACTGTAGTTGCTCCCACTGTGTGGCTGATATTGGGAGGCCCTGCTCTTCTTCCTTGTTCCTAGCCATCTCTATACACCTCAGCTTTGCTGGTCTCTGGGTGGGGTGAAAGTGAAGCAGGTCCTTCGTTGTGGTGCCCTGAAAGGCCGCTTGCCCCGCTCTCCCCTTTCCTGGCGAGGGGAACTCTTTCTAGCTGGGAAGTTTCCTCTTGGTGCTGAGCCGTGCTGGCCTGGGGGATGGGATGATGCAGCAAAATGAAGCTGTTTTCCTTCCCTTTTCTGATTATTGTCAGGTTTTTTGTTCCACTGGGCTGCTGACATTTCTTAGGTGGACTTCTGAGCCCTCCCAGAACTGTTTTTCTTTGTCGACAGCTGTCTAATTGTTGATCTTTGTAGGGGGCTGGGGGCTGGGGTCTTCTACTTTGCCATCTTGGTGATGTCACCTGAAAAAGGGCTCTAGGAGTTAAGAAACTCCCTCCTAGAAAGGAAGGAATTTAGCAGGATCATATGACCACCTGTTAGGGGTTTTGCAGAAAGGAATCCTGCAGTGGACAGACAGGCTGGGTATATTATCCAGGTATTTTAGAAAGACTTAGGCACACAATAGACTCTGATCATCTGTCCTTTCCATAAGCACTGGAGTCCCTCCTGTGTGCCAGGCATTGGGCACACAGAAGCCTGCCCTGTCCTAGGGAGGTCTTAGCCCAGCAAAGAAGACAAATAAGGACAATATTGATCAATGTGATCAAGACCAAAAGAAAGGTTAGGACAGCAAATGATAAGAGCAGACTGTGTCTGCATATATCCAGGGGTGGGAAGGGGTTAGAGAAGGCTCCCAGCAGAGTTCTCTGTTGCACCCTATAGGACAATAGGGCTGCAGCCTGACAGAACTGGAGAGCCAGCGGGGTGCATTACAGGTGAAGGAAAGAGCAAAGGCACAAGGGTGATGAGAAAGCAAGGGGCATTCAGAGAACCGCATGAGTGTCCTATAGGAGCACCATTTCCCCAGGAAATGGGCACAGTACCAGGGCATGTGACGTACATTTATGACCACAGAAACCATTATGATGACTCTTCTGGAAAAGAGAATGATGTGGTAATTACCCTGACTTATATCACCAAATTTCCTATTCAATGTAAAATGATTTGAGGGCTCCCCACCAAACATGGAGAAATTCGCATTTCTTTTCATACATAGTTGGCCCTTAAATATTTAGTGATCATAATTATTTCCATGATATTTTGAAATGTAAAATTTCAGAAATTTAGCAAGTTTGTTTTAACTCTAGTTTTCTTCAAAATGAAATTTACACATTACATCAAGAAGTTAGAGAAAGGAGCTGTCAGAGCACAGGCTTATCTGTTTTTCATTCAGTCCCCACAGAAGTTTAAGGACACTGTCCTCCAGCAGGAACGAGCAGGCTGAGATGACTGCAAATTCATGATGTGGCTCAAGCCACCTCACACTTGGTTAGCGAAAGTTCCAGAGACGCGTGCGTCAAAGTTAAATACGTTCTTCATGACTGGATATGGACAGGTTGAGATGATTTAAATTAAGTGCACCCTATGTTGTTACACTGGCCAGGGCCATACTGAAAACATGGAATGACCAGCACAGCAAGGGTACCAACCACACTGAAGCGGCACTGGCTGTAGGTAGCAGGTGGCTGCCCTGGTGTCCCTGCTGAAGGTACAACTGTCCCCCTGGGCCAGGGGACAGCACTTCTGGTACAACTAGCCACATGCTGGGAAATCACCTCTCATAATACTGTATAAAAGACGTGCATTTTGCTTTTTCAATACATGCCAGAAAACCAACTTTATATAATTGCAAGGTAAGAAAAAACATAACCATTCTTGGCTTTGTAACAGTATCTTTTAAGAAGTTCCCAGTGGTACGGTGATTATATAAAATTAAAAAAATACAGATCCTTGTCAGAGAGGCATACTAAACAATTTGCGTGAAATGACAATGTCTTGGATGTTTCCAAATACTCCAGCATAAAGAAAATGGGGTGAAGGTAGATAAAACAGCATTTGCAAAATGTCCACAATTGTTGAATCTGGCTGATACAGTGGTTCACGATGCTATTTTTTCCATACTTTTGTATGTTTGAAAATCTCCATAATAAAAAATTGAAAAGAACATAAATGCTATTTTAAAAGAAAAAACAAAGATTCCCTGATTACATTATTTTCTAGCAGAAAGCAGTATTTTCTAACCTTAGAGGGTGATGGCCGACAACTTCGTCACTTGTCTTCTTGAAACTGGTAAGTCAAGTGTTTTCAGATAAATTCCTCTAAAATTCTCAAAACAACTCCTTAAAGAAGTTAATACAATTGGGAAGTAACAAAGCAACAACTGAAACAAACCCAGACTGTATGGATATGAACAGATGATTGATTAGTAAAGAGACTCACTTTATAACTGGCATAAAAATTATTAAAAATTTACAGGTGTTTTCAAGTCCCTCTAATTCTCCCCTCCAAAAAAAGAAAAAAAAGACAAATTTGACAGAAAATGAAGACCCATCTACTGTGTCACAGTATGAATTGCAAATCATTTAAGTTTCTAATTTTAGCATCAGATTCTTCACTCTGAATAATATTATTGATCTGTTAGGAATTAATGTTCTTAAAGATTTCAAAAACTCTTCCACAAGTCACAAGTTATATGTTTTCAATAAAACCATTACACATTCCCAAATTGTGATGTTCTCATTTTCACTTAAATGCTGGACTGTGAAAGAATAAATTACAATCTCAAGTCTAAACGGAGTTTAGAATCTTTTTCTAGGAAGACTGAAAAAATACTTTTCTAGAAATGTAAATTAAAAGTGTTCTGAAAACTTAAGTTGTGGGAAATGTATACATAACATTTGTTACTAGACTGTCTGTGGTTTAATAAGAGAGAGATTGAGTCTCTGTCCCTGGTTCCTGGCACCAAGCTCCTAAAACTCTGGAAACTTCCTGACTGATCGGAGTGTCTTTGGTATCCATAAGAGCCCCTTTTGAGCACACAGTTTATGCTAATGAGCTTAGGGTGTGGCCCCTAGAGAGCCTCAGGATGGGGGAGGGGGGCTGGAGATTAAGCTCTATAAAAACTTTGAACATGGAGATTTGATGAGCTTCCGGGTTGGTGAACAAAGCACATATTTGTGCTGGGAGGCTGGTGCACCCCAAACTCCATGGGGACAGAGGCTCTGGCACTCAGGGCCCTTCCAGACCTGGCCGTATGTATCTTTTCATCTGGCTGTTCATTTATATCCTTTATTATCCTTGGTAATAAACCAGTAATCTGGTAAGTAAATTGTTTCTCTTAGTTCTATGAGCCACTCTAGCAAATTAATTGAACCCAAGGAGGGAGTCAGGGGAAGCTCAGAGTTATAGCCGGTTGGTCAGAAGCACAGGTAACAACCTAGACTTGCAATTGGCATCTTAAGTGTGTGTGTGTTGGGGGGTGGGGTGGGAGGGTGGGGAGAAGGGGGCAGACTAAGCCCTTAACCTGTGGGATCTGATGCTATCTCCAGGTAGATAGTGTTAGAAATGAATTGTAGGACACCCGGCTGGCATCTAGAGAATCAGAGAAGTGGGTGGTGGTGTTGGAAAACACTATACTGACCATTACCTAATTATCTCCCCTCTTCATTTTTCCTAAAAGCCTTTAAGAACCACCATGGTTCTCCAGCAACTTTTATTGGTCAAAGGATGTGGAATGATATGCAGTACCTGTGGTTTAATTAACAGGCTCATTTATAAACCAACTCAACATTTATCTTATTTAAAAAACTCTTGCTTTTGAATAAACCCATGTGTTAGAACGGACATGCTTCTATCCCATGCAAAAAGCTGTTGAAAAATGAGCAGCTTGCAGAACTATCATAGATGAGACAATGAATGAAAAATTCTTCCAGCGAGCTCCAAGAAGTAGCTCAGTCTGAGAATTTGCTTCATATTCTGACTTTTCAAAATAAAATATTCAAGGCATAAAAACAGGCAAAATTAAAATATCTAAAACAGATACATTCTGATATTTTTATCCAAGTCACTTCCCAGAGTTTACAGTGCTGCTGTGCTCTGTTGATTAAAATAAAACAGCAACAAAAGCAGTAGGCAGCTTCTAACTTAAAGGTAATGAAATTTACCAGTCTGCAGCTAACAAGTCACAGTGGAAGAACACATATAAGGTGAAGAATTTTAACCTTTCAGCCTTAAATAATATTGCATTTCAACTTTAAAGAAAAGGTCTATATATTTTTTGCTTTGACATTTTAAAATATTAGAACAAGTCTTTGTAATACAATATATATTATACTTCAATATACCTTATGTGAATTAAAAACATGTCAACTTGATAACTGTAGTAAGGCATTTAAGTATTCAGCAAAAGCTATACAGAAATTTCTTAATGAGTGGTATCCCTTTAATAGTAACTTGATTTAGTGGGTTTCCTTAAAATGAACACAAAACAATAAAAGAATTAAAAAAGAGCCAGTGATGCTATAATACTGAATCCCAGAAAAAGCACAGTGGCAAACAATGTGTTTTCTAGCAGGGAGACCCCATAGATCAGCAAATTGGGAACTGATGAGCAGCCCCACGTTACACAGTCCATCGCATTTACCAACAGCTGAGAGTAGAATCAGTTGCCTAGTAAGTTCGGTTAAAGGTACTGGAATCCATAGTGCTGATCATGGTGCCTAAAACAGAGCAGGTACTCAGGCTACACTTCTGCAATTGATCTGGATGAAGATGCTTTAAAATCAACAGAGAGGTGGACAGTGTAAAGTTCATAGAAAACCTCCACTTTTCATTTTATTTTGGTATGTGAGTAACTACTGATCTAGTATTTCAAGTGTGGATCAAGGAAACACCTTGTGGACTGTGGTAAAGGGAATTAAATAAGCACTGCACTGGCCATCAATGCCAGAGCCTTTGAATGTCAGCTCATACATATAACCAACTGTGCAATATAACCGACATGATGATCAAAGCACACCTCACAATTAACAGATTTTAGTTCATACGATTAAAAAAAATAAAATATTAGACTGCATTTAGTGCAACATTCTATCATATCATACATCAGATACCATGCTGTGGAGACGTACTGGGCTGGAGCACGTACGGTACATAGTCAGGATTTAACCAAAGATGAAACGGGAGATAGGGGGAGAAAACTTTCACATACATGTATACATCTAACGGTGGTGTCCACTGAATTAGATTTATTATACGGTTTGCTGTGCCACATCTACTAGCTTGCATAACACCCCAAGTTTTTTTCGCACAAAGATCTACTTCTGTGTAAAGTAGAAAAAGATGGTGGTAAAAAACTTCTTCTTCAAGCTCCGACAATTGTGTCCCAAATACCACTGTATGAACACCTAAAAAATAGTAAAAACAATTTAGAAATATACATAATTATAAATGTACAAACAAATAGCTTAAAGTCTCAAAGGGAATTAGTGAATACTTCCAACTTACCTACACCTATTAGATAATGTTGACTATACATAAAAAGTCTGCTGTGGTAAATGAGAAAGAGAGGAAGCTTTAAAAGTTAAAATCCCCACTTGCAAATTTTATAAATGAGCCTTCTGTTTTAGCAACAGGCACATTCATTTAGACTTCAATTAACCCAAAAAAAGTCTCCCCATTGACATAAAGGCAGAAGAATCTCTATGTTACTCACTCCCATCAAATACAGCCCTTCCTTTTCTTTCTAAGCAAGAGCATGAGGATTTCCCATAGAGTTTAAATTCAAGCAGAACAGCTAACTTTTTTTAACTGGTAAATTGGGTTTAATCTACCATTTTGCTATTTGTTTTCTATTTGTCCCATCTGTTCTTTTTTTTTTTTTTTTTAAGATTTTATTTATTTATTTTTTCCCCCCAAAGCCCCAGTAGATAGTTGTATGTCGTAGCTGCACATCTTTCTAGTTGCTATATGTGGGACGTGGCCTCAGCATGGCCGGAGAAGTGGTGCGTCAGTGTGCACCCGGGATCCGAACCCGGGCCGCCAGCAGCGGAGCGCGCGCACTTAACCGCTAAGCCATGGGGCCGGCCCTGGCCCATCTGTTCTTTATGCCCCTTTTTCTGCCTTCTTTTGGATTTTTAGATTAATTACATGTTTATTCCATTTTAATTCCTATGTTGGCTTATCGGTCCAAACTCTTTGTCATGTTATTTTAGTGGTTGCTTTAGGATTTTCTTCTTATTAAGGCTTTATTTTTTTTAGCTCGGTTTCAGGTTCACAGCAAAATTGGAGGGAAAGTACATAGATTTTCCATATACCCCCAGCCCTCACACATGCATATAGCTTCCTCCATTATCAACATCCTCCACCAGAGTGGTACTTTTGTTACAATTGTACCTACAATGATGCATCATAATCACCCAAAGTCCATTGTTTACATTACAGTTTACTCTTGGTGTTGTACATCGTATGCGTTTGGACAAATATATAATGACATGTATCCATCAGTATGGTATTATACAGAGTATTTTCACTGCCCTAGAAATCCTCTGTGCTCCACCTATTCATCCCTCCATCCCCGACCCACTGATCTTTTTGCTGTCTCCATTCCAGAATGTCAGATTGTTGGAATCATACAGTTATGTAGCCTCTTCAGATTGGCTTCTTTCATTTAGTAATATGCATTGAAGGTTCCTTCATGTCTTTTTATGGCTTGATAGCTTATTTCTTTTTAGCGCTGAATAATATTCTATTGTCTGGATGTATGACAGTTTATTTATCCAATTGCTGAAGGACATCTTGGTTTTTTCCAAGTTTTGGCAATTATGAATAAAGCTACTGTAAACATCCATGTGCAGGTTTTTGTGTGGACATAAGTTTTTAACTCCTACCAAGGAGTGAGACTGCTGGATGACATATAGTAAGAGTATGTTTAGTTTTGGAAGAAACTGCCAAACTGTCTTCCAACGTGGCTGTACCATTTTGCATTCTCACCAGCAATGAATGAGACTTCCTATTGCTCCACATCCTTGCTAGCATTTGGTGTTGTCAGTGTCTTGGATTTTGGCCATTTTAGTAGGTTTGTTGTAATGGTATCTTATTTTAATTTGCATTTCCCTGATGACATATATGTGAAGCACCTTTTACACGCTGATTGCCACCTGTGTATCTTTTTTGGTGAGGTGTGTTAAGGTCTTTGGCCCATTTTTAAATTGGGTTGTTCTCTTATTGTTGAGTTTTAAGAGTTCTCTGTATATTTTGGATAAAAGTCCTTTATTAGATATGTCTTTTGGAAATATTTTCTCCCAATCTGTGGCTTGTCTTCTCATTCTCTTGATGTTGCCTTTCACAGAGCTGAAGTTTTTAATTGTAATGGAGTCCAGCTTATCAATTATTTATTTCATGGATTGTGCCTTTGGTGTTGTATTTAAAGTCATCATCATACCCAAGGTCTCTAGGTTTTCTTCTATATTATCTTATAGGAGTTTTATAGTTTTATGTTTTACATTTAGGTCTATGATCCATTTTGAGTTAATTTTTGTGAAGGGTGTTAAGGTCTATGTCTAGATTCATTTTTTTTTTTTTTTGCATGTGGATGCCCAGTTGTTCTAGCACCATTTGTTGAAAAGACTATCTTTGCTTCATTGTATTGCCTTTGCTCCTTTGTCAAAGATTAGTTGACTATATTTATGAGGGTGTATTTCTGGGCTTTCCTGTTCCATTGATCTATTTGTCTATTCTTTCACATACCACACTGTCTTAACTACTGTAGTTTTGTTGTGTCTTGATGTATGGTAGTGACAGTCCTCCAACTTTGTTCTTTTCCTTCAATATTGTGTTGACTATTCTGGGTCTTTTGCTACTTCAAATAAACTTTATAATCAGCTTGGTTTTCCTCATATAGATATTGTACATATTTTGTTAGCATTATACCAAAGTATTTCCTTTCTTTGGATGCTAATGTAAATAGTATTGTGTTTTTATTTATTTATTTTTTTTGTGAGAAAGATCAGCCCTGAGCTAACATCCAATGCCAATCCTTCTCCTTTTGCCGAGGAAGACTGGCTCTGGGCTAACACCTGTGCCCATCTCCCTCTACTTTATATGGGATGCCGCCACAGCATGGCTTGACAAGCGGTGCGTTGGTGCGCTCCCGGGATCCGAACCTGAGAACCCTTGGGCCACCGAAGCGGAGCGTGCACACCCAACCACCATGCCACTGGGCCCGCCCCTGTATTTAATTTCAAATTGCACCTGTTCATTGCTGGTACATAGAAAAGTGACTGTTGTATATTAACCTTGTATCTTGCAACTTTGTTATATAATAGCTTATATAAAAGTTTGTGGAGGGCCGGCCCCGTGGCTTAGCGGTTAAGTGCGCGCGCTCCGCTACTGGCGGCCCGGGCTCGGATCCCGGGCGCGCACCGACCACCGCTTCTCCGGCCATGCTGAGGCCGCGTCCCACATACAGCAAAAAGAGGAGGATTAGCACGGATGTTAGCTCAGGGCTGATCTCCCTCACAAAAAAAAAAAAAAAAAAAAAAAAAAAAAAAGATTGTGGATTCTTTTGGATGGTCTATATAGATAATCATGTCATCTGTGAACAAAGACAGTTATTTCTTCCTTCCCATCTGTATACTTTTTATTTCCTTTTCTTATTGCATTAACTAGAACTTCCATTATGATGTTGAAAAGGAGTGGTGAGAGGGGACATCCTTGCTTTGTACCAGATTATTAATAGTAAAGCTACAAATTTCTCACCATTAAGTCTGATGTTAGCAATAGGTTTTTTGTAGATATTCTTTATCAAGTTGAGAAAATTCTCTTCTATTTCTAGTTTACTGAGAGTTTTTATCACGAATGGGTGTTCTATTTTTGTCAAATGTTTTTTCTGCATCTGTTGATATGATCATGGGATTTTTCTTCTTTAGCCTGTTGATGTGATGGATTACATTAATTAATTTTTGAATGTTGAATCAGCCTTACATACATGGGGTAAATCCCACTTGGAAGTGGTATATAATTCTTTATATACATTGTTGGATTTGATTTGCTAATATTTTGTTGATGATTTTTGCATCTATATTCATGACAGATAGTGGTCTGTAGTTTTCTTTTCTTATAATGTCTTTGTCTGGTTTTGGAATTAGGGTAATGCTGGCCTCATAGAATGAATTAGGAAGTATTCTGTCTGCTTCTGTCCTGTGAAAGAGATTGTAGAGAATTGGTATAATTTGTTCCTTAAATATTTCGTAGAATTCGCCAGTAAACCCATATGGGCCTAGTGCTTTCTGTTTTGGAAGATTATTAATTATTGGTTCAATTTCATTAACAGATATAGGCCTATTCAGATTGTCTATTTCTTCTTGTGTGAGTTTTGGCAAATTGTGTCTTTCAAGGAATTGGTCTATTTCATCTAGGTTATCAAATCTGTGGGCACAGAGTTGTTCATAGTGTTCCTTTATTATCCTTTTAACATCCATGGGATCTATAGTGATGTCCACTCTTTCATTTCTGATATTAGCAATTTGTGTCCTCTTTTTTTCTTAGTTGGCCTGGCTAGAGGCTTATCAATTTTATTGATCATTTCACAGAACCAGCTTTGATTTCACTGATTTTTCTCTATTGATTTCCTGGTTTTAATTTACTTGATTTCTGCTCTAATTCTTATCATTTCTTTTCTTCTGCCTACTTTGGATTTAATTTGCTCTTCTTTTTCTAGTTTCCTATGGTGGACACTTAGATGACTGATTTTAGATCTCTCTTCTTTTCTAACATATGTATTCAATGCTGTAAATTTCCCTCTAAGCACTGCTTTCACTGTATCCCCCAAATTCTGAGAAGCTGTGTTTTGTTTTCATTTAGTTCAAAATATTTTTAAATTTCTCTTGAGATTTCTTCTTTGACCCATGTGTTATTTAGAAGTGTGTTGTTTAATCTCCATATACTTTGGATTTTCCAGTTTCCTTTCTGTTATTGATTTCTAGTTTAGTTCCATTGTGGTCTGAGAGCAGACACTGTATGATTTCTGTTCTTTTAAATTTGTTAAGGTGTGTTTTACAGCCCAGAATGTGGTCTATGTTAATGAATGTTCTATGTGAGCTTGAAAAGAATATGTATTCCACTGTTATTGAGAATATCTAACTTTTAATTATGCAATCACCTCTCCTTTTCATAATGTAGCTACAAAAAGCAATAAGAATCTCTACAGTTAAGCATGCATGGAACCCTGGGTAGTGAACACAGTACAAGGTCAAAGGGACAGCAGAGATGCTGTGACGTGAGCACCTACCTGTGTACTCCCATGCTGCTTCTAACAACCACACTCCTGAGCGCTCGGGGCCTGTGCGCGACGTGGTGACCGCAGCTGTCTCAAGGCAGCATCTCCATACTGAATACCTGAGCCCATTCTTTCTGGGTCCAGCTCACCTGAGGACCAAGCAAGTCTTCCTTAAAAAAAGTTTTTATGTTTCTGTGATCCCCAAAATATATTAAGTGAAAAAAGCAAAGTGCAGAACACTGTGTATGTATGCCACTGTTTTGAATAAATAAAGAGGAAAAAAATATATACGTGTATGTTTGCCTGCATGGGCATAAAAATATCTTTGGAAGGAGACATAAAGAACTGATAATAATGGCTGACTTTTGTACTTTTTGACTTTGGAATTATGTGAATATACTATATATACAAAGATAAATTAATCTGAAATTAAACTACGAAGATATCATTTTTCATTTATCAGACTGGCAAAAACCCAACTATGATAATATACCCCGTGGGCCTGGCTTCAGCGAATAAGCATTCTCATTCATTACTAGTTGGATTATACATTGCTACAACCAGGATAGGAGGAATTTGACAGCCTCTGCCTAAACTCCAAATGCTTATGTTCTTTGACCTAGCAAATGCACTTCTGGGAATTTATCCTACACATATACTCACAGACATGAGAAATGATATATAAAAGATTATTTACTGCAGCATTGTTTGTGACAGTGAAATACTGGAAACAACCCAAATGTCCAAAGTAGAAAGGTTAAATAAATTATGGCAATACACACAAGTGAATATTACACATACACACGTATTATACGTATATATGTACATTAGCATATATGTGTATATGGAAGTCTCTATATATTGATTTGTAATGATCCATAGGCATAGTAAGTGCAAAAAGCGAATGCAGAATTTATAGTTACAACTTTTGCTAACTTTTGTATAAAAAAAGGAGGAAATAATGGTTTTTGAATCATATGAATGTACTGTCTATTTAGAAAATTAAAATAAAAAAGTACTGCTGAAGAATTCTAATTTATATCCTTATATTTTTTCACCTAGATGTAATTATGATTTTTGATGATCTCAGAAAAAATATATCTTAAATGTTCTATACGAGTCAACTTTTATGTACTGTATCTATGGATGCAATATTAAAGTAGCAAGGTAATTTAAATAAAACCTCATGTTAAGCTTAATAATACTCAACACCAAGCAAATTTTAATGATAACCATTGTTATAGAGTCTTTAAAAATAACAGTTTTATACCAAGTTAGGTCAAAAAATTTCTTTTTTGTTTTCAGATCCAAAAAATAGAAAAGGATGAAGTGTGCCTCTTCCAGTTGAGACCCAGCCCTTCTGTCTGGGCCCCTGACCCTCCCTCTGTCCTACCTCACCCAGCACCCTACTTTCTCTCTGTCATCTCCTCTCTCATCCTTCTCTCCTTTACCTTCCACCTCTCCTTCTCTCTCAGCATTTACACGTGCTCAAGTTTCTTCCATCACCAAAACCTCTTACTTTAAATTAACCCTTCATACCCTGCTGCACCAGTTCCCTCCTCAAGAGAGGAGCCAACACTCTGCTTTCTCACCTCTTCTTTGTTCAATTGCTGTCTTCTACCCTCATAATTCTCCTGGAACTGTTCTCGACAAAGATGAATAACGACTTCCTATTGCCCACCCCAGTGGATATTTTCCAGCTCAGTTCTTAGCCTATGGGACTTTTCTCTATTGCATTTGATAATGAACAAGCCTTTGACCAAATTTTGGCTGACATGATATCCACTCTCCCTGGATCTCTTCATCCACTTCTGACCATCTCCTTCTGTCTTTCTTGCAGAGGCTCCTTTTCCTCTGCTCATGCTTCAGTCTCCAGGGTTTTGCTCTTGATCACTGCTCTCTTCACTCTCCACTGCTCTTCAGGTGATCAAATTCCTTCCAGAGTTTCAAGTACTCCTATACATTGATGGCTCCCAAAGGTACACTGCCAGCCCAGAATTCCCCCCAAACCTTACTAGATATCTCCATGTGTTTGTTCCAGTGGCACTGCAAAGGGAACACATCCAAATCAGAATCATCTTTATTCCCTTGAACCTGCTTATCCTCCGGCTTAATGCCATCTCTTTACCGAGGTACCCAAGGGAGACAGTTGTTATCCTTGGCTCCTCCTCCTTTCCTGACCCACCTCCTCACTCCCCACCCAAAAATCAATCGTCCTGCCCTACCATTTAGCATATCACGCTACCGCTACAATATTTCTTAGGTTCATCTATATCTCTTCACTCCTACTTCCACATTCTTGTTAAAGCTTTAAGCAGTTATCTTTCACCCGAATTACTCAAAAACATGTTAATTGGTATCCTGGCCGCCAGCCCTGTTCTCCCTTCAATCTGTCCTCAACATGGCCACCTACATATATGATTTATCTCAAGTCACAACCTGACCACATCTCTTACTGCTAACCACTCTTGAATGGCTTCCCACCCCTACAGCAGTGGTTCTCAATCTTGGATGAACATTAGAATCAATCATATGAGAAAGCTTTTTAAAAGCCTTACGCCTAGGCCACACTTCAGCCCAATTAATTCAGCATCTACAGAGGTGGGGCCTGGGATTCAAATCTTTAAGCATCCCAGGTGACTCTAGTGTACAGCCAGGGTTGAGACTCAGTAACCCACAAGATAATGTTCCAGATCCCTGACGATCATCACTGGCCTGACTGCTGCCTCTCTTCAACCTTCTCTCCTGCCATTCCCTTCCCCAGTCTTTCTAGTAACTTCAGCTTTCCGTCATTTTCTGCCAATATCAACTCATGCTCTCCCCTCTGCTGGACCACCTTCCTCACTCCTTTGGCCACCTCACTCTTCCTCATACTTTAAAAGACTGAGCTCAGTTGTCACCTCTTCTTGGAAGCCCTCCCTGACACCACGCCCCTGGCTGGGTAGGTTCCCCTCCTCTGTGTGACCCTAAGATCCTGAGTACCTCTCAATTATCATATTAACCACACCATTTTACAATTATCTTTTGACTGTCCTCTACAAAAGACAATTTCTTGAGGGCAAGGGTTGTGATTTACTCATTTTTGTATCCCAGCACCTCACAAAGAATAGGCATTTAGATAGCTGAATGAATCAATTAAAAGGTGAATGTCCATATATTATTTTGGTTGATATTTAAATAAATATCAACTTTAATAAATGACAACTACATAGTATTTTGTCAGCTGCCTAAATTAGGGTTATTTTAAATTTATTTTTACTGAAGCAACAAATACAATAATGAGGCAGGTTACTACTAAGGCATGCTCAGTTAGCTTCAGAAATAAATTCTCTATGATGCCCAACCTGCAACTACCACTAGCACGTGATGTTCCCCTAACTCCCTTGACATCACACAGCTGATCCCCCGCCACGACACAACCACTGGCCCAGCAGAGTTAGCGAGTTGTCAGAGAGTGGACAAAGGTCCACTCTTCCTTCTCTAAGTGATTGATCCCACAAAGGCTGTGGTTCTAAAAGCAAACACAACCAGATCCTTGACTGCCTGGCCACTTTCATCAGTGGGGCTGTGGAGCCACCAAGAAGGAGGGCTGGGCTTTCAGCTCAGCCACATGGACAAGACCTTCAAACGCATAAGTGGCAATTTCAGGGTGGCAGGTGTAGAGAGGATACTCTTTGACCACATCACTCCTGGAAATATTAAAAAGTGATACTGTTGAGCTAGAGAGTAAGATATGCTGAAGAAAAGTGTATTAATGGAAAGCCTTTTACCTGATTCAATTTTGTTAAGTATTTTTCTTGCACACTGTACAAAGGCCTCTTCTACATTCTCCCCTGTTAGTGCACTTGTTTCCAAAAACATCAGCTCTAAAAATGACATCAAACAAAATATGAAGCCATTATTTAGAAGACAATCATAATTATTCAATTACTAACAGCTTTTTCAGTATTATCTTAGAATAGCAGGAGGTGTATAATCTATTACTTAAAACCATGTGTTTCTGTAAATATAAAATCAACAAATGTCAATATATATATATTTTTAATTATTTTATTTATTTTATTTAATTTTTTTTTGTGAGGAAGACTGGCCCTGAGCTAACATCTGTGCCCATCTTTCTCCACTTTATGTGAGATGCCGCCACAGCATGGCCTGACAAGCGGTATGTCAGTGCACGCCTGGGATCCAAACCCTAGCCGCCAGCAGCGGAGGGCACGCACTTAACCACTACGCCACGGGGCCGGCCCCTCAATATATTTTTTAAATGTTAGAATTCTAACCTTTTCTGAAAAGTAACTAGTATCTTGTACTAGCACTTAAATCTGTTGAAGAGACTGAGCAATCACCAATGCTGGGTAAGCAGCAGGCTCGCTGAAAGGGCCCACTTGCTGATACAAGACTAAGCAGCAATTTCCTTCTCCAAATAATTTTTATGTCACCACAAATACAACCCACAAGTGTTTACATTTTTGAAGGGACAATATTGCAGTGTGTCATTCTGACCCTGAAGAGGTCTTAGATGAGTTAACACTCTTCCTGTCCACCAGAGCAGTGACAATCCCAGCAGAGAGGCCTGCTCTCCGTGCTCTCGCAGGCAAACCACAGCCTCTCCAGCCGCCTCGTCCCTTACTTGTAAAAAGGAGGCTCATTTAAATGATATCTAAATTCCTTCTGAGCTTTAACATTCGAAGCCTCTATATTTCTAAATAGCTTCTTTACAAACTCATAATGGCTTATGTTTTTCTCACGTTTATCTTCTTAGCAGAAAATCAGCCAATTGGTAAGAATACAATTTGGTAGTCCTAGAGTCTAATTGAAAATTGATATTAGGATATTTTAGTTCTTGATTGGTTCTAAAAATTAAAGTTATTTAAAATATCTGAATTTTTATCATTCTGTTATCTATAAGCAACCACTAATTTTATGTGCCATTCTCATGTATTCTATATGGAAATTCAGAGAATTTTCAAAGGCATCTATAACCAAATGACTTAAATTTAATGTAAGTAAAATAAAGCCAATAAGCCCAGGATTTCTTCTTCTGCTTCTCTTTCTGTTTAGATCTAATATTTCACCAACTTAGCTTCAAATTACATTAAAAAATGACATCATCTGATTAGGGCCTTTAAAAATTATTGTTATAAATTTCATTTTATTTATTTATTTATTTTTGTGAGGAAGCTCAGCCCTGAGCTAACATCCATGCCAATCTTCCTCTTTTTACTGAAGAAGATTGGCCCGGGGCTAACATCTGTGCCTATCTTCCTCCATTTTACATGGGACGCTGCCACAGCATGGCCTGACAAGCGGTGCATCGGTGCGTGCCCAGGATCTGAACCTGGGCCACCAGCAGTGGAGCGCGTGCACTTAACTGCTATGCCACGGGGCCGGCCCTAAATTTCATTTTAAACCAAGACCTATAACATTCAAACTTCCTAGACTGAAAAGTCATTACAGAACATTAATACATTTGCTTTATCATTATAATAACTTTTGTAGGCAAAAGGCAATATAGTGAAAATGTTAGGTAAGTCTAAATTTATAGTAAAAAAATTGGAAATTCCACATTTCCTATATATAGTTTAATCTTAAAACTCCAGATGTTTGTTGAGCAATGTTATTACCCCCAAATCTGCCATTTGAAAAGCAGTAATCGGTAAAGGTCACTTACCATTTTCTTGAGCAAATCTGGAGGCTTCTAAGAAAGTAACTTCACGATCTGCATCCAGGTCCTTCTTGTTCCCACAAAGGATGATCACGATGTTCTGACTTGCTAGCATTCTGGCATCTGTTAACCAATTAGTAAGCGCATTGTAGGTTTCTCGGCTGTGTAATATAAGATTGTGAAAATAATACATGTATTTTACAAAACTAGCAACTCTTTCCAGTCATTCACACTACTCACACTGCTTTTAAATGTGTCAGGGTAATGCCAACAACCTTTAGGATAACTCGGATAACCTGAACACCCCACGTATACATCATACCCACAGGGCTTGTTTCGTTTTGTTTCTAGGAAAATGAAACAGCAAGTCAGACATTTTGTTGTTTTTTTGTTTGCCCAATCAGGGTGCAAAAGGAAACAGAAGACCTTTCCTTCATTTTACAAATATTCATTGAGCTCTTTCTTAGTATGTACCACACTCCGGTAAGCAAGATCTAACAGCTAACTGCTGCCATTTAACAAAACCATGCAATATGCTGGTACTTTGTTATATAGGAAGTTATCACACTGATTCTTTATGAGGACTCTATGACACAGGCTCTGTGATTATCTCCCTTTTCCACAAGAAACCTGAGGCCCAGGGAGATTCATTAAGTTGCCCAAAGTCACACAGCAGCCAGTGGCAGAGACAGGATTTGACCAGGTCTGTCAGACTCCAGGACCAACTGTCGGACCTGCTGTTTTCAGCCCTCATGTAGCTAAGGACAAATTTCCTCTACTGGCACACTTTGATAGCCTACTGACTTCACATTTGAGCAAGCTGAGCCTTTCACCGCCTGGGCAAGTGTTGTTGGGCTGGGCCAGGAGCTGCCCACCTCCTCACCAGAGTGCTCGTTCCCAACACACAGACTGGGTGTGTGTCACAGCAGCAGGGCGACACCCTCTCACCAAGTTCCTACCCAGAAAGAGGCCCTAGATGATATGGTTTAGAAGGCACAATTCTAAGGTGGTGCTAGCAAACGCCGAGATCAGTGCTGTCTGATGGGATTTCTGCGAGGACAGGAATGTCCTATAACCTGCACTGTCCAATACAGCTGCCCCCAGCCACATGTGGCTGCTGAGAACTTGAAATGGGGCCAGTGAGACCAAGAAACTGAATTTTAATTTTAATTTAATTTAATTGCGACGTGAGTGATAGCTTCACACAGGACATTGCACTCAGATCCTTATGATGTGCCAAGAGCTTTATATTAACCAATTTAACCGCCCAATAACCTCACGAGTATTACACAATCATCATTACTTCATATAACAGACAAAAGTCCAGACAGCGAGAGCACCTTGCCTGAGGATGTCACACAGCTGGTAACCCGGAACTGGGACTGCAACCCAGGCAGTCTAAGCCCAGAGCCTGTGCCCTCAATCTTGGTCAATGTCAGTTCCTTCTAATAATTTACCACACCTAAAGCTTCACTGTGTGAACCTTAAGGAAAGTGTCAAAGCATCGTGTTAAGAAACTATGAAACACTGGGGATGCTTTATCTATCGAAAACCTTACCAACATATTTCTTTACGTGGTAAAGTAATGCTGGGAATTCTTCAAAAATCTTTAAGACCCGAAATGAGAGGATTGACTGGCTTCCTAAATCGCAGCCAGGCGCGCGCCCGACACACAGCACACGCTGCACCAGGTGCGCCTGCGCAGAACGGGCCTCGGGAGACGAGCGCCCAGCTGCCCTCCGCGGGGTCTGCATTACCTGGTGATGTCATAGACGAGGAGAGCCCCAGCGGCACCTCTGTAGTAGCTTCTCGTCACAGACCTGGAAGAGATATGCTGCTCTTACTTTCAACCAGTCAAGACCCTTCACTACTGAGCACCAGCCTCCAACAGAAAAGTGCCCGTTTTTGCTTTGTAAACCACACCACACACGATTCAAAGAGATCTGAATATACGTATGAGGAGCTATTCTGTCCGCAAATCACGTCACAGGAACGACGGAGAGGTGAGGCTGTCAGGCTGGGACCAGTAAGATATTCTCTACAAGGAGGATGAGGCTCTCGCATAGAACTGCAGCCAGCTTGGAGAACTTCCGAGGAGGGCGGTGTCTGGAGGCGGACAGAGCCATCACAGACCCCAGGGGGCGCTGAGCGCTCAGCATCCCGCTTGGCTTCCTCTGGGGGTTCCGTGTCTTCCCCACCCCCCTGCACAGCTGCCCCCGCTTCTTCCTGGGGAAAAGGGCACTCCTCAGATGGGACCACCCTCATCTTCCAACAGGAATCCCCAGCCTCCGTGCCCCTGGACTCACCTCCTGCCCATCACTGACAAGAAGGCTGTACTATCTCAACTGAGCGCCTTATCCCTTCTCCCATTCGCGAGGACTTTTTCTTTCAGTTAACAGCCTTTCTCCTCTGCATTACCAATCTCTCCCTCTTTGGCAGATTTTTTCCCATTAGCAAAATAAAATTTGCTCTGGTACCCCCATCTTAAAAAAGAAGAACAGGGGGCCGGCCTGGTGGCATAGGGGTTAAGTCCAGGCACGCGGCTTTGGCCTGGGGTTCCCTGGTTCCGATCCTAGGCCCGCATCTATGCACCACTCATCAAGACATGCTGAGGCCGGTCCCACATAGTAGCAACTAGAAGGATGTACAACTACGACATACAACTATCCAGTGGGGCTTTAGGGAGGAAAAAAGGAAGAGTGGCAACAGATGTTGGCTCAGGGCAAATCTTCCTCAAAAAAAAAAAAAAAAAAAAACAAAGCACTCTGCACCATCCTGTCAGCTACTATCCCATTGTTGGCTCTTCCCCGAATCCAAATTTCTCAAGAGCTGTCTTTACCAGACGCCTCCTTCTCTTCACCTCCAATGTGGTGTCCACCTCCGCTGCTCCACTGAAACAGCCTGTCAGGTCAGATGAGTTTTGCATATGTGAATCCAGTGGCATTCTCTGTCCTGTCCCTCTGCCTTGCTTTGCCACTGCCAGAACTCCTTCCTCGCTCCGCCTCTGCAGGCCCATCTCTCCCTTCTTCCTCCTCTCTCACCAGCCGCTGCTGCTTCTCCATCTCTGGAGCATTATTCTGACTCTGCCCAGTTTGTACTGGAGTTCCCCAGGGCTGGGAACTGGGTTCTCTTTTCAAATTTAATCCTCAGCTCAGACTACTTCGGTAAGATCCAACTGTTGCCCCAACATCTCCATGTGACTGCCTAATGAACATGTCACACACAACATTTGTAAGACAGAACTCTGGTTCCCCGCCTCCAGGTCCATCCTGGCCGGTGGGAGGAGGACATCACCCATCCCCTCTGCTTGTACAGCCAGAAATCTCTGCGTTTATCCTTGACTCCTCTTTTCGTCCATCTCCATATTTGAACCGTCAGGTCCTGTCTCACTAACTAAACATATCCTATATTATGCATGTCTTTCCATCTTCGTCAGCACCATCCTAGTCCAAACCACCAGGTCTCTGCCTGGACCCCTGCAGTCCTATGCCTGGTGTCCCTACTGCCACGCAGGCACCACTTGTTGTCTCTCCATCCATTCTCCAGAGGAACTGAACTCCTCATCAAGGCCTACAAGGCCCCCTGTATTCAGGGGCTGGAAGTCGAGCTGGATCACCAATGGTCAATGATGTAATCAACCATGGCTACACACTGAAACCTCCATAACAATGGGGTCCAGAGAGCTCCTGAGTTCCTCAACACATGGAGGTGCTGGGAGGGTAGTGCAGCCAGAGAGGGCGTGAGAGCTCAGCACCTGATTCCGACACGCCTTGCCCTGTGCATCTCTTCCATTTGGCTGTTCCTGGGTTGCACCTTTATAACTGGTAATAGTAAATACAGTGCTTTCCTGAGTTCAGTGAGTTGTTCCAGCAAACCTGGGGGAGGGGTCGTGAGAACCCCCAAATTTGTAGTCTGCTGGGCAGAAGTGAGCATGGCCTGGACACCCCATTCGTGATTAGTGTCTGAAGTGGGGGCATGCTTACGGGACCAGACCCTTAACCCGTGGGGTCTGACGCTAACTCCAGATAGTGACAGAACTGAATTGCTGGGTATACAGTAGGTGTTGGAGAACTGGATAACTGGTGTGGAAAAACCCCACTCATTTGGTGTCAGAAAACAGGCACCACAAAAATGAACAGTACCTATCTCTGGGAAAAAAGAAAACTGTGGAACTTATTAAAAAAAGCCAGAACTACTCATTATTATTTTGATACTTTGAAAAGGGCAGCTATTTTTAAATTTACTTTTTAGCTCTTAAACTCCAAAGGCAGGTACGTAGCTTGAACCTTCCTCTTCCCCCCTTTAGACCACGACCACAGAGGGGCACATGCTTTAAGAAATGGCAGCCAGGCACACGAGAAGGACTGGATTGTCAGCTCTTCCCCAGGGAGCCTCCTGGAGCAGGGGAAGACCTCTTTTCCACATACATTAAGAGGCAACTCTTTTCTATTTTAGCTGCAGCAAGCATCTAGTTTTTAGAGAAAGAGTACCTAACAGTTCTCCTCAAGATACACTAAATTACATCTATTAATTATTTTACATAAATTATTCAATTATACAAATTTAAGTATTTAAGAATACTTTTTTGAGTTATTAAATCTTTTTTCAAAAGTAATTTAAACCAAAGTAATACATGTACATAGTTTTAAAGTAAAATATTGCTCGAAGGCTGGACATGAAACTCCACCGTCTCCTGCCTCCCTCTTCCCCCCTCCCTCCCAAGGCAAGCACTCTTCTTCAGGATCAATTTTTTTCTTGGATTAGGTCATTAAAGAACACATGTTGAACACCAATGTGCTAGACACAATTCTGGGCTCTGGAGAAACAAACAAACAAAAAATAAAACAATCCTTACTTTCATGGATCTTACAGCTTCGTTCTTCTGGCATTTGTGTCTATGTTTCTATAAAATGCTTATGAAACCACTGAGTTGTTGATTTCAGAGCTCATTGCTTCCCTGCTTTGATAAGAATCTTGAGCTCACTCACATTACACCCCCCTTCCTGTCATTTTCCTAGTCGGGCAGCATCATCACATGATGACACCTCACGACAGTCCCTCGTTGCTCCCCCCGGGCTGGGGCCCCTGTCAGCTTCACATCTTCCTCTTTCTGTGTCTACTCCCTTGTATTGGTGAAGTATATCTTCCTGAAGTTTCTGAGAATATGTGAAAGATAACCTTTGTTTCCCCCCACAGTTGCATATCTGAAGGTATTCTGATTTTACTCTCACATTTACTTGATAGTTTGGCTAAGTTTAGAATTATAGTTAAAAAGAATATTTCATGCTGAGTTTTGAAGGCAATCCTTCATTATCTTCTAGCTTCCAAATGTTGCTGTTGAATGATCCAATGCAATTCTCATTTCTAATCCCTTATATGGACTGTTTTTTCCTCTTGGAATATTTTTGTATCTTCACTTCATCCCTGGTGTTCTGATATTGCACATGACATGCCCTGGTCTGGATTTTTTCCCCACTCATTTGTAGTTAGCATAATATGGGCCAATAATTCTGGAATCTCATTGCTTCAGTGGAAAATTTTCTTTGCTTGTTTCCTCTGCTCTTCTCTCTTCTGGAACTCCTAAAAGTCAGGCACTGGACCTTCTGGATTGATTCTTCATGTTGTCTCTCCCCTTTCATCTCAAGTTTCTCGTTTAACTTTCTGGAACATCACAACTCTATTTAATATACTATTTCGATTGCTCTTCTTTTTTTTTTTTTTGGTCAGGAAGATCAGCCATGAGCTAACATCCATGCCAATCCTCCTCTTTTTGCTGAGGAAGACTGGCCCTGAGCTAACATCCATGCCTATCTTCTTCCACTTTACATGGGACGCCACCACAGCATGGCCTGACAAGCAGCGCGTGCCCAGGATCCGAACCCGGGCCACCAGCAGCGGAGCGCGCGCACTTAACCGCTATGCCACTGGGCCGGCCCCTCAATTGCTCTTTTCTAAATATAATTCTGTTCTCATTTCTTGAATGTAATCTCTGCTCTTATTTCTGAAGATACTGTAGTTTTAGTGTTTTTTCCTATTCCCTCCATGTTCCTATTTTCTTTATTTTGGGCTCTGTCTTTTATTTTAGAAACTTTCTTCAAATGCCTGGTGATCCTTGGTTGGTCATTTATATTCAAAAGCAAGGAATGAAAAAGTCTAAAGAAGCTCTTTATGTGTGGGCTGAAGGCTCACTGTAGGACAGCTGGACAGAGATTGGGCTTTTTTACTGAGGAAACCAAAATGTTATTCTCTTCAGGCCTTTCCTTTGAGGCTACTCATTTTTCTGTAGAGAAGAATCATTTCTCCTGCCTGAGACATCACACCTGCCTGCGAGCTACCACGGAGGAGTTGGGGGAAGCGGGTTAGGTTTGCAGACTTGCAGTCCTTGCCTCAGCCCTGCCCTCTGCCCGGCCTATGACCCTGGGTCTAGACCCTGTTTCAACTCAGAGACTGAACCTCTCATCGTGCGTGTGTGTGCACATGTGATATCAACACTTTTACCTGTCCCTTCTGTAGAGCCTGATGCTTCCAAATCCTGCCCTTTTCTGGGATTCAGAGGAAGAAATGGCTTCCTGCTCACTGGCCTCCCCCATTACAAGCACTTACAACGGAGTGTCCTCTGTTTTAAGTCAGTCACTATGCCATCCATTCCCTATCTTTAGCATTTTTTGGAAATCTCTTAATCATAATTATGCACTCTCCCTTTTTCAGTCTTTTTGAGTTAGTTCTATTTCAGTTATTTTACAGTCATTTCAGTCACTTCTCTGGGGCTGAGAAGACATAAGTATCTGAATTGAATCCACCGTGATTAATCAGTGCCTCCAGAAGAATGACTGAGATTAAAAATGGTTATGATATCTGAAATCAACAATCCAAAGAGGCTTATGCACCCCTATCTTCATTGCAGCATTATTCACTATAGCCAAGAAGTGGAAACAACCTAAGTGTCCCTCGACTGATGACTGGATAAAGATGTGGTATATATAATATACAATGGAATACTACTCAGCCACAAAAAAGACAAAACTGTCCCATTTGCAACAACATGGATGGACCTGGAGGGTATCATGTTAGGCGAAATAAGCCAGAGAGAGAAAGACAAACACCACACGATTTCACTCGTAAGTGGAAGATAAACTAACACATGGACAGAGAGAACTGTTTGGTGGTTACCAGGGACAAGGGGGTTGGGGGGTGGGCACAAGGGGGGAAGGGATGCATTTAGTGACTGACAAACAATAATGTATAACTAAAATTTTACAATGTTATAAACTATTATGACATCAATAAAAAAATGGTTATGATATTTTTGAAGCAAACAATTATTGAGCCTTTAAAATATAATACATACCTGACTTTAATTAAGTGAAATCCCTGCAGTGGGAGTGAGTTTTATTTAACTGAACTTTGTGAATATCTGTTCTGTTTTGAATTTGTGTATCTGTTCAAAAAACACAACTGAAATATGAATCTACTTTCTTGCTTGAGTAGTTACAGAATATTAAACATGTAACCATATCTGCAGCGCTCTGGGGTCATCATTCTGAACATCAACTATAACCGTAGTGTAATACAAGTGTGGAGGAGAGAATATTTTGTGGAATGTATATCAACCATCAGAACATGCTCTAGTTAAACAAAATCCCTAAAGAGATTTTTGAAAACTCTCCTTTATAGAGAAAAATTGTTTGTGCTATGACTCTGCCTTGATTTTAATCTAAAAGTTCACTGTAGAACATGCCATGCCACCTCCTCCTCATGTGCTCACTGGTTCCCAAGAGTAAGTCAGCCTCTAAACTAGGATGCATTCACTCGAAAGAGATTCTAATGTATTCTTTAGTAAATCCGTGCTGCACGGAGAAGAACTGACTTTTAGCTTGTCTTAAAGCTTCCAGAGGTGAAGTTTCTGAAATCTGTGGGGGGGAGGAGGGAGCTATATATATTAAGAGAATATAACTGATCATTTCAAATCCAATTTTCAAATACTTTTATTAAGTTAGAGAAAAAGCTACCTGAATCGTTCTTGGCCTGCTGTATCCCATATCTGTAACTTTACATATTTACCACCAACATTTATTATCTTTGAACCAAATTCCACTCCTATTGTATGATTTGAGTCGTCTTTGACTGAAAAAGAAAAAGAACAAGATATTTAATTCTAGAACATTAAGGAAACAGGCTTACAGAGTTAAATAAGTAACACCAAAATCAAGGGTTAGGTCAATGAAAAATGTCATTTACTTCAGCCATTCATTTCTCCAACAGTCAACTGATAAGAAGCACTCACTGTTTTAAACAAAATATACACAGTGCCTGTTCTCAAAGAGACAACAAAACCTTTTCTCAAAACCCCTAAAACAAACCATCTGTTTTAAAGCCTAAGCTTGGAGGTGGCCACGCCATATGAGAACCCTGGCCACCCGCCCACTGTTACGGTACTCACAAATGTTGAGTAAATACCTGGGTACCATCTTGAAAGACTTACTGCCCAGCGACAGATCTGCAATTCGGTCAATAATGAGGTAGTGATAGTTTCAACTATCTGAATGGATAAATATTCTAAAGAAATAAAAGTAAAGGGAGGGAAAAGCACTGTAGCCCAAAAAGAAACTTGATGGACAACAAAGATTAACAGAAAAAGTGGAAAAGATAGAGTTAAAAAAAAAAAAAAAAAAATCAACCAACAAACATACCCCCAAACCAAAAACTCTACACAGATTACAGCTGTGGAGTTCTCATGAATTTTAGTTTTGTATGGCAATAATTTGCAATGAATTTGTTAGAGAAAAAATACTGTCTGTTTGTAAGGACAGGGAGGCAGGAAAAATAAGTAGTGTGTCAAACCCAACTGGAATAAGCTGTCTATAAAAGAAAATTTCTGTGATGATGAAAGGATAAGCTAAAAACAAACATAATGGCTATATAATCCATTGACCAGTTTATATTTTATAACAGAGGACAGAATATTTTATAATAGGACAGAATTTAATTGTACCAGAAATCAAGGGTGCCATTTGACAGCTGTGTCTTGAGGGAATGGGGGATGACAGGTTAATACTGACTATACCAGCTCGTCTCATGTCTGGGCATGGACACCCACTAGAATTAAGCCACCGGGCAAACCTCGGAGTAAAAGCCTTCAAATGCCAATGGCATCCTGATTACAACACGGCCACAAGAGAAATAAAATGAAGCCTTATTACATCATTACTGTTGACCACGCAAATTAACCAAACAGACTTCCCTGTCTCCAACGCGAGGAGTTAGGGGAGGACTATCAGGGAGAGCTCTCCACAGAGGAGAGAAAGACTGAGAGAGCTGAGTTTTCAGCCCAGTGTCCTCTGGGTGTTCTTTTCTGAGACGGTACAATGCAAAGTCTTGGCAACTTGTAAAGAAACCCAGACCACCCAGTGAATGAATACTTGTTAAATTCAGTAAGGACTGGTTCTGTGACTAACCCATGCTGGGTCCACATCACTAAACAGAGGTTCCAACAAGCCCTTGGTTGACGAAAATGGAAGTAGCAGAATACATTTCAAGAATTTTATTATTCAAAGCTCTTTGCCAAGACACCCCATGCTGTCTCCATTTCACCCACTACCGAATGTATCTCATGCATACCGGCTTAAGATGTTCTTCATTAAATGAAATTCTGTTTTTGTGCCTTCACTCGACTGCCACTAAATAGACAGGTCATTATTATTCTTTCCATTATTATAAAAGCACTGTTTATTTTAATGGCCTTCAAACCTACAGTCTTTCACAATAGTTTGGAATGAAAAAAATTCAACCTTCCTTACCAAAACAGTACAAGTCAATGGCAAAAGATGGGTTCTGTGGTCAAAAGGCCTGGGCTAACCGATTACTAGGTGACCATTCCAAGAGCACACACCAACTTCTCTAAACCTAGTTCTGTACCTGTAAAACAGAACTGATGACAATAGCTCCCTTAACTACAATACAAGGCCACTGAAGACCAAACATTACTGTTTTATCCAAAATGTACTACTAGGGCTTCTTGGGCCCTCCCTGTCAGGAAATGGAATTCCTCTGCTGTCTTCCACATCATCATATTCTATTTTGATATCTGGAAAATGTTCAGTATGATTCACTATATACTGAACAATGAACCACTATAAAACTGAAATGCTAACTTAATAAAAAATCATATTACTAAAAGTTTAACAACTAACTTTTAATGTTACTTTACAATATTTTTAAACTACGACTTTTTCCCTGAAAAAATATTTGGAAGTTCTGCTATAAACAAATCTGAGCAAGAGAGCACTCGCAGAAGACACGCACGCAACAGTGACTCTCTGATATCACTTACATTTTTTTTCAATAAACTGATGAAGTAAGCAAGACTTGCCAGTTCCTGCATTTCCAATGACCAAGAACTTAAACAAAAAATCTGAAAAACAAAAAGAGACTGTGAAAAATAACTTTAAAACAGGTGCTATGAATTTATTCTTAGACTACAATCATAAAAAGAAATCTTAGTTATTAATATAACAGAAAAAAGAGCTAACAATATTTTGTGAAAATGACAAAAACATGTTGACTTACCTTTACACCTTTTTGATATCTGGTTTACAGACTAAGTCAGTGTTTCTCAAACACTCTTGGGAAAATTTCCTTTGCTGTTGGAAATTTGAAAACTACTCTTACAATGAATAAAATTTGTCTCTTTGCTAGCCACTATTCAAAGAAATATGAATATGCAGCAATAAGCAAAAACAGCCTAGAAATTTCAAGGGTTTTCTGTACAAAAGAAAAAAATCTAGTAGACTTATAGGCTTTGAGAAGTCCACTCCTTTCTTCTTTTAAAAACAGGTGTAAGTTTCCCCTGCTCATGCAGGTTTTTGTGGTCTTGCTTCTATTCTCTCATCTGTAACTTGTAGGAAGGACAGCTTTAGCCAAGTGTGGGTCAGTATTCCAAGTGTGAAATGTCTCCTTCAACGTAGAAGAGAGCTCTTCATTTCTTCTTTACACAGAGTAACATATTTAATTTGGGGTATTATTTTCCATAAAATGGAAGCAAAGGATTTCCAGAATAGAATTTGTAAATTTGCATGACGGAGTATCAGTAGCCCCACACTGCCTTGGTGACTCATTTTGCTTTTTCTGTTAGCAAAGAACTTGAGTTCTGCCGAGCCTAGGAGCTACAGTGTACCAACGCCCTCTCCTACCCCTCACTCTCTGATCCCGACCCACCACTGCTAACCCCCACGCTGCCAGACATATTTTGTGGCCCTGAAGGCCCTGCTCCATATTCCTCATTCTCTCCTTTGCCACTCCCACACTCCTTGTGCAGACCCAGACCAAGCACTCTCTACCCTGGCTTCTTTTCTCCTCCAATTAAGCCCAAATAGTCTATTTCTTTACCAATGCTTGGCCTACCTGTTTCTTAACAGCTACATTCATCATCACTCAGAGATTAAGTCTATTCAATCTCTCATGATTTTCAAATGGTTATAGGCAATTAAACTTATAAAATAGTGTTACTGGAATTGTCAGCATTTAAAAATACAAACAGTTTTATATTTCTCATTGCATGTTTTAAAAGCATGCCACATCCATGCTCATAGCAGTATTATTCACAGTAGCCAAAAGATGGAAGCAATTCAAGTATCCATCGATGGATAAACAGATAAAATATGGTATGTACATACAATGGAATACTATTCAGCCTTAAAAAGGAAGGAAATTCTGACACAGGCTACAACATAGATGAATCTCGAGGACATTATGCTAAATGAAATGAGCCAGTCACAAGAGGACAAACACTGTACGATTCCACTTATATGAGGTACCTAGAGTCATCAAACTCATGGAGACAGAAAGTAGAATGGTGGTTGCCAGGGGCTGGGGGGAAAGGAAATGGAGATTTATTGTTTAATGGATATGAGTATCAGTTTGGAAAAATAAAAAAGTTCTGGAGATAGATGGTGGTGATGGTTGCAACAACAAAGTGAATATACATAACACCACTGAACTGTAGACTTAAAATGGTTAAAATAACAAATCTTATGTTATGTATATTTTACCATACACATAAAAAATTAAGCATGCCAAGTCTAATCATTGTCATTTAATAGTTTTTTACCACCAAGAAATCGAAGGGAAGATGGTTAAGATTGCCAGGTTAAAATGAAAATATTAAAATTTCTTAATCTTATTCAATACCCTCTTCTATTTAAGAAACAAACCCAATACACTGTATAAGTTGTAAACAGAAGAAGATGAGAACCAGGTAAAGATGCTGTCAATATGTCGGCAACAGTAAATCTTGAGAGAGAAAAGACATTGTGTATACACAAATTCAAATGTTTCTTATATTTTATATTTAATAGAAAAATGAATTTCATAAATCCATGTAATCCTAGAATTTAAACTCATATATCTAAGCATAGACTTTGGCTTAATGCTTATTCCCTCGTTATTTTCTGCTTTGGAAGTTTTGCTTAAATGTACTCTGCTATGGTAATTGCTATCCAGATCACACCACTGCCTCAACAGGTAAAAGGGTAACATTACCAATTGAATAGCACCTTGCTGGACAAAAGACAAGTAAGATGTGTGATTTCCATATGTAAAAATATTTAATTCTGCCAACAAACTCTTCATACTCTGATTCTTGTAACTCAAAAAGGTATTTATACTTAAATAGAAAACCTTTTTGTTTGAAAAACCTTTTGAATCAAACACCTAAAAAAGCTGGATAAAATATATCATCTTTCCAAAAAACACATAGCTGAGCTTTTAGTGAAGAAAAGGAAATCTCTAGATGCTTGGAACAGAGAGGAAACTGAAAAAAGCAGTAGGGCCCCAGATGGAGGACTGTCAGTATTGAGTTTTAATATCTGTGTCGGGGGCTGTGCCTACATGAAGGACGGAGTAGGGAGCTGAATCTGAGTTCTCTTCAGGGCAAGGCCTAAAGTGAAAGGGTAGGCTGGGGAAAAAAATCCACGCACTAGCTCAGGAAGACTCGGAGCCTTCTCTGACTCTGCCTGGCTCTCAGCAGAATGGGAAAACCATTCCCCTTGAAGATCAGTCATGGGCTAGTAAATTCAAATTTAAATAAACATGTGGACAATGAACCTCCAAGTCAAGAAATTGACAATAATAAAAATGGCTCCTGAAAGGTTATCTCTGGGATGCCTGGAAGAAGCAAGCCAGATCACTCTGGAAAGACACACCCTCAACTCAAGATACCTAGGATTCCCACACATACATCTCCTCTGAAGATAAGTTCACAACCTAAAATTATAAAACACTCAAGGAAACAATTCACCATGAGTGAGTTAGCAATCTACAGACAGATTACACTTACAGGAATTTGATGAAAAAAACAAAAACACATGATAAAGTATATTCAAGATAATGAATACCATTTAAAAAAAGGAATTGAATTTATAAGAAAGAATAAGATGATATGAAAGAAAGGTAGATTTCTAGAATGTGTCTAGAAATAAAAATTGCAGTCATTGAAATTAAATAGTCAATGGACGGGTTAAACAGCAGAAGGAAAAAAACTGAGGAGAAAATTAGTGAACTGGAGAAAATTACCAGGAGGCAGCACAGAGAGTTGAAGAGAGAGAAAATATTAGAGTTTAAGAAACATGGAAGATTTAAGGAAAAGGTCCAACATAGGTCTAATAGGTATTTTGGAATGAAAAAATAGAGAATGAGGTAGGGAGCCAATGTTAAAAGAAATAATGACTGAGAATTTTACAGAATTAAAATTAAAGGGATTGTCAGAATCAAAAATAACTATGAACTGGGGGCCGGCCTGGTGGCACAGCAGTTTAAGTTTGCGCCCTCTGCTTCGGCGGCCCAGGGTTCACAGGTTCGGATCCCAGGTGCGGACAGGCACACCGCTTGTCAAGCCATGCTGTGGTGGCGTCCCATATAAAGTAGAGGAAGATGGGCGTGGATGTTAGCCCAGGGTCTATCTTCCTTGGCTAAAAGGGAGGATTGGCAACGGATGTTAGCTGAGAGCCAGTCTTCCTCATACACACACACACAAAGCTATGAACCATGAGAAGGATAAATAAGAATAAATCCACACTGAAATACATCATCATAGTGAAACTGGAGAATGACAGAGACTGTAAAAGCAATTAGGAAAAAAAAATTCTCTATAAAGAAACTAGGTTCCTTAACCCCAAAGGTCAAAAGGCAACGGGATCCTATCTTTACAGTGCTAGGGCAGGAACACAAAAACAAAAACTGTCTAATGCAGAATTCCATATGCAACAAATTATCCTTAACGCCAAGGTGGACTTCTGCTTCCAAGAAGATGCAGTAGAAGTGCTTTTCCTACTCTACCTGCTCAGTACAACTTAAAACTCTAGACATTCTAGATAAAAGAAATATAGGAAGGCTTTGAAAAGTTTAGAGAAGGAGGCAGACTGGCCAGGACTCCGGCGTCTCAGGAATGACAGAGGTGAGTACCTTGGGTTTTCCTTTTGCCTCATATATCCCAGACTTGGAGCTGAACAAACTGGCAACCTAGAAATGCCAATGGGCGCAGATTTTAAAAAGCTCCAATGAAAGCCTGCTCTCTCTAGCCACAGGACCAGAAAAGGGCAATACAGCAAGACAGAAAACTTTTACACAGTAACTGCTCTAGTCCAGCCAAACACCAGGGAAAAAACTGTGGCCCCCACCAGACACACCAGCAAAGGCTGAGTGGGGAGCCTAGACTTCTACCCTTTCAAGGCTATAATCAGGTTCCCTAACACCCCCAGCAGGGTGGTGTCACAGAAGACCAAGCACAGAGCTGGGACTCTCATCCCTGCTAGATAGTTATGAGCTGTCCACTACCTCTGCCACAGTGTTAGTGGAGACCGTGGTGGTGGTGGGGTGGGGGGCACAGGACATTGGCGCTCTTGTCCCCACGTGGCAGTAACAAGGAACACCCCCTCCACCTAAGTGTCACTGGAAGCTGAGCAGAGAATCTGGATTTCTACGTCCACCTGGCAGTAATGAGGCAGCACCCAAGAGAGGAAACCAATTAAACATAAGATTTAAATAAAAATCTAAGGTCTCATAACATAATACAAAAATGTCTAGGTTTCAACTGAAAATCCCTTGTCATACCAAGAACCAGGAAGATCTCAAACCGGAAGAAAAAAGATAATCAATAGACTCCAATGCCAAGATGATATAAATGTCAGAAATACCTGGCAATGATTTTAAGGCAGCCATCATAAAAATGCTTCAATAAACAATATGAACATATGAAATGAAACACAGAAATGAAAAATAGAAATCTTCAGCAAATAGAAAGTCTCATCAAAGAAACAGAAAATACAAAGAAGAACCAAATGGAAATTTTACAATTGAAAAATACAATAACTGAAATATAAAGCTCAGCGGATAGGCTCAACAGCAAAATCGAAGGGACAGAGGAGACAACCAGTGAACTGAACGATAAAATGACAGAAAATACCCAATCTGAACAACAAAGAGAAAACAGACTGAAAATATATGAATAGAGCCTCATGGACCTTTGAGACAATAAAAAAAGATCTAACATTTGTGTCATTGGAGTCCTGGAAGGAGAGGAAAAAGAGGACAGGGTTGAAAAAGTACTCAAAGAAATAACGGCTGTAAAAGAAGTAAGGTTTTTATACTTCACTCGAAGTGGTAAAATGATGATACCAGTAGGCTGTGATACATATATATAATGTAATACCTAGCACAAACACTAAGAAAGCTCTATAAAGAGATATACTCAAAAACATTACAGGTAAATCAAATGGAATTCTAAAGAAAAATTATATAAACCACAGGAAGACTGGAAAAAGAAAAGAGATAAATAAAAAATGGAACAGAAAACAAAAAAATAAAACGGCAAAAATAAATCCTAATGTAGCAATAACAACATTAAATGTAAACTGTGTAAATATACCAATTAAAAGACAAATATTGGCAGATTCCATTAAAAAACATGACTCAACTATATGCTGTCTACAAGAACTCACTTCAACCATAATGATATAGGCAGGTTGAAAGTAAAAGGATGGAAAAAGGATAGCACACAAACATAAATCAATGAAGAGCATTATTAATATCAGATAAATATCTGAAGAGAAAATAAAATTATCAGAGACAGAAAGGATCATTATATAATGATAAAAGGGTAAATCCACCAATAAGACATAGGAATCCTAAATGTGCACACACCAAATAACAGAGTTATATAAAACATCTCAAGGAAAAACTGACAGAACTGAAAGGAAAAACAGACAAACCCACGATTATGGCTGGAGACTTCAATACCCCTCTGTCAACAATTGATAGGACAACTAGACAGAAAATCAGCAAGGATACAGAAGAACTCAACATACTCGACCAACAGGATCTAGTCAACATTTATAGAATACTCCACCCAACAAGAGCAGAACACATTCTTTCAAGAGCCCATGGAACATACATCAACATTGACCATATCCTAGGCCTTAAAACAAACCTCAACAAATAAAAAAAAACTGAAATCATATAGAATGTGTTCTCTAACCACAATGGAATCAAACTAGAAATCAATAACATAAAGACAACAGAAAAATCTCCAAAGACTTGAATACTAACTAATATACTTCTAAATAATCCACTTCTAAATAATCCATGATTTAAAGAGGAAGGCTCATAGGAAATCAAAAAATACACTGAGCTGAAAGGAAAAGAAAATACAACTTATCAAAATTTGTGGGACACAACTGAAGCAGTGCTGAGAGGAAAATTTAGAGCACTAAATGCATACAGCAGAAAAGAGGAAAGTCACAATTAATTATTTGAGCTCCCACCCTGAGGAACCTAGAAAAAGAAGAGCAAGATAAACGCAAAGCAAGCAGAAGGAAGGAAATAATAAAGAGCAGAAATCAATAAAACTGAAAATAGAAAAACAAAAAAAGAAAAATCCATGAAATAAAGAGCTGGTTCCTTGAAAAGATCAATAAAACTGACAAACCTCTAGCAAAACTGGTGAGTTCAAGGATTTGGGGTCCGATCAAGGAAAAAGTCATGACTGTGAGACAGCCATAGCATGCAACAAACTTTATCTGGGTAACACTTCCGACAGGCCGCATGGGAGGGGAAGTCCCTCACAGCAGGACCTTCCAGACAAGGTGCCCAGAAGGGGAATAGCGCAGGGAACTCCCGAGGGTGGGGGTGGGGGCCGGATTGGAGAGGGGACTTGACACCTTTTATAGGCCCTGAGTTTGTTTTATCAAAGGTCAGCAGATGGTGAGGGCAATTTCACTGGATATGCAAAGCAGGCAGTCTCTAAATGGCTAAAAATATGCTTATTTGGGCTATATTTAAAGCAACTGAGTGTGTAAGAATTTGAGTGTGGTGCTGGCAGGCTTTGAACTATCGTCCCAGCTTGCTGTGAAGAAGGAAACAACATAGGGGCCATCTTCAACCCATCTATATAACAAAGACTGACAAAGGGAAAAAACAGGAGACACAAATAGCCAATTTCAGAAATGAAACAGGGCATATCCCTACAGACCCTGCAGACATCAAAAGGATAACAAAGGAGTAACACGAACACCTCTACACACATAAATTTGACAACTTAGGACCAACTCTTCAAAAACACAAAGTACCACAACTCATTCAATATAAAATAGATAATTTAAATAGCCCTATAACTACTAAGGAAATTGAATTTGTAATTTTAAAACTCACAAAAAGAAATGTTCAGACCAAGATGGTTTCACTAGAGAATTCTACCAAACATTTAAAAAAGAATCAACACCAATTCTACCCAACTTCTTTGAGAAAATAAAAGAGGAGGGAACCCTTCCCAAGTCATTTGATGAAGCTATTATTATTCTGATACCAAAACCAGAAAAGGACAGTATTAAAACAAAACAAACTACAGAACAATATCTCTCATGAATACTTAATAAAATATTAGCAAACAGAATTCAGTAATATATATACATATATTATATGTATATATAAAACTATACACTACTACCACTTAGGCTTTATTTCAGGGATAAAAGGCTAGTTCAATATTTGAAAATCAATTAATGTAATTACTCTATTAACAGGCCAAAAAAAATTCATATGATCATATCAATTGATGCAGAAAAAGCATTTCACAAAAGTCAACATTCATTCATGATAAAAACTCTCAAAAAAATAAAAAAAGAATAGAGGGGAATATCCTCAACTTGATAAAGAACATTTGAAAAATTCTACAACTAACTTTATAGTTAATGGTGAAAGAAACCCTAAGATCAGGAACAAAGAAAAGATGTGCACTCTTACCCCTCTTATTCAATATCATAGAGGAAGTTCTTGCCAGTGCATAAGACATGAAAAGGAAGCAAAGGCATACAGATCAAAAAGGGACAAATAAAATTGTTCCTATTGGCAGATGATATCATTGTCTACAAAGAAAATTCAAGGAATCTCAAAAAAAATTACAAAAAACAAAAAACCTTCCTACAACCAATAGGTGAGTTCAGCAAGGTCAAGATTGTAGAATATAAAAATCAATTGTATTCTACATACTTACATCAACACACGGGCATCAAAATTAAAAATATAATACCACTTACAATCACTCAAAAAAATACTTAGGTGTAAATCTAACAAAACATGTAAAGGATTTCTACGCTAAAAACTACACAAAGCTGATGAAAGAAACAAAAGGAAATCCAAATAAATGGAGAAATATACTGTGTTCACAGATTAGAAGACTGGACATGGTAAAGATGTCAGTTGTTCTCAAATCGATACATATGTTTAATAAAATTCCTATTAAAATTCTAGCAAGACTTTTTGGTGGATACAGATAAGATTATTCTAAAATTTATATGGAAAGACAAAGGAACTAGAATACTAAAACAATTTTGAAAAAGAAGAATAAAGTGGAAGAATGGGCCGGCCCCATGGCTTAGTGGTTAAGTGCTCGCACTCCGATGCTGGAGGCCCAGGTTCGGATCCCGGGCGCGCACCGACGCACCGCTTCTCCGGCCATGCTGAGGCCGTGTCCCACATACAGCAACTAGAAGGATGTGCAACTATGACATACAACTATCTACTGGGGCTTTGGGGGAAAAATAAATAAATAAAATTATAAAAAAAAAAAAAGAATACAATGGAAGGAATCACTTTACCTGATTTCAAGACATTATGTAGCTACAGTAATCATGACTGCATGTTATTGGCAGGCAGAGAGACATCCAGATCAATGGAACAGAATACAGAACCCAGAAATAGACCTATACTAATATGTCCAACTGATTTTGAAAGTGCAAAAACAATTTAATGGAAGAAAGTTAGCGTTTTCAACAAATGGTGCTGAAGCAACTGGACATCCACAGGGAAAAAAAATGACCCTTGACTTAAGACTCATACTTGACATAAAATTAACTCAAAATAGATCACTGACTTAAAGGTAAAACGTAATACTATAAAACTTTTAGGAAAAAAATAGGAGAAAATCTTTAGGATCTATAGCTAAGCACAAAGTTCTTAAGACTTAACATCAAAAAAAAAAAAAAAAATTCCAGAAAAGGAAAAATTGATAAAGTGGACTTCATCAAAATTGAAAACTTTTGCTTTGTAGAAAACTTTCTTAAGAAAATGAAGACAAACTACAGACTGGGAGAAAAGATTTTCAAAACACATACCCAACAAAGGACTAGCATCTAGAATATACACATTAAAAAAACCTCTCAAAACTCCACAGTAAAAAAATCAAACAATTCAATTGTAAAATGGGCATTAAGACATGAAGAGACATCTCACCAAAAAGGATATACAAATGGCAAATAGCATGTGAAAATATGTTCAACATCATTAGCCAATAATTAGAGAAATGCAAACTAAAACCATAATGAGGTATCACTACATACCTATCAGAATGGCTAAAATAAAAAATAGCAACAACACCAAATGCTGACAAGGATGCACAAAAACTGCACCACTCATACACTGCTGGTGGAAACATAAAATGGCATCGCTACTCTGGAAAGTAGTTTGAAAAATTTCTTTAAAAGCTAAACATGCAGCCACTATATGACTCAGCAATCGCACTCCTAGGCATTTATCCCAGAAAAATGAAGACTTATGTACACACAAAACCCTGTACGGGAATGTTTATAGCAGTTTCATTTGTAATAGCCAAAAATGAAACAACCCACATGTTCTTTAACAGGTAAATAATTAAACAAACTGTAGTATATTCATACCAAGGAATACTACTCAGCAATAAAAAAGAATGGACTATTGATACATGCAATAACCTGGATGAATCTCCAGAGAATGATACTGACTAAAAAAGTCAGTCCCAAAAGATTACACATTGCATGATTTCACTTATGTCACATTCTTGAAATGACAAAATTATAGAAACGAAGAACAGATTAGTGGTTGCCAGGGGCTAAGGAGGGGGTGGGGGCAGGAAGGAAGAGTGTGCGCCTATAAAAGGGCAACAGGAGAGATCTTTGTGGGAATGAAAATGTTCTGTATCTGCAGCTATGGAGCATCAATATCCTGGTTGTGAGAGCTTAACGATAGTTTTGCAAGATGCTACCACTGGGGAAAACAGGGTAAAGGGTACATGAGATTCTCTTTATTTTTTCTTAAAACTTTATGTGAATCTACGATTATCTCAAAAAGCTTTATAAAAAATAAAAGAATAGGTGACATTACCAGACAATGGCTCTAGAAGTTTACTATGCACAGTCCTAAACTGAAAGAATTACCAAAGGATGTGCTTCAAGAAGGATGTGGTACCCAGAAGGAAGGAGTGGCAGGTAAGATGCCAAGCTGTCTAGAATGTTATTCTCTGTCTGGAGATGTATGTGTTTGGCCAGCACAGATAAAACCAAGCACAACAATGGGCAATGAACTACCCCTTATAGGTGACAAGAATCCATCTTTATGAGGAGTTTCAGTTAACATCCCTCCTGAGGGGATTTGGATGTCACACAACTCTTTGTAGCTGAGAGCCAGGAGACAGCAGCCCATGCAGTCATCTACAAAACCGGGGGTCGGGGTACGGCCTGATGTTCTCCCCTCAGTGTTCGAGGTTTGCTGGTTTACAGCAGTGAGGCCCTCACGCATCATGCCCCACATCCCTGGGTATGGTAGAATTTGCATTAGTATTACTGATTTATTTTGTTTTTATAATCTGTGGGGTTTTTCTTTCTTTTCCCTTTCCTTGCTTGAAGTTAAATAACACATACTACATATCACGTATATGTTTTATATGTCAGGTGTATGATGCTTAACAGGAGCAGGTAAATAGCCATATTACAAAGTAATTAATGAAGGAAAAATGCCCAGTTAGGTTGTATAAGGTAACTAAATGTGAACTAGTTAAATAATTACGTCTACTTTAATTAGATTGGGTGTTTTGTTATCAGTGTTAATTTGCAGGCTCAAAATCACAAAGAAATTTTTAGCATTCAATTTATGATAATTACAATCACCTGATGAGGCTTTCCTCAGGAATGAATTAAGCTTGAAGGTAGGGAAAAGGCCATATCCCCAAATAGCAAATCTAAATGGATATATGCTGCTAATGTACTTTTAATTTTTCATGGGAAATGTTAAATGAGATAATAGGAAAGGTACCAATTAGAAATCAGTCTTGGGCAAATGTCAGCCATTCAGGAACACAGACAAAATACAGATCAGGAAAAAATGGCCTCCAAGCACTGAAGTAGCTAACAGAGAGCCCAAGGACGAACTCTCTGGGAGAAACCTCATCTGGAACTTGCTGAGTTGTTTTTACATTCATTCCAAGCAACCTCTACTACGTAATTTCCCAGGCCACAGCAGATTAGAAGCATTTACTAGTGTAGGACTGTGAGCTACAGCACAATGACAACCAACTGCTGGCACCAAAGGTGGCCACTGACAGCAGGCACGGAACCAGAAGGTGACCACGCTAGCACAGCACATTTGTTCCACAGCTGAGAGTCAACGATGACCTTGGGTCTTCAAGAAAATGAAGTCATAGTAGATGAGATGACTTTTGCCTTCCTAGTTTCTCCCACAAGCAGTGGTTTTGCTCTTAAGATTTCCAGAGGTGAGAAAGGAAGCAAAGACGAGGGCCTTGACTGCAGGATTCATTCCATATGTTTCATTTCCTGGCAGAAGAGGCTGAGTGTGGGAACAATGGAGTCATCTGAAAAGGGTTCCTTGGTTTCTGGCTTAGGGAACTAGCTGGTTTGTGATACCAAGAACTGAGAAAAGAAATACTGAAGGTTCTGAGGAGGAATCCATTTCGTGGCAAAATAACGAGTACCAATTTAAAGAGATTAAACTTAAATACTTTTGAGCCAATGCGGTGGAGATTTGGGGAAGCAGTTCTTATAAGGGCTGACTATGAAAAGAGAAGATGAGCAAGATAAAGGCCGCCAAGTGTCCACTGGGTCTGACCACCAGCACCCCAGGTGAAATCTTCACTTGGGGTGGGGCCAAATCAGTCAGCTGAAGAATTAAGGAAGCGAGACACTGCAGATAAAAAGTACTGACAACTAACTCTTACAAGCAGCTTGGCTGTGATGGAAAGAAGAGAGGAGACGGGGGAATTAAAGGAGGGTGCAGAGTGGAAGGCAAACGACAGGAAGTGACCAGTAGAAAAGGAAAGGGATGACTGGCGACACCAGTCCCTGAAACTTGAGGGATGAGGTCCAAAGTAGAAGGCAGGGATTAGTCTCAGACACACAGAGAAACCTCCTTTCTTCTGGGATAACAGGAAAACGGTTAAGGATAAGTGTGGAGGTAAATAAATTTATAGGTTGGCAAAGGAAGGGGAGGAGAGGGAGTTCCCTTAGCATGGCATCTTTTTCTTCCCTGTCATCCACTTGAGGTGAGATAAAGAGATCAGTGAAGGATTAAAACAGCTGACGTAGAGAACGGGCTAGATGGCCAGGATAAGAAAAAGGATTGCTAGGTATTACTGAGGACTCAGCTGGAAGCAGAGACCATAAATCTATAGTGATCTCAATCTAAGAAGAGCTTTGGCTGCATAGCAGCAGGCAAGGCGGGTGGTTGGTTAGCCAGGGTTGGGAATTGCAAAGCACGTACAGTTGAAGGCTGAAGGAGGAAGAGGGGGAAAGAAAGGTCGTGGGTGTCATCTCTGGAGAGGGAGAAGCTCATCGCCTGAAAAGAAGCTGGGCAGTAAGAGGGGAACCAGGAGCCTGAGCTCTTAAAGTGAAGACTGGATGGGAGTGATCAGAATGGGACACATGGCAATGTCCAGTTAGCAGCCAGGGAAGTGAGCACCTCAAGTAGGGGCAGAAGAGAAGGTGAGAGAAGGTGACTAGAAAAGAAGTCATGGAACAGTGATGCAAAGTTGTGGACTGACCCCTCTGCATGGATTCTGCAGTCACCCAGGATCAGTGAGCAGTTGGAGAGGAGAGCAAGACTGTATGGCAGAAGACCCTGTAGGATAAGGAATAACCCCAAGGTCATCAGATAACACAATGAGAAGGAGCTAGGAGAGCACAGAACATAAGCTAACACGTACTTCAAAGAACAAAATGTTCTGGTACACTGGTCTGGGAGGAACTGAGCAGCAAAAACCTTGGTGAGATGTTGGCTTAGGAGAGGTAGACGGTCTGGGCAGCAGGAAGACATGTGACCTGTGGAGGGCAGGTATAGTAAGAAGGACAGGGAGGTGGAAAAGCCAGCAACGGCTAACTCGGGGACTCTGCTGGTCTACCCGGGGTAGTGGTGGTATGGCGGAGCCTGAATTAAATGTCAGCAGAGAGGAATGGCAACATCTGTGGATTTAACATTTGCGGCACAGACTCTGCAATGACTGCTCAAGGTCTGTGACAGGATCTGTGATTTTGCTAAGCGCTTATTTGGATCAAACTCACTGTGGGCCTGGTGTGTGGATGCCAGTTAGTTAGCAGGTAAGTGAGCCTAGCCAGACAACCCGCATGGAAACTGCACGCTCTTAGTTGCTTTCTACTTGATGTAATAATATAAAAAAAGAAATTATTCTACTGAAGTGGAAAACTGCCCAGAAAAGGAAGTCAGTGGCCGGTGCAGTAGACAGAAACAAAGAGACCTAATAAAAACAATTATTGGGGCCGTCCCGGTGGCGTAGTGGTTAAGTTCAGGCGCTCCACTTCAGGGGCCCAGGGTTTGCGGGTTTGGATCCTGGGCGTGGACATATGCATGGCTTATCAAGCCATGCTATGGTGGCCATCTCACATAAAATAGAAGAAGATGGGCACAGATGTTAGCCCAGTGCCAATCTTCCTCAGCAAAAAAAAATTATCCTTAACTAGGAAACAAGTTTTGGACACTTTAAAGAGTAGAATGTTAAATTTGATTTAGATATATGAGAGGACAAAATTCTATAAAGAACTAAGGACAAGCAGTTTGTCAAAATGTTTCAGAGAACACTCCACCTAGTGTAATAGAAAGATAAAAGTTGAACGGTTAATTTTTTATTTGAGAATACATAAGGAAAACATCTTTCTGAACTGTAACTTTGGAGCAAGCCTTAAATACCACAATAGTATTTGCAATTTGAGAGATTACACAGATCTGTGATAGCACCCTCGTGAATGTTAAAGGTCTTTTGCACTAGTTTGGAAGGTACGAGCTTTGGGCCCTGCCTCCCAATTTTGCTCTGAGTTCAGAGACAAATTTTAACTTATAGTAAACATCCAATGCTTGTTTAGAACATACATGAGAGCAATGAGATCCACGGAGAATGTTTACGCTGGGTCACCAGTGATCAGAGAGTTTATGGAGCTTTCTGTATAGGAAAGAAAGCTGTGTTCAGACACTACTCACTGCTCCAGGGACAGAAAGTCAGGAGGCAGTCCCCTGCTTTCAAAGAGCTTGCCATCTAGTCTGTTTTTTTTTAGAGGAGGATCAGCCCTGAACTAACATCCATGCCAATCCTCCTCTTTTTTTGCTGAGGAAGACTGGCCCTGGGCTAACATCTGTGCCCATCTTCCTCCACTTTATATGGGACGCCGCCACAGCATGGCCTGACAAGCGGTGTGTCGTTGAGCACCCAGGATCCGAACCCAGGCAGCCAGGAGCAGAGTGCGCACACTTAACCGCTACACCACGGAGCAGGTTCCCTGCCATCTAGTCTTGAAAGAAAGATGTGCTTTGTCACTATCAAGAGTTGACTGAATTGCAAAATAGATCTGCAAAGTCCCCACAGGCAGTGCAAAGACTGCCTGTGTTTATTAAACTGGTGTTTATTTGGTGAGGACTCCTGTAATAACCAGTGAAAGCAAATGAACAAGAGAAACAGTATTGTGACTGAGTATACTACGTATAATATTTTTAATTATAACAAAGAAGAGATGTTTTGTTTTAAGTCCCCAATTTGTTTTTTGCATGATTAAAAATTCATATTCGACAAATGATAAACCTCCCTCTAAAATACATCCTCTCACTCACAATGTATTACCACTTTATGAATAGTGTCCCTTCCTCCCATATCTAAATATTGTTAGCTGCTTTTTAAGACTTCTTAAATGCCAAAAACACAGCACACAAGAGAAACAGAAAGAATGAAAAGACTGAGATCACTAAGTATTATCATGTAAGAGTTTACCATTCTGATAGTGTAGCATTGCATTTGGCTATGAGAGCTACAAAGCCTTATTTCTCTAGGTATCATATCCATCATTATCAGGGATTTATTTGTATTGGCCAAATCTCTCTCAATATAAACTTATTTTTGTTTGGAAAGCTTAGAGGGGAATTACAAAGTAAGACAATCTGCAGACAGACAACGTTAATCTGAGTTCTGTGTTGTGCTGCAGTATGGCAGCCTTTACATCTGCCTTACTTCATCCATCCTTTAAACAATGGTACTCTGCATATCGTTTTACCTTTTAATCCATATTCACAGCTACAGAGAAGCAAAAGTCAAGTATTCTTCAAACACATGGAACACAGTCCATTACGAAGATGAGGCTGGCAGAAAAAGCAGTGACATTCAAAGACAGTGTTACAAGATGCAAAGGATTCAAAGGTTTTCCCTCAAACTATTTCACTGGCAAGTATTCTAATGGAGTTAGAATTACACCAGTCTAGCCAATCTCTAGACGATGGTTTAAGAGAAGAAATTCAGTAAACAGTATCAGCTTTCTTTTCATTCCAAAGAAATATTCAGAGCAAAGATCATCAACACACTTGCCTGGTTCTCTATGGTAAGAGTGATGCCTCTAGCACTGAACCTTGCAAAAGAATCATTACAGCTAATTCTATACAAAAGGGCCCAAAGTACGAGATATATCTAAAAGAATGTTGGAGATGGTCCTTAACAGAAGACATAGTACCATTATTATAGTTAGAAGTAAAATTGACATTTATGCTTACATCAAATTATTTTTCAAGGAGCTCAAAAAGCTTTGGAAATACCATTAACTTATCATGGTCACTTTCCCGCAAAGCTGTGGCATAAGTTACCAGAAGTCTGGGCCCCCAAATAAATTTTACCAAGCCTCCTTCCAGCTTACTCCTACCAGAAACCACCTCATCCCTGCCCAGGGAGCCCTCTTATTTTCTTGCAGGAGCTGCAAAACAATCAGCACAACCGCTCAAGTCGCTGCGATGAAGAACTTGAGGATGATGGGTTTTCTTGCCTTATAATCTACTAAACTGGCCCAAACTTAACCTTCCCTTGCCTCTTCTAGAGTAACGAGTAACTTAAACTAGATTAAGAAGTCAATTTAAAAGACTCAGAAACCAACCGGACTCAGGAGATAAAGATGATGAAGAATTAAAAACGGGTTCTAACTTGGGCCGGCCCTGTGGCTTGGTGGTTAAGTGCGCACGCTGCAATACTGGCGGCCCGGGTTCGGATCCCGGGTGCGCATCGAGGCACCACTTCTCCGTCCATCCTGAGGCCGAGTCCCACATGCAGCAACTAGAAGGATGTGCAGCTATGACATACAACTATCTACTGGGGCTTTGGGGGGAAAAAATAAAATAAATAAAATCTTTAAAAAAAAAAAAAAAAAACGGGTTCTAACTTGCTCTCTTAAGCAAATGGATACGTGGGAAACACAGAAGATTGGGGAGTAGGAATGGGTACTTGGGTTTGGGACATGTGTTAGGATTCTCCTAGGCCATCCAAGTGGAATAGGTAGGGGGGGAGTTGAAAACCAGATATCTAGCTTGAGTGAAGGACGTGACTGGAGGTAGGGCTTTAGGAGTCTTCAGAGCAAGGCAAGTCATGGGCAAGGATCGGAATGCTTTATAGTTCAATGACGGTGAAAAATTACCATAAACTTTTGCTTTTCCAAAGAACAATGTTTTCAAAGTTCTATGGCATGGAGGTATTATGTAGTATTTATAGTGACTTGATACTCAATCGTGGTCCCTGGACCAAGCACACCTGCACGGCCTGGAAACTGGTCAGGTGCAGAACCTCCGTCCACCCCACACCCGCTGAATCAGAATCTGCATCTTAACAAGCAGGGGACTGGGGGTACATTAGTGTGGGAACTGGTGTAGTGTTCCCAAAATTCGGTCCTTGAAATGTTCACTAATTTTCAACGAATGAGAAAAAGAAAAATACAAACATTTAAAATGATAAATTTATTCAATTTAGAGAAACGTCCTTTATTATGGTGTTACACGCTTCCTTTGTTGACATTGTTTACATGCCCTGTCTTTTATGAAATAAAGTAACGGTAATTCAGGTGATTTCCCCAACAGCAAGTTATTTTGTACTTTATCGGCACCAGGTGACTTTGACAATGTTATTCCCTTTACCTAGAATATCTTCCTCACTCCACCTTGCCTTATCAAGCTTAAACTTCTCCATGAATCATATTTTGAATACCAAAGCCTATGTATTAGTTTCTTGCAGCTGCCGTAACAAAACACCACAAACTGTATGGCTTAGAGAAGAAATTTATTGTCCCACAGTTCTAGAGGCTAGAAGCCTGAAGTCAAGGCGTGGGCAGGGCCATGCTCTCTCTGAAGACTCTAGGGAATGATCTTTCCTTGCTTCTTCCTAGCCTCTGGTGGCTGCCAGCCATCCTCGGCTTGTAGATACATCACTCCAATCTCAGCCTCTGTCTTCACATCACATTCTCCCTGCATATGTCTGCGTCCAAACTCCTCTCATCTTACAAGGATATACTAGTCACTGACTCACGGTCCACCCTAATCCAATACCACTGCATCTTGACCTGATTACAAAGATCTTATTTCCAAATAAGGTCACAGTCACAGGTACCTGGGATTAGGACCTGAGCATATCTTTTGGGGGACACAATTCAACCCATAACAGCCAATACTGATACATTTTTAAAAGAAAATATCCTGATAATTTTCAAAATTTTGTGGTAAATACTATAATACTTATAAAACAAAGCACAAAATAAAAATATTAAGAGTACATTGTGATAAAAATTAGAATAGGACCAACAATTTGTGTTCTTGTTTCATAAACCATTTTCACCGTAGAAGGCATAAACTCCAATGTACAGATTTGTCTCCGATTTTTCCTCACTCTCAAACTGCCTCAGCTCTTAAAAAAAATTTTTTTTTATTTCCAGCATTTTTGACACCACTTATACTTTTTAGCTCCTTTCTGAACATCATTGCTTAGTACTACCTATTTGATTTGTCAGTTTTGTCTCACAAATTTTGGTATCAGAAATTAGGTAAGGCCAATTTGTGATCTCCCAAGTCTCAGATGGCTGGAACTCCTGGGCAAGTCCCAAGCCACACTAACCAGCCAGGGCTTTAAGAATGTTGTGGATCTAATAATATTTGAGAAACGCTGTTTCCGTTTAGGGATATTCAGACTGACGGTTTCAATCTGAAACCTATGTGTTTAAAATTTCAATTTTGTATTACAACATTATATAAAGCATAGTACTCACGTAGTTAGTGGTTTCAAAGCAGCAAAACGCTGAACATTACTCAGTCTATGGAAGGTGAAATATTGCTTTAATACGCTAAAAAGCAGGTAGATACAGCTCATTAACAGTATGTTGTAAGCTTTGGCTCTTTATTTTTCATCATATCCCTGTCAAGCCACAGAGCCTCCTTTTCCAGAAAAGAGAACAGGAGCAGAGGGTACAAAGGTGTTTAAAGGTTAGGCAAACATTCCTTTACCAGCTATCTAAGAGGCAAACGTCTGAAAGGAGGGAACCTGATTGTTTTACTTTTGGGGAACAATGCTGCACAAATATGGGCAATGAGAAGTGAAGGTGACAGCTTAGGACTTGGTTTGGGTGACTTTTATTTTAGGTTGGCACTTTCAACTGCCACACTGGCTCTTTCTAAAACTAATTTTCGATTAGTTTCCTTTAATTTCCTCTATTAGAGGAAAAGATGAAATTCAGTTAGTAAAAAGTAAAAACAAATTTGGAAGATACCATGAAATAACAGTACTAATGGTCAAGGCCTTACGATCAGCATTTAGTCAGTTCATGCTCACAAGTTCACTTAACTCTGTCTGAAGTGGAGAAGCCAAAGGTATGCTACGTTTTATCAAGTTATCATCTCATATAAGACAGATGAAACGGAAAAGCTCTAGCTCCTGAACTCTTCCAGTCCTTTCTATTAATTCATAACCCCCACCTGGGTCTCTTAGTTGGACTTTCCACTCCTCCCTAGTGCTCCTTTAAAGTGTGGGGTAAGAAGCACTTGAAAGAAAAACCAAAGTATAACCAAAAATTGCTAGAGACTCATTTTCTCTATGAAATCTGACTGCAGCTCTCCATAGAGAGAACCAGACCATGTGGATGTACTGCATTTGCAGCTCTGACAACAGTGGTCCCCACGAAGCTAGCAACTTCCTGGAGGATTTCCTAAGCCTTCTAGGAACAGATGTCCTGTCCCCAGTGTCACCAAGAACAGGGCATGTACTAGTCACAGGAGTGGCTGAAGGTGGAGCAAATGCACTATGACCCCACCCCTTTTAGGAGAGAGGCCCTCTCTGCCTCACCCTCACCCCTCCCCAGGCCTGTGGGGCCTAAACCACACCCCCTTACTGGAACTGCATGTCCCTCAGGGCCTGGGCACATGCTGTTCTGGCATGTGTGGCTGCCCTGGCCCCCAGTCTGGCGGGGTTTCTTTCTTACCTACTTTCTATAGACCACATTCCTGCAGAACTCCTGCCTGGGTTTTAACCATTCATTAGTGTCACACCTGGATTAACACTGGAATCGCCACTAGACTGTAAACTCCATGAGACCAGAGCCGGCCTGCTGTGTTCCTCGCAGTACTGACAGCGCCTCCTAGCAACAACTGGCTCCATGCTGCCATTCCACACATATTTGTTGAAGCAAAGGAGCAGCATACCAGGACAAACCGAGACAAGACTGATTCGACTGGAGGTACATACTTTTGAACTTGAGCCTCTGTAAACTTCCAAATCAAAGTCTTAATCTGAGAATGCACACATCTGAAAGAGCAATCAGAGATGGTAAACATCTCCTCGACCCTGACACAAAGCAGAGGTATGCTATACTGTTTATTTTTACCACACACGACTAAAACAAAAACAAAAAGACACAATATATGAGTTGGGAAGGTTTTCATTTTCTCAAAAAAATATTTGTTGAGCACCTCCAGGTGTGGGTGCTATAGAGGAAGCAAAGATTAGGAGACAGGGCTCTGCTTCCAAGGTGTTGATGGTCTTAAAATGACACATTTATAAATAGCCATAATGCAACCTAGAAAGGGCTAAAAACCCCTGAGAGAGAGAGAAGTAAATAAGGCAAAAGGTCTCCGGAGGAAGAATTGATTAGTCTATCGACAATTCCTCACTGTAATCCCTTTACAAAGAAAGGAATTCCACACCAGGAAAGGTCAACCTGGAATATCTGAGGAACACACTGAAACACAGGCGTCGCCCCAAGTCCTTCACATCTCTCGCTGGGGACAATATCACAGATGAAACCGAGTCTCAAATTGGCTTCCCAAACCCTGAGATCTTGAAATGAGACTAAGAAAGAAAAACCCTTCTGGGCGTAAACGCGGAGAAAAACCCAGAGGAAACTTGAAAAAGCAGATCCCGTCAACAGACTGCACACAGCCTGGCCCGCGCTCGGGCACTCGGATCCGCAGCCCGCGCCCCCCGCCCTCCCCGGCCTGCGCCCCCCACACTCCGGGACCCCGCGGCCCAGGCCAGGCCCCCGCGCCCCTGAGACCCTCGGCCCGCCTCCGCCCGCTTCCCCCTGCCAGCCTCATACCGTAGGTCTCGGACATGGCCGTCTGCGACATCTTGGGAGCGGCACCGCCTCTTGCCAGGTCACCGCTGCAGCTCTGGCCAGGCCAGCAGGAGGGCAGGGCCGGGGTCGTCTGCCGCGTCTCGGTGGGGCACGGCGTGGGGCGGGGGACCTGAGGAGGGAGGGGCAGCGGTCCCCACGGCAGCCGCCGGCCACCCCGCGGCTGCTGCCCTGCCGGACTGCCGGCTCTGCGCAGGCGCACGGGCCCCCGCCCCCTGCCGGGCCGGGCCGAGGACCAGGAGGAGGAGGAGAAGAAGGAGGAGGAGAGAGGGGAGCTGGAGGCCGGTTCCCGCCCGTGGGCGCGCCTGCGCACGCAGCCCGCGGAGGGGCGCGGGGAGGCCGGCGCGGATGGAGGGGCGCGGGGAGGCCGGCGCGGATGGAGGGGCGCGGGGAGGCCGGCGCGGATGGAGGGGCGCGGGGAGGCCGGCGCGCATGGAGGGGCGCGGGGAGGCCGGGCGGGCCGAGGGGCGGGGCTGGCTTAGCCGGGGTTGCGGAGGTGGGGAGGAGCCGACGGTCGGCAGGCTTGTGCGTGACGGAGGGCTGCGGACAGTGGGCTCCAGCTCTTGGGCAGAGGAGGCGAAGTGCCAGCCCTGGGGAGGAAGAATGTCCTTTGGCCAAACTGGCCCGCCTCACTAAAGACTTTGTCGTCGTCATTTGCAGCTCTCAGCCGGGAAAAGACTTCGTTCAAGCTGTTATGCTCAACCCGGGAAGGTGGTTACAGTGTAGCTAGGAGGCAGTGTCTCCAGGTGTCCAGCTAGAGGCCAGCCCTGTGGGCGGGGAGGCAGCCTTACTTGCCGGGAGACTGAGATTTCACTCTGAACCTGCCAGGCCCTCTCGGGTGGGGCTGAGCTGGTGTCTGGGGGAAACCGACGGAAGCTTAAGATGTACCACTGCTGAAGAGTGCCGGGAAGACTGTAGACATTGGCCCCTCTGCATCCCAGTTTAGGGGAATGTGGCTTATGGGCAGGAAGCATCTCCTGACCCTCAGCTGGAGATGCATTTCTAAGGTTAGGAGTCGTTGGTGAGTATTTTGATTTAAGGAGCAAAACTGAATTCAGGATCCCCTTCTGTTGGAAACGTCGACATAAACATTTATTGGGAAGAGAATCTTGGTTGGGAGTTTGCTGCATCTGAGCGTGATCAGGGCCACATGGTATCTCATAAGATCCAACGTTGTTCAAAAGACATAGTAGAATACTAAAAATATACCTTGGCTAAGCTCCCAAGTAATTTGGACGGTGGGGAAAATGCCAGTAAATATATATTTTTTCAAGTCCATTTGGCTCCATCCTCCACCTAAATTGGCATCAGACCTTCCCTGAGGCCTTTTCCCCTCTTCCCCAAGGGCTATTTGGCTCTACATTTTACTCTTCTCTCTGAACCTAATAGCAAATAAATATCCTTGCTTTTAAATCACAGAGAGGACCCCATGCTGAAATATTGTGAGAGCTGTCATTTCCTAGAGTTATTTTGTATACTTTTCTTGTTCACTGGCTCAGATACTTTGTTGCTTTCTTGAGTGGCTTTCTGCATATTAGGTTTGATTTACACTCCTGAGTATAGCAGACTTATCCTGATTAAAACTATTTCAGAGGAAAGACAGTGATCCCATTCTTTAGATCAAAGTTTTCTTCCTGCCAGAAACTTCTGTGGACAAGAAAGGAATCACTGGGTTACAGTGATCGCTTGGGTTATTGACTGAAACTGGACCTTGAGGGTCTCTGAAACCTGGAGAGAGTAATAGAAATAAAAATGAAGCTGCTATTTCAAAGCTGAGAGCAGTTTTCTATTCTGTAGAAAACAAAGACTTACCTAGGCATTTGAGAAAGACTGTTTTGTTAAAACCACCCAAAGAAATCATTTAGTTTGCAAATATAAAGCCAAATATCACAACTGGAAAAGGAAATAAATACTCAAGAGCTGAGGTTTGAAGGAGCCAACCTCCTTGAATAATAATGTGAAAGGTTCTTTGCATCTCGGTAACTTTGGATCTTTGAGAGAAAATAATTTTCTTCTAAATATTCTTGGAGACTGCTTTGGTTCTGAAGTACAGTTAATTGTGTGCAAGGGACACTTATTGCCAAAATTAATGTATGTTTTCTCTGGTTATTGTCTCCTTTCCCTTCAGGGGAAGTTTGTGATAGAGTAAAAAGCATGTTTCCAAAAGCCTAGGCACATTGGAGATTAGTCTAAGGGAGATGGAGAGAGAAGGATTTCTTCCAAAATAGATCCCACCCACTCCTCCTCAGGTCAGTGGGTCCTGCAAATAGCTGGTATTTTCCTTCTTGCTCCTTGGCAATGCCTCACATTTAATGACCAATTAGGAGCCTCAGGGGGCTGCCAGTTTCACAAGGATTCCTGTTCCCCAGGACTGACAGAGGACCACATGGATGGGGACAGTGGTTTCTCTGCAGGGACCAGTGGGGACAGATGGACAATGACTGAAAGGTCCTTCTGGACTTCTAGGCACAGGGTTGGACCTATAACAGTGGCCTGGTTCTCTGGAGGGGAGCCTTCAAAAGGCCTAGGGATGAGAATCCAGCATGACCCTGACATTCCAGGGAGCAGTGGCATTGGGAGCAAAGGGACGTGGCATCCTTGCCAAGTTAGGCTTGGCAGAGGGCACTGGTCACAGCCTCTACAACATGATGACTTTCTTTGGTAACTGGAGTTGAAGAACATAAGCCAACTTGTGTCTGAGCACTTGAGGACTCAGAAATATCTGGGTGTTACTTTGAGAAGGAGCCAAGTTCTGCATAGGCAGGTGGAGGCTGGCAAAGATGACCTCAGTTAAACATCCAGGCTGGTGATGGCTGTGACATATAACTCTTATCTTCAAGTTGGAAGAGACCTCAGAGGCCACTGGACCAGTTTGCCTTCCAGTGCCAAACAACACTGCCTCTGTGATTGGACACCTTTGTTGTTAGGGAATATTCAGTCAGGATAGGCTAAATTAGCTGCAGTAACAAAGACCTCCCAAGACACTTATGACTAACACAAAAAGTTCACTTCTCACTCAGACTACCGGCCCCACCCATTCTGGCCGAGAGGCTCGGCTCCATGTGGGCATTTGTAGATCTAGCCTGACCGAAGTCACATCTAAACACTTGCTCCCACCATCATTCAGGTGGGAGAAGGAAACAGCACCAGATGTGCATTAGCTCACGAAGATCCCATCAGGAATTGATAAAATCACTTCCATTTACATTTTATGGGCCAAAGCAAGTGACGTGGCCACACCTAATTTCAAAGAGAACAGGGAGTGCAATATTGTTATGTTCCAGAAGGAAAGAAGAGAGTGTATGTGGAAATACATTATGACTAACACAGGAGCCTTTTACCTGTCCAGGAAGCTCATTCAGCTTCTGTTTTAGACAACTTTATTGAAGTGTAACTGATAGAGCTTTACGTGTTTAAAGTATACATTTTGATAATTTTTTAAATATGTGTACACCTGTGTTTGCTGCTACTGGGATGTTACTGCTTCTAGGCCTTTTCAGTGGGCAGAGACATTTTTTATGATTCTGTTTTATCTCTTTTGTTGTTTATTAGGAATAACTTCTGAGGTTATTTTCATGTTTTTTTTAAGGGTTTGTAGTATAGGTCTTTAACTTCTCACAGTCCATCTTCAAGTAAAATGCATTTCTTGTAGAGTATAGGAAGTCCACAACAGTTTTCCTCCATCCCCCTCCACCAACTGTGCTGTGGATGTCCTGTTTCTTACATTTGTTATACACTCCACATACATTACTATCATTTTTGCTTTAAGCAGCCAATTTTCTCTCTTTTTAAAATTGTGGTAAGATACACATAACATAAAATTTACCATCTCACCCATCTTTAAGAGTACAGTTCAGTGGTATTAAATACATTCATAATGTGCAACCGTCACCACCATCTAGTCACAGAACTCTTCATCTTGCAAAACTGAAACTCTGCACCTGTCAAACATTAACTCCCCATTCCCCCTTCCCCCAGCCCCTGGCAACCGCTGTTCTACTTTCTGTCTCTATGAATTCGACTACTCCAGGTACCTCATGTAAGTGGAACCATTCAGTATTTGTCGTTTTGTGATGGGCTTATTTCACTTAGTATCGTCCTCAAGGTTCATCCATGTTGTAACGTGTCAGAATTTCCTTCCTTTTTAAGGCTGAAAAATATTCCACTGTGTGTATTTACCACATTTTGCAGCAAATTCTCTTTTAAATAGATTTAAACAATAAGAACAAGTATTTTCTATTTACCTACATAGTTATCACATCCAGGACTCCTCAGGCCCTTGTGTAGATTCAGATTTCCATGAGGTGGTGTTTCCTTTTTGCCTGAAGGACTTCTCGTAGCAGAGCTTGAAGCTCAGGTCTGCGGCTGATAATTCGAATTGTTTCAGCTTTAGTATATCTAAAGAAGTCTTTATTTCACTTCTGTTTTTGAATGATATTTTTGGTGAGTGTAGATTTCTAAGTTGACAGTTTTTTTTCCTAATACAGTGTTTTCTGGCTTATATTGTTTCTGATAAGTCTACTGCCCTTCTTATCTTCATCTTTTTGTATGCATGCTGTCTTTTATCTCCATCTGCTTTTAAGATTTTATCTTCATCACTGGTGTAAGCAGTTTGATTATGCTGTGCTGTGACGTGCCTCGGTGTGGTTTGCTTCATGGCTCCCGTCCTTGAATTTCATGAAAACTCTTTGGTCTGTAAGTTTGTGATTTTTATCAGATTTTGAATTTTTTCAGCCATTGTTTCTTCAAACACATTTTCTGCCCCTGACTCACTTCTCTGCTGCATCACACTTATATCAGGCCGCTTGAATTTGTCCCACAGCTAACTGATATTCTGTTCATTTCTTGCCAGTCTTTTTTTCTTTCTGTGTTTCATTTTGGATAATTTCTATTGCCATGTCTCTAAGTTTACTAATCTTTCTGTGATATTTAATCTGCTGTTAATCTCGTCCAGTAGATTTTCCCTTTCAGACATTGTAATTTCATTTTTAGAAGTTCAATTTGGGTATAGATCATGTTCAGTACTTATTCTCAATCTCTCTCCCCTAGCTTGTTGGATATATGCAATATGTTTTAATAATGGTTTTAATGTGATTTTCTATGAATTTTTATCATCTAAGTAATTTTTGAGACAGTTTCTATGATTGGCTTTTCTCCTCATTATGAGTGATATTTTCCTACTTTACATGCCAGGTAATTTTTGCCATTTTATATTTTATATATATATATAAATATATTTATTTAATGTTTTTATTAATTTACTTTAATTTATTTATTATATATTTATATATATTTAAAATATATGTTATTGTGGGAGATCAAGATCTGGCCACCCGGAAATCTATCTCTTTACCTTAGTTGTTTTCTCTGGGGGACATTTGACCTCCCCCACTACCTGCCTAAAGAAGTTGACATAGTAACTCCTTCCTGGAACAGATTTTTCTATCTGATGGCTGTAATATAATGTAAAATAGATGTTACAATAGAAAAGGCACCAAGAAGCCCATCTTATCAGAAGTTCTGTCTCTGGCCACATTCTTTGGATGGCCCTGCAAGGAGTTGCCAGACAGACATTTACATTTATAAGGGAAATCTCCATTTGTAAAGGTATCTCCCTCTCTGTATTGGGAAAAGGGGGGGTGACCCCATTTCTAGAAACTTATCAATGTAAAAGGTGAGGCCTTAAATCTGCATAATAACCTTACTCTTGTTTACTGTGCTTTAGTGGTAATCTCCTGTAACTGACTCCCCCCGCCCCCAACATCCTCCTTTGTCATTGGCTGAACATGGTATTTAAGACGAGAATTCTGCTATTGTGTTGAGAAACGCAGTGTCCCTGCTTTCTCTCATATATACATGTTATTAAACTTGGTATTATTTTCTCCTGCTAACCTGTCTTGTTAATTATTTGGCCAGCCATAAGAACCTTAAGGAAAAGGGCAGAGGGAGATTCTCCCTCTCTCCCGACATTATATATATATATATATATATATATATATATATATATATATATATATATATGTTTTTGAGTTTTGTTCTGGGATGCAGTTAAGTTACTTGGAAAGAGTTTGATGCTTTCAAGTTTTCTTTTTAAGCTTTTCTGGTGGGCCCAGAGCAGCGTTTTTTCTCATTACTAAGGCCTGTAGCAGAGGAAGAAATTTTCCTCTACCCTTCTTGGTTTTTCTGGCTGATCTAAGAATTAAATTGACATGAGACGGAATAACAGGAGAAAATCAAACAAAGTTTAATAACACATATACATGGGAGAAACCCAAGAAAACTGAGTAACTTGCCAAAAGGGCTAAAGAAGCCACCTTAAATACCATCTTCAGTTAAAGACAAAAGAGGAGATTGGGGGTAGTGGTTTGGGACTTCAAAGGGGAGGAAAGCAATTCACATGGAGATGGAAAAGCAAACGTTTGGTAAACAAACGTTTGCCGTGCCCTGCAAAGACAATGGGACGTGAAGAGGACTTGGATCAAATGGACTTTGGTAGGTTCCCCTGTCTTCCACACCTAGTTCACATTATACTATGGTTATCTATGGTGATAGCTGCTTCTGGGACCAGGCCTTCCCATCTTAAGTTTTTTTGGGCAGTTAGGGAGAAGGTCAAAGTTTCTTCCTGAGTCTTATGTTCTTTAAAATAATCAGCTGAAAATAAGCCAAAAAGACGTATTTTGGGCTGGCAAATTCTGCTCTCCTACGGGCCAAACCGTTCTGACTGCTCAACCCAATGTCCTTGAACTATGAGGTTTTCCACTGTGGTTTGTGGGGTTAGGAACTCTTCTGGGCCCTGTGTGAGTGCTGTGAGTTGTTCCTGGTAATCCTGATACGTGATTCTTTACCTGGCCCTGGGCAGCTTCCTCACACACCTGCACTGAGCAGTGGTGAAGCCTTGAAGGGAACCCTCTGTAAACCTCTGGCACGCTCTCTGCACAGCCCTCTCCTCTCCTCACTGGGTCCTGAGGACGCTAGCTGCCTTGGCTTCCCGGGATTCCCAGCTCAGGGAGTCTGCTTCCTCATGCCTGTGACCCCAGAGCTCAGTCTGTGCATCTCTTTATCATCAGTTAATCTGATCCAGTCAAAAGGATTTATATACCGTCTAAAGCTGATGATTCCTAAATTTCTGTCTTGCCTAGGCTTCTCTATACAGTTGCCTACTGGATATCTTCTCTTGAATGCCTATTAGGCTTCTTGATACTAAAGAATAAAACCATCCAAATTTCTCAACCCAACCTGTGCCTTTTGCAATCTTTCCTAGCTCAGTAAATGGCAGTATGCTCAGGGCAAAACCTTGGAGTCCTCGATTTGTCTCTGTCACTCATGTCTATATTTGATCCATCAGCAAGTCCTACTGCCACTGCCTTCAGAACATCCAGAATCTAATCACTTTCACCATCTGTGCTGTTCCCCCTCGGTCCAAGCCTGCCTCACCTCTCTCCTGCATTGTGCCTTAACTGGCCTTCCTGCTTCTGTGTACCTCCCTCTAGTCTGTTCTCAACACAGCTGTTAGAGTGATCCCATTAAAATGTAAATAAAGAAAAACAAAACAAAAAGGACAATTCTCCTTTAAAGCAGCCAGTGTGAGGAGGGAAGGGGAGGGAGTAGAATATAAGTCCCATCATGCTGCTCTCTCCTCAAAACCCTTTATCTCAGTTACCATGGCCTATAAGATCATCCATGGTCTGCCTCCCTTCTGACTCCTCTCCCTCCACGCTCCTTATTCTGTTGCCTCTGATCACATAGGCCTTCTTGTGTGTTTTGAACACATCAAGCAGACTTTGGCCTCAGGGCCTTTGCACGTGCTCTTTCCTCTGCCTGAAATGCTCTTGTCCCAGATGTACGCATGGCTTGTGCCCTCACAGCCTTCATGTTTTCTGCTTATATGGCACCTCATCAGTGAGGCCTTCCCTTTCAGATATAAAAGAGTGATCCCTCTCCTCCTCAGCACTTTATACACACCCTGCTCTGGGTTTCTTCCCTTCTTCACAGCATTTAATGCCCCCTAACACATCTATTGTTTGTTAGTATATTGTCTGCTCCCTCTCTAGATTGAAAGCTCTATAGGGGAAGGAATTGTGTCTTTTTTATTCCCTGCTCTATCCCCATGCTGAAAATAGCATTTGGCACATAGTAAACCCTCCATAATTAAATAGTTGTTGAATGAGTGAGTGAATGAAATAAAACCCAGCAGCTCTTTATTTAATATGGATTTAATTTAAAGTAATGAACTTAATTTTAAGCTCGTTGATTTATGGGAAATTTAAAAGTTGATCTTTTAGATGCCACCATGTAATTGTGAAAAGGCTATAATAAAACCATGTAAAAGTATCATCTAATACTGGCGTGAATTGTTGGGTGCTTAATAAACACGAGGTATAGTGCTAAGTGCTTTGCATGTGTTATAAAAGCGAGTCCTCATGACAAAGTTATGAGGTCAGTATTACCCCATTTTGTAGATGAGGAAACAAAGGTCCAGATGGATCACATATTTTGCCCAAGTTCTCAGGGCTAGTAAGTATCAATGATGAGATTTTTCTCTAAGGCAAAACTGAGCTAGAGACCTCTCCTTTTCATCTATAACGTGTCAGAGGGAAAAAATACAATATAAAAACACTCAAAACACAGAGATGTGACTTCAAAAGACGTCGGATTTTTTAATGTAAGGGAACCTAAGGAAAATAATGTCCTTTTGAGCCAAGCCCTGTTCTGGATGCTTATGGGAGCATAAATTCCCAGAGCACATCTATACATTAAGCATAAGCTCAGACTAGCTCCAAGTTGGAAAATAATATTGAAGTTAACACCCGATTCTCCAATACTAAACTCAAGTCTTTAAACTGTCCCTAAAAGCATGTAGACTCTTGTTTATCCAGCAGGAATATGCTGCCAATGCTCAATGTGACAGTATGCAGTGTTAAGTCAAGGCCAGAGTTGTGCATATGTTTCTTAGTTCAGTGACATGATAATTCCCCACCTTCATCTTTTAATTTGAAAGTTACAAGCAAACCTTCCATGAATTCTAGTGGGAACGCTTCTCTGCTTATTTCTGCATTTAACAGCATTTATACTCAGGGATTATTTATGAGTCCTTTTAATTTTTGTTCTCTATTCAGAAAAAGAGGATTTTTTGGTTCCTCTTTTCTTTTAATCATACTTTACATATCAAATTAACTATCTGATGGAGGATACTAAAATACTTGTGTTTTCCTCCCATTTTCTGATGAAAGTACCATAGAATTATCTTTATTTTTTTATATTTCTTTTCTGTACTGTGTTTTAAATCATGTAGTCTATTTTTAGCCTGGTTTCTTGTTTAAAAGATGGTTTGCAAAACAAGTATATATATATATACATATTTTTTTTTTCCTTTTTGGATTTTTCTCCCTGATCACCACCAAACACATTTAATCAAAATTTTCTTTTATGGACTGATTTTTAACTTTAATCAGTATTATTGAGGTATAATTTACGTGCAATAATATTCACCAATTTTAAGGATACAAGTCAATGAGTTTTGACAACTTATACACAGTTGTGTAACAAACAACCACAACCATCATGATATAGAACTTTTATATCACCCCCAAAAGTTATTTCATGTCCTTTTGCAGTCCTCTTTAGGCTGATTTTTAAAAAGTTTTGGTAGAGGATATTGGCTGTCACATGGGAAAATATAATATGTTCCATGAGATTGGGGGGGTGGATTTTTCTACTGCAAATAATACCCACCATATTCTCCATCTCCAGGTGTTCCGAAGCCTGTCTTTCTCCTTCTTTCAAACTCCTTGATTTGTGTTAGCCACCTGCTCTTTATATGAACCCAAACAGTAGCCAATACCATTTCCATCCATCAGCTTGGTGAACTGTGCCTTCTAGTGGATGACCAGTGAGACCTAAGAGAGGGAGATTCCTAGGTTTCATTGATGCTCCCTGTGACTTTACAGGAGAGAGAGATTTAAGTCTGAGTCATGAGAATTTGTCTTCTCTTCTCTGAAATGTTGTAGACTAGGCCGGCAGATGTGTAATGAAACACTATGTAGTGTTTGCACCATTCTGCCTTTCTCTATTAGTTTGCCAGGGCTGTTGTAACAAAGTACCACAATCTGGGTGTCTTAAACAAAGACAGTAAAAGAAATTTACTGGCTACCAGTCCTGGAGGCTAGAAGTCTGAGATCAAGGTGTTGGCAGGGTTGGTTCCTTCTGTGAAGGAGATTCTATTCTATGCCTCTTTCTTAGCTTCTGGTGGTTTGTTGGCAATCTTTGGCATTCCTACAAGCATCACCCTGATTTCTGTCTTCATCTTCACATGACCTTCTCCCTATGTGTGTGTCTGTGTTCCAATTTCCCCTTTTCATAAAGACACCAGCCATATTGGATTAAGGCCCACCCTAATGACTTCATCTTAACTATTTCTTCTGCAACAACCCTATTTCTAAATAAGGTCACTTTAGGAGGCACTAGGGGTTAGAACTTCAACATGTGAATAGTGGGGGTCATGACACAATTCAACCCATAACACTTTTCATTACCCAAATGCCCCACAAAAATGATAAACACAGTACAACAATAATGCCTTGCGTTGGTATAGGCCCTGGCGTCTTCTCAGAGATGAAGTGCAGATTTCTGCAGATTCTCAAACTGTAGAGCACATATGAACACCCAGGGACCCGTTAGAAACACAGATTTCTGGATCCCATCTGTAGAGGGTCTGATTCACTGCGTGTGGGCCAGGGCCCAGGAATCCATATTTTTTAACGAATACCTCAGGCGTTTCTGAGGCAGGTGGTCCTCAAATTTGGAGAGATCCTGGTGTGGGCTGGGGAGGGGTTTTATTACGAAAGGATTCAGGCACCAGCTGCTTGTGGAAAATGGAAGGGAGAGAAGCAGAGACTGAGGAGGACATTAAACATGGTGGGTGGCAGGATCTTTATGTCTGAGTAGTGAAGACATCTTGCTCAGAGGTATTTCTCTGGTACCTTACTCATTAGACATCAGGGTGGGTTAGGAATATACTATGCACTAAATTTTAAGTGACACATATTTTTTTGTGGGCCAGTCCATTCCCCCTCAGGAGGCATCTATCATTCCTCCAGTAAGACAGAGCTTTCTCTCCAGAGGAAGAGCCAAGTTTCAGAGGCAGGAGCCACCTCCAGAAGCTGGTGGGAAAGGATGGCTTTGCGATACCCCTCCTTTTCCTGAGGCTTAGCATCTCTCCTGCATCCTCTCATCTTTCTTAGGGAGGATCTTGACTCAAGAACTTTCCCTCCATCCTCTCCATTGAGATGGCTCATTTCCTTCTTAAAGCACAATCTGTTCGGTTCCTTTCTTTCTTGTCCTCTCCCCACACCTGTAATTTAGCAATAGTTCAGTATTAGCTGGGCCCGGACACTAGGATGTAAACTCTCTGAGGGCAGAGACTTTACCTTTGTTGTTTTCCTTTTTCTTCCCCCTCTAACACCTGCCCCAGTGCCAGGCACATTTTAGGTGCCTAAAAATATTTGTGGAATGAATGAATGAATGAATGGTACCGCCTTGTAAGGAAACAGTAAAGATGACCGTGGAGAATACATTGAGCCTTTAAACCATCTCAGATGAGCCCACAATCTTTGTGAAGGCTAAGCACCAGAATCCCAGGGAACAGGTGACTCACTCAGGGGCAGGAGTCAGGGACTGCTGATACTGAGGCTGCTTTTATGGGTTTTCCTCTCAGCCCCCTTCTTGCTCCGCCTAAGAGTTTCACGTTGCGTTTAATTCAAGAGGGGCCTTTTCTTACTACTGCTCTTAAGGGAACTGGAAATTCTGTTTGTGGGAGAAGTGGTTTTGGAACGTGAGGGCTCTTTGGAAACTGGTATGCAATGGGGTTGGTGGGACATGTGTGAGCAGGAAGGAGGGGTGGAGTGATGGGGCTGACAAGGAAGTGGTGGCCTAATGCAGACTTCCTTTCTGGGGCAGCTTTCCTTAGAGTTGAAAACTATCTCAGAGAGAGAGGCGATTGATCCAGCCTGGAGAGCTGGCCGTCCTGCTCTTCGACTTATTTTTCGATGCATGATCTCACTTGAATCTCGGACCCAGCGGAAGCTCCTGGCGCCTCTAATTTAGCTCTTCGGGCATCCCAAGAGAGTGCCCTGTTGTAAAGACGCTGAGGAGCTCCCCCTCTCTTCCTGAAAAATTGATCGGCACCGAGCCGTTCCAACTCCACTGCCACATACGTGGGAACAATGGGTTTTAAATCTACTCAGAAATCTGTGATTAGAAAATCAGAAAATCCTTGAATCTCTCTGGGCTATCAAACTTGAAGATGCTAATTGAGGAAATAAAGCTAAGAAACAAATTCATTAAGGAATTTAATAAAACCACAGATATTTTTGTTATTTTCTGGTCAAGTGGTGCCCCCTGGTGGGTATGATGTGCTCTGCAGGATGCTGGTTTCCCAGGCTGAGCTTTGACTGTGGCAAAGGAAGACAGCAGCAGCCAGGACAACCCCAAGAATTTCCGGTTTAGGCCGTCTGATGATTCTCTATGGATTTTCTACTAGGGAAGAATGTAATTTATGGAAGTGTTGTGGGTTAATTTGTGTCCTCCCAAAAGATATGTTGAAGTCCTAACCCCAAGTACCTGTGAATATGACCTTATTTGAAAATAGGGTCTGTGCTGAAGTAATTAAGAAGTAAGTTAAAATTATGTCATTAGGGTGGGCCCGTAATCCAACATGACTGGTGTCGTTATAAGAAGAGGAGAGAGACGTACAGGGAGAGAACGCATGTGAGGATGGAGGCACACGTGAGGGTGTAGCCACAAGCCAAGGAATGTGCCCGATTCCAGCGACGCCAGAAGCTCGGAGAGGAGTGTGGAACAGATTCTTCCTCAGAGCCTCCAGAAGGAACCAACTTTGCTGATGCCTTGAATTTGGACTTCCAGCCTCCAGAACTGTGAGAGAATAAATTGCTACTGTTTTAAGCCATTCAGTTTGTGCTACTTTGTTTTGGCAGCCTCAGCAAACTAATGCAGAGTCTGGGATTTTGAGTTTGAGTCCCAGCTGCCACCTGCTACCTGTGTGACCTTGGACAAATCACTTCGACTTCTCTGAGCCTCAATTTTATTAATTACGCAATGGAGAAATGCAGAAGTAAGTGTCCTCTTACCCCAAGCTTCCTGTGAGGATGAAGTACAATCAGATATGTAAGTGCATTTTGTGAATTATAGAGCACTGTGCAAATGTTATATGATTACATACAGGAAGCTGGCAGGTGGTATAGTGTAGTGGCTAAGAGCTAGGCTCTGAAGTCAGTTTGCCTGGGTCCATGTGGAAATATCAGAATGGAGAATATCTTGAAAATTTGATTCTTGAATGAGCCAAAGGCAGTGATGCCCACGAACGGAGTTGTGATAAGTTAATGGGATCAGTCATCTCTTGCTCTGTAACAAATTGCCCTAAAACTTAATGGCTTAAAATAATAGACATTTATTATTTCACACAGTTTCTGTGGGTCAAGAATCTGGAGGAATTTAACTGGGTGCTTCTGGTTTGGGGTCTCTTGTGATTGCAGTCAGGAAGTTGGCTGGGCTGCATGATCTGAGGTTTAGACCAGGGCTGGGGGACTCACTTCCAAGACGATGCCCTCACATGGCTGTTGGCAGGAGGCCTCAGTCCCTTACTATGTGGTTCTCTCCACAGTCTGCTTGAGTATTTTCATGATACGGCATCTCCTCATTCCTCCCACCTCCCCCACCTGCCTCCCTCACCAGGTTCTTCCCTTCAGTGGTTCTTGAACTTCATAGTGCCACAGACTCACTGAGATCTAAAGAGGACTAGGGACCCTCCCTCCAGTAAAGCACACACATACATTTACACAGAATATCCTAGATAGAATTTCAAGAGGATCCCAGGTTAAGCACACTGGTCCACAGAAAGCTCTGTAAAACACAAATCTAATTATGTAGCTTCCTGTTTAAAATCCTCCCATGATCCCCATTGCCCATGGGCTAAAAAACTCCTTAGTGTATCATAATCTGACCCCAACTTACTTTTAATAACAATAACAACATTAACATCATATTGAGTGTCTCTTGTGTAGTAGGCATTTTTCATACTCTTTCTAATCCTTAAAAGAACCTTCCAAGGGAGTGGGTTTTATTATTCCTATTTGGAGATAAGGGAAATCTCAGAGATAAGATATAGCTGGTCCAAGGCCCCATCTCAAGTGAATGGCTAAGTTTGGATGGAGCCTGGTTTCTTCTGACCCTAAAGCCGGTGTCCCTCTGTTAGGCTTGCTGCCCCACTCTCTGCCCCGACCCAGCTGCTGCTGGACATACTCCACCCTCCTCGCTCTGGGGTTTCAGACTGACTCGCAATTTCCAGACCTGCTGTGGTTTTTTGCACAGGTAGTTTTCTCTTCCTTAAGATCCTTTCCACCCATCTCACTTTCTCCCTTCTCCAACCTTCCTAATCATTGTGGTCTGGTATCCTGTTCCTTCTTCAAGGCTCAGGGTGTCACTTCTTTCGTGAAGCTTTCAGTGGACTCCCTGGTCACAGCTGGCAGCCCCACCACGACTTTCTAGCATAGCCTTTCACATATTCCATGACAACCACCAGGTTGTGTCAGAATTTCTCATTTGCTTAACTATCTGCCACCCCTAGACTGAGTTCCTTGAAAGTAGATATCAGGCATGTCTTGCTAACCTTTTTCTCCCTAGCACTTGGCGCAGGATGGGTGTTCAATTACAATTGTTGAGTGAGTGAGTGAATGAACGAATGAATGGCATTTTCTGCAAGAATGCCCAGCCAGCATGTAAATTACCCAGCTTTTGAATAACTGTGGCAGGGATTTACGGCAGTCCCTGGGGCTTCAGAAGATTCTAGGATGGCTCTACTAAGCCTAGAGGTGGCAGGGTAATGCCACACCTGAAAATACCCTTCCATTTTCTATTCTTTAACATTTCAGCACCCAAAGAGAAAAGCCACAGAGCTTATTTGTGCCTAGCTATAGTAGCTATTTGTTCCATTTTAACAAAAAGGGAAACAGAGGCTCTGAAAATTACAGTGTCTTACCCAGTGTCCCATCATCCAATGCTCCATTGAATGGGGACCAGGATCCAGATGCCCTGAGCCCATGTCTTGTGTTCTTTTCATGAAACATATCATGTTTTGTACTGGGGGAAGTGAGAAGCCCCTTTGAGGACTTGTGAAAGCTCTACCCATCTTTGAAATCTTCTTGCATGTTAAGAGGAAAAGCAGATTTCAAGCAGACTTCAAGCACTTGTTTTGGTATGGTTCCATTTTAATAAGAAACATATAAATATGTACATGAATACATTGACAAAATGGTGAAAGGATATGCATCAAAATGGTAATAATTGTTATCTCTGGGTGGTAGAATTTTGAATTTTTTCTTTTTTTTTTGTTTGTGCTTTCTAATTATTCTATAGGGTGTATGAATTACTTATGTGATTTAAAAATTCTTCTAGTTGTCAAAAGAATAATGGCCTGTGATAAGATAAGCTCTTACTGTAATTTGTGACTTTTCTTTCTTAACACAGATAAAATCAGGCACAGTTTGCCCCTAACGTAGGAAGTGGTTTCTAGAGCAGCAGAAAGGCCGGGTGACTTCAGTGCGTACTGTTCCATCTGGAAGGTGACATCCATCAAGGTTATATTTATAAATGTTCGGCTCAGTGAAATGGTTGACTTGGGTGCTTCTTGTTTCAATCTAATATCTTCAAGGAATGTCAGGAAGCCTAGAGGCGGAAGATGCAGTGTATTTTCTAAATGTTTTACTCAACAACCGAGTGTGTCCAGCAGTGAGGAAAATCCCTCAGTATTTCCCTTGTTATTAACTTGTTGGTGGATTTTCTTTTAAAGAAGTCACATTGTGTTGTGTTGTTCACTAAAAAAGAAAAAAAAATCTATGCTAAAGGAGGAGAAACAAAGGTGGGCTCTTCTGGTGCATTCACCTCTGTGTTGACAGTGCCCTTTGGTGCTAGTTTCAAAGTTATTCATTTGTTCATGTGGTTAGCAAATCTTCATTGTATGACAATTAATTCCAGGTTCTGATCTGGTTCCTGGGGATGCAGCAGTAACAAAGCAGCGTTCCTGCCCTCATGAGGCATACTTGCTTGTGGGAGGAGACAGAACACGAACAAATAAGTACGTACGTACATAATGTGGCAGGAGTGATATGTACAGTGGAAGGATAGACGGTGGTCCTGCGTGCTGGGGAGGGGTGGAAGGTGGTAGTGCCATTTTATGTAGAGTGGTGGGTTTCTTCAATAAGCAGACCCTTGAGTAGAGACCTGAAGTGGGAAGGAGGGAGCACACCCTGTGGATATCTGGGAGAGCCCTCCAGGAGGAGATATGAGCAAGGGGAAGACCCTGAGATGGGAGCGTGCTGGGTGTTTGGGGACAGCGGCAGGAGATCAGGGGACCAAGCACGGCTGAGTGGGCAAAGGGTGAGGGCAGAGCATGGGGTCTTGTAGGCCACCGTCAATGCAAATAATCCATAATCAATCTATAAATCAGAATTGGGGTGAGTTTATTATGAGCCAGATCTGAAGACTAGCCTGGGGCCTTCCTTCCCCAAGGAATGAAAGCCACCAAAGAAGTAGGGTATACAGAGTGGTTATATACCATCTTGGAACAAAGAGCATACATCTTTGTATGCTCTTTGTTGATAGGAATGTCCCTTTTACAATAGTTACGAGATTGCTTTGCCGGCACAGCATATCAGTGAACACAGCAGGTCAGTGGTCACAAGGTGAGTGGTTGCAAGGTCACAAGTAGGTGAGTAATTAATCCTTAGTTTAGGGAGAGATGCTTATCCTAAAAGAAATGCTGATATGGGGGAAGTTACATCCCTATCTTTAAGGGCTTCATTCTTGTCTTTGAGACATTGTAAATGTTTAAAGCAAATATACAATGCATGCTCAACAAGCCATGTCAGGCCCTTTTGGAAAAACAAGATCAGGCTGAATTAGTTTTGAACCATATGGCTTCTGCATATACTCCAATATATTCTATTTTTTTTTTTTTTTTTTTAATTTTTCCCCCCCAAAGCCCCAGTGGATAGTTGTATGTCGTAGCTGCACATCCTTCTAGTTGCTGTATGCGGGACTCAGCCTCAGGATGAATGGAGAAGTGGTGCCTCGATGCGCACCCGGGATCCGAACCCGGGCCACCAGCATCGCAGCGCGCGCACTTAACCACCAAGCCACAGGGCCGGCCCTTCCAATATATTCTATTGCTTTTCATTTATTTATCATCCCGAAGTGGAGTTTGCTTTTACTCTGAGGGAGTTACTCACAACAGGCACTGAGACCCTAAAGGCTGTGTGAGAAGAAGCCACAGAGGGCAAGACCTGGATGTGGGGGGAGCCGGGAGGGGGTTGTTGCAACAACCCTCAGAGACGGTGGAGGCTTGGATGGGGGCAGTGAAGTAATGAGAAGTAAGTGGATTCTGGATATATTTTGAAGGCAGAATCAACTGGATTTGCTGATAGATGAGGTGTGGGATGTGACAGAAAAATGCATCTGGGTTTCTGGCCTGAGCAATGGGGAGGACAGTGGTTCTATTACCTGAGGAAGGGAGGCCTGCAGGAGGAGCAGGTGGAGGTGGGGGTTCCGGTTATCTACTGCTGAGTGACAGACATCCCAATCTTAGTGGCTTAAAACATCAGCAATCATTAGTTCTGCTCACAAATCTGCAATATGGGCAGAGCTCAGTGTGGACTTAGTGGGTATAGGTGGCATTAGTTGGGGCAGCTCAAACGCTGGCTGGAACTATCTGAGGCTCATCATTCACACGCCCACAGTTGATGTTGGCTGTCAGCTGAGCCCTCATCTGGGACCGTCAGCTAGAACTCCTCCACCTCACCTCTGCGCAGCTGTGGGCTCCCTCACAGCATGGTGGCTGGGCTCCAAGAGTGAGCCTCTCCAAAACCCAGGTGGAAGCGCATGACATTTTCATGCTCTAGCCTCGGAAGTCCCATAGCCTCATTTCTACTGTCCTCTGTTGCTTGAGGGAGTCACAAAGATTGGTCCAAGTTCAACGTGAGGGGACATGGACGCTGGCACTCAATGGGAGGGTGTAAATGTCATATTGTAGAAGAGCATACAGGATGGAAGATATTGTGGTGCCCATCTTTGGGAAATACAATCTGCCACATGAGGGATGCAGAAATCAAGATTTGTAAGTGTGAGTGGGGATGCTGCAGAGGCAGGTGGATGTATGAGTGAAGAGAGGGCAGAGTGAGAGAAAAAAATTTTGGAGGCTTTAGTATATAGCTGGTATTTAAAGCCACCTGGAATCAGTGGTGAGATGGGGGTGGGGGGGAATTATTAAGCACTGTATTATATAAGCATTATGAAACATCACATTGTTTACTATTTATTGAATGGTTATATACTTAGCATTGTGGGAGACACTTTGTGGATACCGTGCAGTAGGGCTCACTCCGTATATTAACAGAGAATTCAGCTCCGTTTCTGACTCTGCACTCAGCATTTTTCTCTTCTCCTGGCACTCCTGGTGCGGAGCCCATGATTAGATCTAACACAGTCTCTTTTGTCCTCAGGAGACTGGCCTCTCCGCTGTGCTCTGGAGTGCCTTCAGGCTTTCCCTGCATAATAATAGCCAAAAGTATTCAGATTTTTATAAAACATAAAAACTTTCAAAAGGGCAATATTGAGAAAGAAAGAAATGAATTATTCCATTGTTAAGAAACTTCATGTCAGAGTAAGAGAGAACAAGAAATTATGGTAAAGTATTCACTAGAGGTTAAAAAAAAGATAAAAGAAAAAAGAAAGAAAAGAAACGAGTCAAGAAAGCCACTTTTCATCCTTAAGAGATCAGATGAAGCTTAGAACCCAGGCTCTAGTTAAGCATCAGGAGATCTTTATTTTATGATCAGACTAAATGCTAGACTGTCACAAAAGGATAAAACATAAGCTTCTCAGCGTGGCACATGAAACCTTTCATAGTCTGGCCCTTTGCTTTCCAACCTCATCTAAGAGCAACCCCTATTATACTCTGCTTACCCCACTCCAAAATCCTCTAACCATGCCATGTCTGTTCACCTCTCTGTGGTTTTGTTCCCTTTTCTATTCCTGGCAAACTCCTACTCATCCTTCAAAGTCCAGCTTGTCATCTGCCCCCACAAAGCAGGTGTTTGCAGTCACCCTTTTCAGTGTTCCTATGGGCTTTGGTAGTCCTGTAATGTTTGTCACCAGCAGACGGTCAGTGCCTTAAGGGCAGAAACCCTGTGCTTTTTTGGCAGCCCTAGCACCCGGCAATGCTGGGCCCAGAGCAGGTAATGACTACATTTTTTGTTTATGGAATGGATACACCAAAACTTTAACAATGCTGTTTGCTATAGAAAAGTACTAGTTTTCGCTCCAGTTTCTTCTAGACTTGCCTGCGTGGCTGATCAGGCAGGACTGATCCCTCTGTCCAGAAGTCTTTCACCTGTGAGGCGGCCCTGAGGCATGGACAGGAGGACAGTGTTATCCCAAAACCTTGGGCTTGTTTTTTGCCTACTTCACAGGGGGTGGTTAGGGAGTCCTACACACTCACCAATTTCCGGGGTACTTAGGAGGATGGCTCTTATCTTGAGCGGCCATAGCACGTATCTGTTGACTTCTGTTCATAGAATGTGAACTCTCAGGAATCGGTGGGCTTAACAAACCATTTTGATTACCTAAATGCACTGGCTACGGAAGCTGGTCCTAATGTAGTTTTATGAAGCTTGAAGAAAAAGGGCAGAAGATGTACATTGTAGTAGTTTTTGTTCTACATGGCTGTTAGAACAAGTGACCTTGTCTTTAGAAGCTCCATTGTAGCATAAGGGATGACAGCAGAAGGCCCTGCATGTCCATCGCAGACAGTTACTTCTAGGACGTGCAAATAATATCCTCTAGTTGTGCATGAGTGGGACGAGCTGTCCCCAGAAGGCTGAAGATTTGGGGGAGGGGGTAATAGATGTACCAGAGACTTCCCTTTTTGTACCTTGCAGTGGTTGTCACTACTAAGACATAAACAGAAATTCTCCTCCTATTGGAGCAAGAATAAAGGGTTCCCGTCCTCTGCTGTTGTCATACAAAACATCAGTTTTTGAGTTACACAAACTCCTTTACAACAACACCAACATTTCTGGTCTCAACCACACACAGGTGTGCAAGGTCGTGGTATTGTCACTAGTGCATTCCCTAAGCAGCTCGAAGGAAGTTTCAAGGTGCTTAACGCTCCCTCGGGGTTATTTATCTTACCTCTGTCAGAAAGAGATACCAGCATCAACCGGCCTGAACCATTGCAAGGGCAGCGCCTGCGCAGAGGACCTGAAAATGACCGGAAAATGCCCTTTTCCTCATCTTAATACTATAATCCCCGTCCCAGGAGGAGCCTAGGGCTTATTAGTAAACACACGATGTATGCGAGAGCATGTTTTCAGACTGCCCTGTGCCACCTAATACCCACCTCTCCGTGTGATGACAAAACTTCCTTTTTAAATATTCATTCCCCACCCAAAATAAAAGGACCTGCTTCCCTGTGTTTGGGGAGCACCACGACTTTGGAAATGATTCTGCGTGGTCTCCTATTTGCTGCAAATATACTTTGCTTTGTGTGACAACTACTTCTGGTGGAGAGTCTGATTTAACTCACCAGGGAGCGAGCTCATTTTGGTTCCGTAGCAGCATGGGTGACGAGGTCAGCTTTCACAGTTCAGTCTACCTTTCATTCCAGCCTGCTCATCTCCTGGGCTCTCCAGCAATCTTGAGATTCTCCCTGGAATCCCAGTAGCCCTTCTTCCTCTGGGGCATGTGGCTCCCTGGTGGGGAATTATTAACCACCACAACTGGCAATGCTGAAGCTCCAGGGACAAGCAAAGTGAGCACATACAGTCCCAGGAAGCCAAGGTCCAAATGCAGGTGGGAGGAATCTGGGAGAAGAACCTGGAGGGAGGGAGTGATGGAAACAGGGTGCTGGAACCAGAACTCAGAACCAGGGAAGTCAGATCCAGTGGGCCTATATGTGAACCGGGGTGCTGTGGTGGGCAGAGAGGGTAACCAGCAGGCTGAATGCTGGATTTTTTCTAGGTTCTTCCCACTAAGTCCTTGGAAGTGTTTCTGCCTCCAGAAAGATGCTGTGATTGGCTTCTGTTCTAGAAGGTAAAACATGCTTGCCTTTCTATTGCAATGGAGCCCTGTTTGAACCAAGGAGGAACCAGCAGTTGAGACTTCCATCCTTAAATCCGTAACAACATCTCCATCTTTGGATTGTTGTATGCACGTGACTAGACACAGGAGGAGGAGACTGGGATTTTCACACACTAGTCTGTAAATGCTGTGAGGGCAAGCCCTGTGTCTAGTGCTCCTTTGTGTATCTCCAGTGGATACCACAGTGCCAGGTACCAAGTGCTCAGTACACATTTGTTGAACGAATGAATGAACTCCCTTCCCCTGCCCCCGACAGCTTTAAATGTTAGCACCCTGGCTCCTATTTCCAACAGGTGGGGCTAGTGGTTGCGTTCTGAGATGCATTCCCCAGGCCTCCCCATATCAGATCACTGAGTCTCTTTCTTCCCTTCAGCCTCTTCCCTAAGCACAGGCAAAGATCTTGGCAGCAGATAGGGGAAGGGAGTGAATCTGAAATCAGGCTGAAATAAAATAGTGCTCCCTGCCCTGGCCTTCATGTTTTCTCCCTTCTTTCCCTTGTATTACTTATCTTGCTATGAAACAATTTACTCCAGAATGTAGCAGTTTGAAACAACAAATATTATCCCATACAGTTTCCAAGGGTTGGAAATCCAGGAGTGGCTTAGGTGGATGGTTTGGGTTCAGGGTCTCTCACAAGGTCAAGTTGTTGGCCAGGGCTGCAGTCATCTGAAGGCTTGACTGGGGCTGGGAGAGCTGCTTGGAAGAAGGCTGACTCACATGGCTGTTGACTCACCCACGGGCCTCTGTGAGGACTGCTTGAGTGTCCTTACAACATGGCAGCTGGCTGTCATCAGAGCAAGTGGTTTGAGAGGGAGAGAGAAAAGGAGAGAGAGGGAGAGAGGAGGAGGCCACCGTGCCTTTTATGACCTGGTTTCTGAAATCCTATGCTGACATTTTTGCCCTATTCTATTCATCAGAAGCAAGTAACTACACCCTGCCCACACCCAAGAGGTGGGCAGTTAAGCTCTACCTCTTGAAGGGAGACATCTTGAAGATTTTGTGGAAATATTTTAAGGCCGCCACAGCCCTCTGTGGAGCCGCTTCCCCCTTCTCACCATGCTTCTGCATCTCTCCCATTTGCTCTTTTTTCTCATAAGTCAGCTAATTCTCATAACTCTGTCAGCTAACTTTCTCATAAGTTAACTAATCCTAAAGGGAATTGTAAGCTTCCTGTAGATTCTAACAGGCCCAGGAATCCTGATACCTTTTTTCCCCCTTAACTCAATGTCTTTCCTGCAGGACTCCTCAGTATGTTGATTTCATTAATTCACACTAAAGAATAGAGGGCTTATCAACTCACTGGGTCTAAGTGTTCTTCATGTTTTAAAAGCAGACTAAGAGAATCGTCACTCTAGAAAGTAACTCTTTAACCTAAAGGAGAGACTGCTGGTAGAGGTTCATGTGTGGCGAGTGCCTGAGGTGGAGCTAAGCTGGTCCTACAAACCACAGGTGATTCTGCAGGGGGGAGGCGCCAAGGTAGGAGAAGGAAAGGGACTTACTCTGGTCTGCTGGCCAAAGAGCGCCCTCTCTCTTAGTCTTTCTGTTTCTTAGTCTTTTTGTTTCTTTGTCTCTTTGTCTAGGTCTCTCTGTCCTCACCCCTACTGCCGTGTGTGTGTGCGCGCGCGCGCGCGCGCGCATTCTGAAGCCCCCCTTTGCACTGGTGGCATCTCTTCTTAGAAGAGGTTTTCTCTCTTTCTTAGAATCTTCTAAAGATTCTTAGAAGCTCTTTTCTCTCTTTCCTCTCTAACTTCCTACCCCCTCCCACTCCAGAGGTTATTTCAGTCTTCACAGAGTGCTGAAGAGTTACTTGGGTCATTTAAACAAGAAAGAAACAAAACCTCTGCATAATGTAGCAGTAGACTTCAGTTTAAACAAAATGTATTTCCAACTAGGTATAACAGAAAATGTTTCTTAAATAAAACTTGTTCTCCTGATTCTGAAAGCAATACATATTAATTTCAGAGAATCTGGATTTTATAGAGAAGCACATAGAAGAAAATTATAATTATCTGTTATTCCTTGATTAGAGATCACTGAGGTTAATATTGTGATATAGATCTTTAGTCTTTTACATACATAAACACACACATACACTCTTGGGATATACTGTATGTGTTTCATAATCTACTTACTTCTTTAACATTAATGTTTTATGGAGAACATTTTCCCATGGTAGTATTTTTCTATAAAAATATTTTAAATTACTACATAGTGTTCTACTGTATGACTATATCAGAATTTATTTAATGTACAATTATTGGACACGTAAGATGCCTCCCCTCCCCCATTTTTTTTTTTTTTTTTGCTAGTAACAATAACACTGTGTTGAACCTTATGGTACTTAAGTCTTTATCCACATCTGTGGTTATTTCCTTAGCAGAATTCCTAGGAATAGAATAGCTGGATTAAAGGGATGCACGTTGTAAGTTCCTGGTACATGGGGCCAAATTAACCTACAGAATGGTTATGCTAATTTCCACTCCTGTCAGCAATGTATGAGAATGCTGTTTCTCTACACTCTGGACAACATTGGCTATCATCAAATTTTATTTCTGTTATTGATTTTTAGTTTAATTCTATTGTGGTCAGAAAATACACTTTGTATGAATTCACTCTCTTTAAATTTATTGAGATTTGTTTTACAGGCCAGAATGTAGTCCATCTTGGGGAATGTTCCATGCGCACTTGAAAAGAATGTGTGTTCTGCTATCGTTGGATAGAGTGTTCTGTAAGTGTCAATCAGGTCAAGTTGGGTTGGTAGTGTCGTTGAAATCTTCTGTATCTTTGCTGATTTTCTGTCTAATTATTCTATCAATTACGAAGAGAGAAATGTTAGAATCTCCCACTATAACCTTATATTTGTCTATTTTTCCTTTCTATCAGCTTTTGCTCCCTGTGTTTTGAAACTCTGTTATTAGGGGCACACGTATTTGGCCTTGTTATGTCTTCTTGAAGAATTGACCTATTTGTCATAATATAACGTTCATCTTTATCCCCGATAATATTCTTTGTTCTGAAGTCCACTCTGTCTACTCTCTAGCTTTTGAAATGAGTGTTGTCTGTATGGCGTATCTTTTCCCAGCCTTTTACTTTTATTTTTAACCTATTTGTGTCTATATTTAAAATGGTTTCTTGTAGACAGTATAGATTGAGACTTGCTTTGTTAAAAAAAAATCCACCTGACAATCTCTGCCTTTTAATTGGAGTGTTTAGACCGTTGGTTTAATGTAATTCTTGATGCAGTTGGGTTCAGTCTACCATCTTACATTTTCTTGCAGTTTCTTCTTTACTTTTTTCTGCCTTCTTTTGGATTAATTGAGCACTTTTTACAATTCTCTTTCATCTCTACTCTTGTCTTATTAGCGACCATCTTCATTTTATTATTGTTCTTTAGTGGTTGCTCTTGGGTCTGCAACATACAGCTTTAACTTATCACAGTCTGCCTTCATGTATAGTGCAAAAACTGTACAACAGAATACTTCCCTTTCTGTCTCCCATCCTTTGTGCTATTGTTGTCATATATTTTATGTCTACATATGTTATAAATGCCATGGAGTTTTTTGCATTAGACCAGGGGTTGGCAAGCTTTCTCTGTAAAGAGCCAGATAGTAAATATTTTAGTCTTTGAGGGCCATATGGTCTCTGTTGCAGCTGCTTAACCCTGCCATTGTGGCATAAAAGCAACCATAGATAATAAGTAAATAAATGAGCATGATTGTGTTCCAATAAAACTTTATTTACAAAAATAGACAGTAGGCAGGATTTGACCTGTGGGTTATAGTTTGTGATCTCTGCTTTAAATAGTCAAAACTTATATAGTAAAGAACAAGATTTTGTTTTTATTTACCCACAAATTTACTGTTTTTTTTTTTTTGAGATCCCACATTTTATTTGGTATCATTTCCCTTCTGCCTGAAAAAAATCTAACATTTCTTGTAGAGCAGGTATGCGAGCAATACAACATCTCAGCTTTTGCTTGTTTGAAAACAATCTTTATTTTGCTTTCATTTTTTTGGGAGTGGGGGTGAGGAAGGTTGGCCCTGAGCCAACATCTGTTGCCAATCTTCCTCTTTTTGCTGAGGAAGGTTAGCCATGAGCTAATATCCTTGCCCATCTTCCTCTATTTTGTATATGGGATGCTGCCACAGCATGGCTTGATGAGCGGTGTGTAGGTCCGCACCCGGGATCCGAACCTGCGAACCCCAGGCCGCCAAAGCAGAGAGTGCGAACTTAACCACTATGCCACCCAGCTGGCCCCTTGCCTTCATTTTTGAAAGACATTTTTGCTTGGTATAGAATTCTAGGTCAATGGGGTTTTTTCTTTCAGCCCTGTAAAGATGTATCCCCATTGTCTTCTGGCTTCCATGGTTTCTGTCAAGAAGTCACCTATAATTATTATCATTTCTTACCCTATGTAAGTAATTTTTTTTTCCTGGCTGCCTTTATGATTTCTCTCTTTGAGTTTTCAGCAGTTTGACTATGATGTGTCAGGTGTGTTTATTTTTGTGTTGATCCTGCTTGGGGTTCTCTGAACTTCTTGGATCTGTGGGTTTGTCATCATCTTAAAAATTCTTGGGCATTATATCTTCAGCTATTTCTTCTTTTTACTTTCTTTCTTTCTTTTAACTATTCTTTTTTTTCCTATTCTTTCTTTCTTTTTACTCCTTCTGGGACTCCAACTGCGTGTATGTTAGACTGTTTGAAATTGTCCTATGAGGCTTGGATTTTACTTTCATTACCACCACCATCACTTCCACCACCACCTGCATCACTACCACTTCTAACTCCATCAACACCAACACCAACACCCCCTCCCCCACCTCCACCCCCACCTGCACTGCTACCAGCACCACCATCCTCTCCACTTGTATAATGTTTACTATGGGGCAGGTATTACTCTAAGCACTTTACATATATTAACTCTTTTAATCATCACATCAGCTCTGTAATATAATTGTATACATATTACTATTATGCTAATTTTACAGGACTTGGGAGAGATATCTAGACTAAAGTGGAGGAAAATAGTACAAGTTGTAGAGCCCTCTGAAGCCTTGATCTGTGACTACAAATGCTGTTCCAACATTGAAACTAGTAACTCTGTTGCTTGTTTGTTTCAGGGAAATACATTCAATCAATCATTCATTCATCAAACATTTATGGGATCTCTCCTGTGTGGCAGGAAGGGACAAAGACCAATAGGTAACAAAGGTTGGTAACATCTGTCCCTCCCCCCATCTCTCTCCTTCTTCTCTCTGCCAACACACAGGAAGAATTTGAAGAGTCAGTTGCCACCACTCCACTCACTCATCTAAGAATACAAGCTTTCAGCTTTGGGCCTGGCCCCTGTGGAGGTGAGGATTGCCTGGATTTCAGAGTACCTTTGGCTACAGGTACTGCCTCCCTGCCTCCACTTCCTTCCCTCCTCAGAGCTCTTCCTGGTTTGGAAGTCTGAATGACAGGTTGATGGGCTAATTGCTTTGTGGCCCCAGGCCTGGAACTGGGTGGCTCAGCCACTTCCTAGGATTCTGGGCTTGTGAGGATTCTGAACAACAACCTCTTTTTCCTGTCTTACACATTCCAAAGTCCCCACAAATAAGTTTGGTGGTATTTGACTTGCTGAAAATCATATAAACTGAAGTTTCCTCATTCCAGTTTCTCACTGGAATACAGTTTTTAAAGTGAGAATTAATGTGTGCCTGGGACAGTTCTGGTTTATGCCTGTTGTCTGAGTGTAATTATTAATTGCACCCCCATTCGCTCACAAAAAAGCTTATTAGATGAAAAATTATATGGTCATCTGAAATTAAGAGACTTCAAATCCAATTTTGTTATAGCTGCCTCTGTTTTCTCTTCTGTTAAATCTGTCTAATGACATTTCTCGTAAATGTTATGAAGGTAGATGAAAGATGAGAAGAAAGTGCTTTGAACTTGCTGGCCACCTAGAAATCCAACGTGGGTTATTATTCTTGTTATAATTTTTATTACACCTGCTGGCTTGTAACAGATGTACTCCGATTTAGGCACCAGCTAAAACTTTATGTTAGGATCATAATTTTGTACATCTAATTATATATTCTTATGAATTTATGTATTTTTTGAGATGCGTTCTCTTCTTCTGAAGATCTTAAATTGTTTTTACCTCTCTCTCACTTGTTTCTCTCTCAAACTCCTCACTGCCCCCACCTCCCTGCATCTCTCCTTGAAAAGCAGTGGCTGCTCTTGTGATGCAGGTGTCGGAGGCTGTGCCCAGGCAACATGATGGGCTCCAGCTGCTCTCCACTATCCAGAGCAAGGGTTGGCAAACTTCTTCTGTAAACAGCCAGTTAGTAAATGTTTTAGATTTTGCAGGCCATATGGCCTCTGTCGCAACTCCTTACTTCTGCTTTTGTAGCACAAAAGCAGCCATAGACAATAGTTAACAAATGAGGGTGTCTGTCTGTCAATAAAACTTTATTTACAAAAGGCCCTTGGGCCACAGTTTCCCGGCCCCCTAGCCTAGAGGACTATTCAAGGGCCCTGATTTCACCTGGGCTCTCATCTCACTAAGCCATTCTAAACCAGGTATAGGAGATAAGTTAACACTTAAAAGAGGCCTCTGGGATTCTTTCTTCAGGGGCTAAATAATTACTCCCTTCCGTCTTTTGATAAATTAGGGTTTGCTTAGGATGATGACAGGTTGTTATAGGTTTATTCATTATCAAATAACTAAGGAAATTAAAATCCTAGGTTTGACCAGTCGACTAAAAGTCACTTGGGAAAAATAAAATCTAAGTGACTGGTTTACAGGGCCATGCTGAACACTTGCAGTGGGTAGAGAATCCCAATGCACAGACCTCTTGTCTCCAATCCTTTTCACTTTCACACTGCTGTTTGCCTTTCATTTCCATATTTACCTTCTTTGGGGAAAACAGAAAAACTTCTTTATTTTCATGTGGGTGGGTGATCCTGCAGGAGCCACTTGGGGGAGGTGGGAGGGTGGTTTCAGAGAGCCAGTAGTTCTCTGAGGGAGGTAAGTGTGGCAGCCCTGCCAGAGTGGGTGGCGACTAGGGGTAGGGACGGATAGCATAGTTGAGCTCAGGCTGGGCTCCCTTTGCTCCCAGCTATGGTGCTGACCTCAGGATGGCTTTGCTGGCCAATGCACAAGGCCCCCTGAGACAACAGCTCCAACGGGGTCACGTGGTGTCACTGTTGCCTTAAGTGTCTCTGACAAGGTGGTGATTAGGGCAGTGGTTAACGAGCCCCTATGTCCACTAGGCTCCCAGGACAAGGTCAGTGAGCGCACATTGATTCCTTCCTAAGGCAGCCATGGAGCTTCTTAATAGGCTTTGAGTTTCTATCACAGACCAGTACTGAGGAAACTGGCAGTTCCCAGTTACATGTGTGTTAGGTGCCAAAAGTCGCTAATAAGTCAATTGTTTGGAGCCTGGAACGTACTCTCTAGAAACAATGTCGTATATTGTGGTAAGGTGGCTGCCAGCCCACACATGCCTATTTAACCCACAGGGAACTGATCTATTAATACTGTAAAACCTGCTGCATGTGTAGGGAGCATTGGAGGGCCAGCAAAACATTGGTGGGATCACATCCCCTTGGGCCCCAGGAGCATCAGAAGCTCCCTCCTTTCACATCCTGTGCCCACCCTTCTTCCCCCCTTTCAGACTAGCTGTGGCTGCCAAGGCCGAGAAGCCCAGGGGTCAGGAGGAGGAGGAGGGGCTGGCTTGGGCCCCAGGGAAGTGGAGGGAGAAGCTGTGCATGGGCAGAGGTCCTGCCTGGGGAACCAGCAGGCTGCATCCAGTTCTCAGCTGACTCCTTTATGTTATTAAATATAACAATGTTTACTGTTTTTCTTAATCCAGCAGTAATGAGTATTCATTTTAGAAAACTTAGAGAATATAGATAAGCAGAAGGAAGAAAATTAAATATCCCATATTGCCACCAATTTCTTATATAGACTTCCAGTATTTTTTTTCCCCAGTGTTTTTCTATGCATGTGTATATACATGTATTTACATATATATTCATACACTTTGCATAATGTTTATAACTTTCTCTTCATTTAACAATATATTGTGAACATTTTTCATTAAATATTTTCCTACAGCATTTCAAAATGGATAGGTAAACCATAATTTATTTAACCAATCTCCTATTGTTGAACTGTTAGGTTTTTCTATAGAAAGTAATCCTATGATGAGGCCCTTGGAGTTGTGATATTTGCTCAGATCCACTATTATTTCCTTTGGATAATTCTAAAAGGGGACAAAGGGTGTGCATGAGTTAAGGCATTTGATAACTTATTGCCAACGTACCTTCCACCTCCAGTGTGTGAGAAGAGTGGCCTCCACCTTTCCAACACTTAATGTTAGAAAATTTAAAGATTCTTTGCTAAATTGATAAAAAATGGTACCAAGTTTTGTTACATTCTTTTTTTTAAGTATTGGTGAGCTTGGACATTTTTATATGTATATTAGCTCTTTTGTGAATGGACTGCTTCCTTCTTTAAATCACAACACTAGTGTCCCTGGATTGTTACAGCCCTTTGGAAGGGAAGTGAATGGATCCAGGTTTTATTACCCTTTGAATTGTAAACAAGTGCAAACCTTCCCAGGGTAATTAATTCTCTGTCTCCACTGCCCAAGTCTTGTCCTCATTCCCTCGTCCCTTAGCCCAGGCTGCCCTGTTCTGCAGGATCACCAACATATTCACATAGTTTCCCTACCGCACCCGGGGGACCCAGTATTGTGAGGTACCTCACCTGTTTGGAGCTGTGAGCTTTTAAGTAACAGGAATGGAGAATAAAATTGGATCAGTAAAATAATAGGAAATCATGGATGGCCTTAAAGCCAAGAGGTCGGAAATATCCATCCACTGTGAACAACATTTGAGTTGTTTCCAGTTTCTGGCTATTGTAAACAAACTTGCTATGAATGCTCAGGTATTCGGTAGACATACGCATTTATTTTGTCTTGGGTGTTTACCTAGGAGTAGAATTATTGGGTTAGAGTGTTTAGCTTGACTAGATAATGTTAAGCAAAAATTTTTTCAAAAAAGCCCAATTTACTCTCCAACCAAGCGGTGTATGAGAATTCCACTTGCTTTAAATCTTCACTGACTTTTGGGATTTTTAGTCCTCTAATTTTAGTCATTCTGGTAGGTTTCATATTTCTTTTAATAAGCTAACTTGATGCCACATATAATAATATATTTTTACTTTTTCCATTTTCATTTAGTTTAATTTTAAAATAGATCTTTCTATCTTTCTAATCTATAGGTACTACCTTTTACAGACACACCCTCCTTTCAAGATTTTATACAACACTTTCTAATAAAAAATTTTGGGTTTATTCCCTTTATGATCATTTTCACCCTTTTATGTACTACCTACAAATAGTTCCTCTTCATGTCTAGGTTGCACGTCTCTTTTTGACAGTGTGTTTTTACCACTTCTCATTAGCCTAGGAGATGGTATCCAATACCTCACTCCTAAGTTTTGTCTTATCCTTTTCTACTAAAATGACTTGGCATAAATATTAAACTGAAAGAAATTCAGCATGGATTCTTCTTAAACCTCCTTTTTTCAGAAGTAAGTTACATTGTAAAGATTGACTTGGGCTCATATCCTGGCCACACAACTTACTAGCTGTGTGACCTTGGATGAGTTACTTAACCTCTCAGAGCTTCAGTTTCCCCATCTGCAGAGTAGGAACAACGAAATGCAGTTCTTAGGATTGTTGGGATGATAAATGAGATAGCATATGTAAAGTGTCTAATGTGTAATGCACTGTCGGTAAATATTAATTTCCATCCATGCTGGAAGCAAAGACATCAGGTGCCTCTTTATTACATTTGCCTCATTAGTTCACAAAACTATTAAAAATGGGCATTACCTTACTTATCTGCTAACTGTACCTAGCTAGTTGGCAAGAAGCCCAAACTGTTAAGCATCATCTTGACTTCATTTTACTATTGGTTTACCCTGTAGGTTTACTCCCAGGTGAAGCTAAACATCCTCTATGACATTTCTGATCTTGCTCCAGGACAGGAATAATTCAATATAAAACTATCTTTTGATGCTCAGAATGTCACCAGTCAACATAGTACTCTTGCAGTTGTGATTTTGAGAGACTTCCACAGATTTACGGTTTGGAATACTTTTTTTTTTTTTTTGCCACATTTTGTGCACATTCCTCCAGCACTTGACATTTACATCTCTATTCTAGAGGGGTGGGCTGCTGGCTCCCCATTTTAGCCAGAACTTTGCCAAGTAGTCTGGAATGAGGGACTACTGTATATTCTGGAGCCAACTTCATTCCTAATGGCCAGAGATCCAGCTCTGCCTCCAGGTGAAGGTGCTGGTGCCCAGTCCACTTGGCCTCTGAGCCTACTTATTGATGCAAACACTTTAAAAGTGGATGGCTGAACAATGGGAAATGAGAAATTCAGGATGCTGAAAAATGCTAAGGATTGCCAAATTAAAGGCAGCTTATGCTGCAGTAGGTGACTTGGAAATTCTCAACACTTCCCTTCTTGTCTTTGCCCCCTCCCTCCCTTCATTGTGCACACACACGCTAAAAGGGACTGGTATGAAGAAGGTGCCAGCTTGCTTAGTAAGGAGAAGTCGTTGTTGATCAAGCATTCAAATACAGACTCAACAGAAAAAATAAACACTTTTCCCCCAAGTCAAAAAAGCACTAGTGCCATTTGGAACAAGGATGCTAATGGAGAGTAGGATTTACAGTTTCTTTTTGGAGGCCTGTGGCAGGGTGACTGAAAAGCCCGTTGGGTAGTCCCAGGTAGGCACATCCTCTCAGTCCCGTTGGAGGGCATTCCTGGGCTCTGCCATCATGATTGTCATCTGGGTTTCCAAACCTGTCCTCTCCCCTGGCTACAGTGCCAGGTTTCTGAATGGCCCCAAGCCAATGCCCCTTGAGACGCTCATTAAAACATTCCAAAATGAATTAATCACCTCACTTCAATTGCTGGCTCCCATCCTCACTCCTCCTGTTTCTGTTAAGGTATCATTATTTTCTTGGGCCATCCTTTCTACACTGCTCAAAAAAGATGCCATTTATTGCTTTAGGTGAAGTGCTTCAGTAACTGCAGGCAACCACCCAGTGTCCATTCCTTCCTTCTTTCATAGTAATAGGATTTTCATCTGGGCTGCCCAGCATCAAGACTATTTCCTAGATTCTCTTGTCCCTGGCATGGCAACATGCAGTCCTAAGTCCTGGCCAAAGGACTATGAGTGAAATTATTAGGTGCAACTTCTATCCTTAAAGGGAAGAGGTGTGATCTCCTTCTACCCCTTCCTCCATCCTGCTGCTTAGACTGTGGAGGGGGTGGAGCCAGCCAGTTTGGAGAACGCCAGTAAAACTCAGGACAACACCACAGGGATGGCGGAGCCACTGGGAAGGAGGAGCCTGGTCTTAGACACGTGAGCTGCTGTACCAGCCTTGGGCTCTCACATGCTTGGATGACGAGGGGAGAGGGACATCAGTGTCTACCTTGTTCGAGTCCTGATTATTTTGAGTCTCTGTTAGAACACTTGAAATTTATCCCAATGAAAACAGCCACCAGAGAGGCCCAGTTTTCCCCAAGCTTTGCCTCAGAGCTTAGTCCACTTGTAGGATCAGACTCTGATTTGAAGGCAGAATTTGGATGCAATAATGGTGGCAGTGAGGGAAGCATCCATGAAAAATGCTGCCATGTTAGTTGGAAAGAATGAGGTTCAAAATCTCCACATCATCTCCACTCCTCCTTCTGTCTTCTACAGTTCCCCAGACACTGGATCTTGCCTCTTCTGGTGTCAAGAGTCTCTTAGATTAACCACTCCTTCCTGCCTCCAGTTCTTCAGTGCCGGTCTGGGTGATATTAGGGGCTTCCTAGAAGCTTTCTCTGCCTTTCTTCTTTCTTTACTCAGATCTGTTCTAGACTTTGATACCAGATTAATCTTTGTTAAATAGTTATTTCACTATCTCGATTTCTCCCTCATAGATCTCCAATGACCTTGATATTATTGATGACCTCATCTGACCTAATCTTCCATCTTTCCCTCAAGTGAACTTTCCTCGCCTCCTGGGTTAATTACATGTCCTCAGAAACCTGTTGGTTCCGTTTCCACTTCATAGTGTCACTTCTTTGCCTCTAGTGTCTCCTGGCAACGATGCCCTTTCCTATTCCTTTTCCTGTCCAAAGTCAGCGCAGTCCCTGCAGTGAGAAGGCCTTGCCCAATTCTGCTCACTCTGACTTCTGCTTTGTCTAAGGTCCCAGCCACCTGCAGCTGGTCATTTAATTATTCTTGGTCTGATGTGTCTCTTAAATAATTCTGATAGCTCACGGGATGGTTAGAATTTTGGAGTTCGATGATTCAGATGTGTTTTTCCCCAGCTGGAATATAAATCCAGCTAGTCCTAATCAGATCCCTTTTTTACCATGGGCCCCAACTACTGCTTTGATCATATTAGAATAAAACTCAGAATCAAATTCTATGGGGGCAGGCAAATGCTACAGTCCCTAGGACGGGGCTCCTTGTGCGGTGTGTTCACAGGCAGTGTGGGCGCCCACCGTTCTCCTTGAAGGAAGTCACACCCTCATTTCCTGTGTGCAGTTCTGTAGGAAACAGCGATGTGACAATCTGGTGTACGTAAAACAAGTAGGGGGCGTCTCAGCAAGGATCCCAGGCTCCTGAGTTTCTCCCTTCAGTTGAATTGGTGATCACAGTGGATCCCATCTCTGGTCTCTCTGTGTCAGCAACATAAGAAGCAGGATAGGAGAGGCCTCACAGGCAATCTGGTGATTTAGATTGATAAGAGTGGATTTCTTTTTCTAGAAAAACCTAGCTATACTCAGAGATGACCTCTGACTCCAAACATAACGACAGGCATATAGTGGGAGCATAATGCATGCTTACTGGCTGTCTAATAATTGCACGGCTCCCCTTAACTTTAGCCATGGAACACAGCTCTGATCTCAGAGAAGAAATCATCCACAAGTTCCCCTTTGCCTTGTCAAATTGCTTCTGAAAGCCTTTCTCCAATGTCTAGCTAGCCTGGTTTTCATTTCCTGCCTGATTTCTGCTTCTACCTGCTTTGTTTTTTGTGCTCTTGACTACGGCTACCATATGGAGAACGAGCTACTGTGGTGCCCTCACAACTAATAAGGCTTTCTAGTGGGCTGTGGTTTTTATTTCTTTTTTTGCAAGAGGCAGTAGACTTGAAAGATTTGGTCTCGCATTTAAAGATGGGGTGGAAATAATGAGCACTCAGATGCCTTGGGCAGTCAGAAAATTCCTCTAACCCAGCAAGATTTAAGTGGTGGAGTAGAATTTGTTTTAAAAAAGAACTTAGGTATCTTAGTGATTTACCATTTATTCTGTTGACAGTAGCAGGTGTTTGCTCTGAAGCTTGGCAATAATAAAAGGTAAGGGTCAGTCATAATGTCAATCATTTTCTTCTGACTTCCATAATTTTTTTCAGTTGAGGGAGCTTCTAAGTCAGTGAAAGGGAAGTCACTGCTCTGTGGTTATCCAAGAGCAGCAGGAGCTGGGAGAGTGGTTTGGAGTGGGGTGTAGCGTGCCGTGCAGGGCCCACTGTGAGGGCAGCAGAGTGGGCACTCCGGCCTGCAGGGCCCTGGAAGCCCTTGACGGGTTGAAGCGCCTGCAGGGCTGTCACCATGATTTAAAGCTTCGAGAACATAAATTAGCAGGAGGTAGGTTGAGGGTGGATGGTATCATTCTGGCCCTGAAAGGCCTCCATAAATCAGTGACAGCAGAGCCCCAGCAAACTCCCTTCCAGCTGGTTTCTGGAGGCATCCTTCCCACTCTGCTCAGACAAGTGGAACGAAGGGACTCCTCGAGTAGGTGGGATGTGGCCAAAGTGGCCTGCCTGCCCCGGAGCTGGTAGATCTGAGTGGCTGGGTTTTCGCTGGAGCTGTCAGCTTTGCTCCCTGATGCAGAGCCTCAGAATCCTTGCTCCGGTGGGGCCTCGGTTCTTTCTTTGGAGGGATCTGACTTTGCCAGTGGTGGTGATGAGAGAGTCTCTAATGAAACAAACTGTCGTGTTGGAGGAACACAATGGAGCTCTCTCTGAACAGTGGACAAAAATGGTTTGTTCTTTCCTTCTCCTCTTTGTGCTTTGTTAACAGGAGGTCCCTGGCACATCTGAGCCCCAGTGTGCTGCCAAAAGCTTAGCTGTGTGTCCTTGCATAATCCTGGGGACACTGTCAGAGGGTCGGCTGTGAGTCCCTCATCTGAAGGCAGATGAAGGGCCAACACCCTGCCAACATCCCCAGGGTGTTTCAGTTTTAAGGTTTAAACTTGTTCCCCGTGGCCACCCTCCCACCTCCAGCCCAGTTCATCAACTCCTCCCTCTAGTGAGGGTACAGATCTGGGATTCAAGGTGTCTTTAGTGTCCCTCTATAAAGCAAGAACACCCAGCCATTGACACCAGGAGTCATGTGATTATTTCTCTTGATTCTCTTCAGTTCTGTGCTCCAGCTGGCTTTACATTTTGTGGAAGAACCAAGAGTCGCACCGAGGTCAGTTGCAGTAAACTTTGCCCCCTGAACTCATTTACTTCTCCTGTTAGGCAAGTAAGCACAGCATCATCTCTGAGGAGAGAACGGAGTGGGATAGATGACCTCCGAGTGACTCTTAGGATCTGAGGAATAAGGTTCAGATGTCTCTGCTCCTCGGCCAGTTTGCTTTCTTCTCTTCCCTGGAATGCCAAATTCCTTTTACCAACCACGAGAGGTAACTTATTACAGTGAGGTCGCCCCAAGCCCAGGTTTCTTAGCCTGCCCCTTTGTCTCTGCGGGCTGCTCAGCGCACAGGGTGACATAATGTTTTTATGGTGCAGGGGCAGAAAGTCTACTTCTGGGAGGGGCATGTGTGGGGCTTGCTTTTTACCTTGTCCAGACAGGAACCACCTTAACCTCAATGCTGTGTTGGTCGGTGGGTTTGTTTTCTGTTACCAGGGGAATCAGAATAAGGAAGGAGCAGTAGACAGACCAAGCACCTTGTCCCTCCTGGAAACACTCACTGCAGACACACAGGAGGGCAGAATTATTTGTTCCCTAAACGTGTAATCTGTCTCCCACAGGCCTTTTGCTTACTGTGTCTATCCCAGCTCTGCCCCTTTCTGACTCTGTGGTCTTGGACAAGTTACTTTACATCTCTGTGCCCCATATTCCACATCTAATAGATTAATAATAATATTATCTCATAGGATTGCTGTGAAGATTAAATGAGATAACATAGATAAATCTCAGAACAGCACTTATAGTAATTACTCAAATATTGTTTTTAACATTTTCTGTATATCTATGTGTGGTTTTTGTTATTATTTTTACTTTTAGTCAAGGATCAGATCTCATTTCTTGTCTTTTCTTTGTATTTTTTTTTTTTTTTTAAATTTTATTTATTTATTTATTTTTTTCCCCAAAGCCCCAGTAGATAGTTGTATGTCATAGTTGCACATCCTTCTAGTTGCTGTATGTGGGACGCGGCTTCAGCATGGCCAGAGAAGCAGTGCGTCAGTGCGTGCCCGGGATCGAACCCGGGCCACCAGCAGCAGAGCGCACGCACTTAACCGCTAAGCCACGGGGCCGGCCCTTTTCTTTGTATTTTGAGTTCAGACCATGTGAACACAATCTACCTGCCTTTGAGACTTTTCAATCTGAAAGATCATTTGCATTTCAGAAACAACTCTCAGCATTCCTTTAGGAAACCAGCCGTTTCGAACTGCTTCCTTCTTCCCTCTTCCACCTCCGGAATGATATATTCCAACCACAGAGCCGTCTCCAGCATGGCTGCCGTGGTCTCGTTTCTTTGTGAAGCATCATTGTTATGTCCACGTTGCCATCCCAATGTGATTTAATGTGCGCTCGGAAGAGCCAGCAGGGGGAGCCAAGTGGCTGTTTCTGAGCTCTCAGGCCATGCAAGTGCGTCTCCCAATGAGTCCTAAGGACGGTACCTGTAAATCTTTCTGTTGGAAAGGTAGGAAACTTCCTTGGCATGGAGTTTCACTGTGTACTTATGCAAATAGACATTTAGGAGACAGAAAGCTGTATATTATAGCTTTGCAGTCAGCCATATGTGTGACAAGACTTCTTAACTGTGCTACCTTGAGCAAGTGGCTTAACGTCCCTTAGGTGTGGTTTCTTTATGTGTCAAAATGGGGAGAACCCAACTCACCCTCATGGGGATGTTGGAAGAGCCACTGTGTGGCTAATAGAGATCTTAGCCATGGAGGCATTTAGGAAATGCTGGGTCTTGTGACTCAGGGGCCACTGAGGCAATTTCGGGGCACTCCAACCGTTCGCACCTGGCTTTTCTCTCTGCTTGCCCATCCACCTCCTTTTCCTCTCCCTTGGGCTCTGCTTTCCCTCTCTGCCCTTCATGCCTGTATCTGAGGCCTGGGACTGAGGCCTGCAGTTCTGACGGAACCTCCTCCTGCCCGACCCCACAGGCCAGGATGACTAGAGGAGGGGATGAGAAGCCAGAGGGTTGAGAAGAAGCCGGTGTGAACTCTTGCCTGCTTCCCCTTCACTTTTCAGATGCATTCTACAAACCTCACTCGGGCTCTTGGTCTCTTGGAAGGCAAAATTAGCTGCAAGCTTCTCAGCAAACCCACCCCCACTCCACCCTGCCCCCCCGCCCCCAGGGATATGGATGCCAGCAAGAATAAAGCCCCAGAAGAAAATTCTTTATGGCCCAAGGCACAGAGCAGGAAATGCTGTGTGGACGTCACCCTGGATGGTGTCTGTCCTCATCACACCTGGGCAGCCAGGCAGCTGTGAGCAGGGCTGCTCCAGGGGCCTGGGAGCCTGGCGGTGGAGGGTGCGGGGGGGTGGGGGTGGGTGTTGCTGAGGGATACAGACCCAGCTGGGTCAGAGGAGGCTCGTAATGTCCAGGCTCGGCTTGGCTCAGGGAACCGCTCAGGTCTGGATTGATGCGGGTGGTTTGGTTTGGGATGGGTCTGAAAGTCTCCATGCGTCCTGTCCTCTAAACCTTAAATGAGGCTGGGTCTATCCTGCAACTGGAGGGCTGGTCTTGATGCCTCCTGTTCACAGGGGTATGTTTAGTTTGTTCCTGCCTGAGACCCTGAGTCTCTTAGTGGAGGGAAAAGGGCCTGTGGGTAGAGTGACCGACTTGTGCTTGTTTAGCCCTGACGGTCCCGAGTCCCAGGAAACCCCTCAGGCCCAGGGAGGGTGGGCCACTTCATGGGATGTAGCATCTAAGGCTTTGATTTCCCGGTGAGATCCCTGCAAGAGAGCTGTGTGGATCCAGGGTGTGACAGGGGCACCAGGGAACACAGTCCTGCTCGAGAAGAAATAACCGTGCCATCTCCTCCCACCACCAGAATTGATGGTGGCCTTACTTGGCATTTCTCACAGCCCTGATGAATGTGGGAGCCTGGCCAAGCCACTATCTCCAGAGTCCGGCAGTGAGAGGGCCAAACGTGGACTCATTCCAAAAGAGGACGCCTTGGAATGGCTTCCTGCCTCTGTCCAGGAGCCTTTTCTCCACTGCGCCAGCCCTCAGGAGCAGGCGCTGGAGCCTCAGGCCGCCCAACCCCTAGCCCGCGACAGGCTGCAGCAAGCCCTGCTGGAGAGCAGCTTGCGGACCTTTGCCTCTAATTGGCCTTTTCTGCACACAGCCATTTCCTCTGCCTGCAGCAGAACTCGTAAAAAGCCAGGCTTTCTTCCATACCTTTGAAAGTTCAAAGGAACTCCGTATCCTAGGGAGATCTGGCAGCAAAGGCACCTGGATCTGAGGGTACTGAGGACTCTGGGTGCCCCCCTGCCCTGTACTGCTTGTCAACGTCAGTGTCCCGTGCTCTGGGGAGGGGAGGTCCAACCCCTCCCAAGACCAGTTCTGTTCTCTTTTATGAGCTCAGGCTGTGCCCTTTAACCCTACACTGCAGCCTGCAGCAGGAACCCTCATGGCCACAGAGGAGGCCATGAAACAGATGTCAAGCCCATCCTAGAGTGACAAGGCTAAACTCAATGACAGTGAGGGGCCAGCCTGCTCTGGTCGGATGCTGCCTTTATGGCTCTGCACTCATTGCGTTCCTGCTCTTCTTCAGGGACCCCCGACCTTGGGTTTGCTTGGCAGGTGGAGTGCAGGTGAGCTTATCTGAGCCTGAGGCACAGATGCGCTCAGTTTGGGAGTAGGGTTTGCAGGCATTGACCGGATTTGGTTCTTCCCTGGCATCCAAGCAAATAACATTCGTGCATAAGCATCTTAGACGCTCCCCTAGACTTCAGACCAGTAGAGAATGTCTGGGGGAAAGTGAAACAGCTCTTTCTGTCTATCCCAGTTGGTGACACTTGCAAGATGTTCAAGAAATGCTTGTTGGATGGATGAATAACCTCCACTTTCAGAACAGGAAACTTGGATCTAGAAGGGGGACCTGGGTTAGTTACTTGAGGGTATCTAGACACAGGATAGGGCTGGATTTGAGGGGAAACTCATTTTTAATACACTGTCCTCCCCATGATGACTTTCACTTTCCTCTACTACCCATCAGACCAAGTGGTAGGTGCTTATTAAATGGCACGATGACTATAGTGGAAGGCTGGCCAGCACCTTCTCCATCCCCTGCATCCTACCTTTTACCCCTCAGCCCTCAGCCTTGATCCCTCAGGGGTCAAATCGCCTCAGGATGGCTCAGTTTGTCAGAGATCCAGAACGCAGGCCCTCTGGGCTTTCCATTCCTCCCGTGTTTGACTGAGCCCCTCTGCAGCCAATGGGCTAATATGTGGCGTCTGTGTCCACATAATTTGTGGCATCTTGAGCTGGGACGTCTGCGTGTTGCTTCATATCTCTAGCTTCTAGATCATTCAGGATGGAGGTGAGGATTTTCCCCGAACACACACACACACAAACACACATATACACAAACTCACACTACACACTCACACAAACATGCATACACACTTATACACACAAGCACACAAACACACATATACCCCCTCCCCCCACACCCTCTCACTGGTTGAGGGGTTGGGCTATGAGAGAAGATATGAACTTTTCGTCATACTTAATCACAACACACTCTCCGACAATTATTCTGTAGGATTTTTCGATGTGTGTCTGATTGAAATTGCTCTAAGTTTTACTGATAACAATAGTTTAATGCTATAAACATAGATATGCTTTTTATGGTTTGCAGCTTCTGAAACATAGTCATTTGCTACACATTTAAAGAATTTGAGGCAGCAATATCCCTGATGGCTATTTTATGTTATTAGTTTGCTTCTCAAACTCATCTCCTAAGTCCTGCTATGGTAAGTGTCACCCTAGCCCCACCCAGGTTATGAATGTCATTGCTGAGTTCTGCATTAATAAGGTTTGAATTTGACTTGTCTGGCGGCATTTCTGATTATAATCAGTTTCGTGCAGTGAGTCACCCAGCTGACCAAACCCAGCATCTCCCCACTATGGGGGGTCTGCATGGGGCCAGCTCATCCTCCTGACCAACTTTCACCTTTAGGGGAGAACAGTGGCTGTTGCTGTCACAATGTGAACGGAAGAGCTCAGAGGGGAGCCTGCCAGACTGGCTTTGACTCTAGTTCTGTCACTTCTGTGTGCTGACGCTGGGAATTACCGTGACGTTCTGCCCCTCGGTTCTCCCCTTGCCATGGGTATAACAGTACATGTCTTTCAGGACTCTTGTCAGCAGTAAATGAGATATTTTAGTGAAATGTCTGACACTGGTTTTATCATCTGCATTGTGACTCACTAATGAAATAAATTTGGTGAGTTGCAACCAGCATTAAAAAAAATCATAAAATAGAATAAATATTGAGTACAAGGTTTCTCTTTGGGCTGATGAAAATTCTAGAATTCTAAAAGTTCCCAAATTAGATTATGGTGATATTTGCACAACTCTGGAAATATACCATTGAATCGTATGCTTTAAATGGGCAAATTTTGTGTTATGTAAATCATATCTCAATAAAGCTATGTATAAAAAAAAGATTAGAGAGCCCTAAAAAAATCCACCAAGTTGTCCATTTGATATTTGTGCAGTTTATCATGGTATGTTAGACTTCAATTAAAAATTAAATATAAAAATATAGAATAGAAAATATCAGAGTACCGCACATGTACTAAGGGCAAGCATTGTTTTTATGAAACATATGTGTAAATGTGTGTGTGTGTGTGCGTGCTAGGCTACAATAAAATGCATTTCTAACTCTGGGTCGTTGCCTAAAATGTAAAGTCATTGGCCTACATCTGCCCAGTCAGAGTAAGCATTTAACAATGGTTATTTATACTCCTCCTTCTTTTCCTTTCTAGAAACACAGATCACGCCTATGTTGTCATTGACCGTAGAGTGCTGGCCTGTCTCTGACACAGAGAGCAGACATTCTGACTAGCTACAGAGGCCCCTATCCCTCCCCCTTTCCATGTGCATATGCACACACGCGTACACACACACACACACACACACACACGCAATTAAGTCAAGCTCTCTTTTCTAGTTAAATAAACATCACACCCTCCAAAGGAAGAACAAATAGCTGGCCTATCCCCAAAGAAAATATGCCTCTGGGCTTCTGGTTTTGGAGGTTTTGTAATGTTTACTTTTCAGCTTTCTCTACTTGACTCCTTCCCTCTTTCATTTGGTTTTAAATACCACAGTTTAAATTAGCTGCCTGCGTGCTGTGACCCTGGGTGGGGGGTTGTTTTGATGGACGTGTGGCTCCCCAGCCCCTTCCTCCTTTAAAAGTGAGAGCGGGTGAAGCTCATACTCAGGACCCGGAAACACAGAAACATGGCTGCTGTGTGGTGAGTGGAGAGTAGGGATCTCAGCTACTGCCACCACCAGGACGGATGTGGACTGTCGCTCAATCGAGGTACACAGATTAAGCCATCAAGTGCCCCGTGACCTTCTGAAGATGAGCAAGTTGCAAATAGCCTTGGAATGACTCTGTTTCACCAGGGATGAAAGGATTGTGTTTCTGTTGCTTTTTGGCAATTCTGTTTCCCCTTGATTGTTTGCCCACGGGACACCTTTCCTGACTACCAGAGGGGGCTGGTGTGGTTGTGTTGGATGGAAAGACCAAGTTGGGAATGACAGGGATGGCACCTGTCTTCTCATTGAATTCTGGAAAATCAGGTAATGAATGAAAGATTATTAGAATTTACTCTGGTTTTGTAAGTTCTGTGTTCAAATTTTATTTCACGTTATAGCATAAAACCACTACTAATTTGTGGCAACATTGCAACTGATTTGGGGGTAGAGGATTGGTCTCTAACTGTAACTAGATACCCTGGAACACCATGTCAACTCTTTCAGGCCACTCGGATCCCTGAGTGCCCAGAGCAAGGGTGGATATTTTTATTTATTATTGTGCTTATTTATTATTTTTATGTTCTTTTCTTTTCTTTCTTTTCTTCTTCTTCTTTTTTTTTTTTTAACAAGTAGATGGTCTATGGTAGATGGTGGTGGTTAGGTCCCAGACCTTAGAGTCCACCTGCTTGGTGAGAGTCCTGGCTCTGTCTCCTACTTGCAGCACCACCTTTGTGTCTCAGTTGCTACATCTGCAAAATAATGGCAACTCACTCATGGGATTTTGTTTTTATTGTGGTAAAATATACGTAACATAAAATTTACCATCTTACCCACTTTTAAGTATACTGTTCAATGGTATTAAATACATTTATAATGTTGTGCTACTATCACCACCGTCCATCTCCAGAACCCTTTGCGTCTTGTAAAACTGAAACTCTGTACCCATTAAACAACAACTCCCCATTCCCCCCTCCCCCCAACCCCTGGCAACCATGATTCTACTTTCTGTCTCTATTAATTTGACTACTTTGGATACCTTATCTAAGTGTAATCATACAGTATTTGTCCTTTTGTGACTGGCTTATTTCACTCAGCATAATGTCTTTAAATTTCATCCATGGTGTAGCATGTGTCAGAATTTCCTTCCTTCTTAGGGCTGAATAATATTCCTATGTATATATATACCACATTTTGTTTATCCATTCATCTGTTGATGGATGCTTGGCTTGTTTCCACCTTTTGGCTAGTGTGAATGATGATGCTGTGAACATGAGTGTATGAATGTCTGTTCACGTTGCTGCTTTCAGTTCTTTTGGGTATGAACTCAGGAGTGGAATTCTTAGGTCATAAGATAGTTCTTTTTTAAATTTTTTGAGAAACCATTATGCTGTTTTCCATAGCCACTGCACCATTTTACATTCCCACCAGTAATGCACTAGGGGTCCAGTTTCTCTACATCCTTGCCAACACTTGTTATTTTCCGAGGTTTTTTATTATAACCCTCCAGTTTTTTTTTTTTTTTTTTGAGGGTTAGATGAGAGAATGTATGAAAAGCACTTAGCGTAGTGCCTGGCTCAATAAATGATAGCTGCTTTTGATATTTCAGGTTTTGCTTCTCTTTCTGTAGAAGTCAAGTAAGTGATAACTTTCTCAGAAGCCACCCAAATGCCTAGTTGTCACTTCACGGATCATTGGCCCCTGAACCCCAAGGGTGTGCTTTTGGACAGGAATGGTAGTGCAGCTCTGCTTTGGAGAGGCCCTACATGGCTCAGGGTCATGTCAAGCTTTGTGATTTTTGAGGGGAGCAGTGTGGCTTTTAGGGTGCCCCAGAATCGGGGGTCCTTTCTATGTAATCTGTCAGAGTCTTTTTCTTGCCAGGATTCCCACTACCTCATTGGTTTTATTACCTGGCCTAGGAAACAGAAGCGCTCTAAATCGAGGAATAATGAGAATATCTTGCTTGTATCCCATGAACTCTTCTAAGAAAAGGTGTGGAGATTAAACACAAGGTTTATCTTTGAATTATTATGGAAATGTTGGAAAACGACTTTATTTAACTCTTGATCAATTTACTTAGTAAGAGAATATTTTAAATGAAATAAGTAGTAAGATGAAAAATGGTCATTATTTTCTTTTTCTTTTTTTTTTAACAGTTTTATTTATTTATTTATTTTTTGTGAGGAAGATCAGCCCTGAGCTAACATCCATGCTAGTCCTCCTCTTTTTGCTGAGGAAGACCAGCTCTGAGCTCACATCTATTGCCAATTCTCCTCCTTTTTTTTTTTCCCCCCAAAGCCCCAGTAGATAGTTGTATGTCATAGTTGCACATCCTTCTAGTTGCTGTATGTGGGATGCGGGCTCAGCATGGCCGGAGAAGCGGTGCGTCAGTGCGCGCCGGGGATCCGAACCCGGCCGCCAGTAGCGGAGCGCGTGCACTTACCCGCTAAGCCATGGGGCCAGCTCCAGGTCATTATTTTCTTGAATGAGGCTGTGCATTGGAGAAAAGGACAAAATGAACATGATTTTAGATAGGAAGACAGTTGACTTGAATGGTGTTTATTCCCTGACTGTAACATTCCAAAGAGGAGGTGAGAAGCAGGACCAACAACATGCTCTGGGTACATGCTGTTTCTCAGCCAGGCACTGGGTTACTTCTACTCCGTCCTCTGCTCCTTCAGCCAAAAGCTGTGCATTTTAGCTGCAGATTTCTGTACCATGTTGACTGTGTGGGTTTATACTGTGTCTGGGAAAGAGAAAGCCAGAGAAATGATTTTTGGATTAGAAACCCAGGGAGAATCCAGTAATGTCAAAAAAAAAAAAAAAAAGGAAAAGGATAAAAACTTCCTTCAGTCTGGAATTTTGCTCAAAAGATTCAGGATAAGTTTTTAATAGTCATGTATTTGTCAGCTTGATAGTTCCTCACCCCCCCCCCCCGTTTGAAAACAAACTGAAATGTCAAAGTAATAGTTTTTATTTAAATTTTGATTCTCCTTAAAAGAACTCATTGGAGGACACTTGACTATTATATGCCACATCTATCTATGTGTATCTATCTATTGCACACACACATATCATGTACACACACACACACACCCCTTATCTGTATATACAGGAATGGATACCAGTTTTATAGGGTGGTAGCTTATAAAATGTAGGTGGCCTTTTTTAAGAAAAAAATATAAAGAATCTTACTTTGCAAAATTTTCCAGAAGCATGACTGCGTTAGTGCATTGCTCAAGCCCCTCCCAGGTTCTGGCCGGAAGCCTGGGCTTTGTTGCCTTCCCGGAAATCTGTGTGCGGGCATCTGTGATCTCTGTGAGCTCTCCCCCTTTTTGAGGCTCCTGAGGGTGCTCTTCTATCACCTACTTTGCTCCGTGATGCTTGAGTTTGAATGAGATGGAACGTTGGTAATGGTAACTAGCAGCTAGAACTGGATAATCTCTCCAAGTTCATGGACCCTCCATCTTTACTGCCTACTCCAAGGCCAGGAAAAGCGTTTTTTTTAGGAGCGAATCCAAATGCTTTGGTCTGGAAGTAGAAAGATGAGAAAAACAGCAACAGTGGCAGGAGTGGGAGGGAAGAGGAAAAAAGAGGAAGGGGGTTGCAGGTTGAGTGGGGGTGGCAAAGTGGTGATGGCTACAGAGTATCCTCCTTACGGGTGTGGGAGGAAATGGAAAAGTCAGCAGTTTCAGGCTGAGCTAAAAATGGCCTCTCCTTAAGATCATGAGCAGGAGGTTGGGAGGCTGAATTATTCATGAGAAGGAAATTGGTGGGCTCACTTCTGGGAGTCCCACTCGAATGAAAGTGCTTGCTTTAAAGTGAGCTAGGCTGTGTGGTTGCTGCTGAAGTCTCGGGGGTGCAGTCGTGTCCCCGTCTTTCCTGGCGCTCTGGGGACCAGCCTGCCCTGGGCAGCCTATACAGACGCGACCCCCGGCCGCCCGGAGCCACGCTGCTCTGGCAGAGTGCTCAGGAATGACCTAACAGCTAGATGTATTCAGGGTCAGGGCCTCGTCGTCCTGCGCCTGTCCTCTTCTGTGTGTCCATCTTCTGTCCTCAGAGGCGCAGGATCTGTGCATAGGGAGAGGAGAGACAGCAGACACACCCAAACACAGGGTCCACATTAGGAGAATGGAGAGAGACCGGCGAATGTTCCCCGTGATAGGGCGGTGGCGTCTAAATGCCATGTGTAGCCTGTCCTGGATCCTGGGTCAGGGAAAATGGCTGTAAAGGACATTATCGGGCAATTGAAGATGTTGGTGTTGGTGTATGGATTATAGAATAGATAATTGCATCAGTTTTAAAGTTCCTGAATTTGAAAATAATACTGTTATTATGTAAAAGAATATCCTTGTTCTTAGGAAAAGAACACTGAAGTATTTAGGGGTAAAAGAGAATGATGTCTCTGCAGCTTACTTTCAAATGGTTTAGAAAATAATAATAATTATATATGTATATATGTATATATATATATATAGAGAGAGAAAGACAGAGAGAGAGAGAAAGCAAATGTGGCAAGATGTGGATAATTGGTGAATAAAGGGTATAAGGGCATCCTTTGTACTATTTCTGAATTGCTTCTCTAAAGTTTGAAATTATTTCAAAATAAAAAGTTACAAGATAAAAAAGCAGAGGGTATGGAGTTCTTAGGACCATGTTTCTTGGGCTGCATTTCCCAGCTGTCTGTTAGAATTTCCTGGGGTGTTTAACGTACAGATTCAGGGGTCCCACCCATGGGAAGTCTGCTCTTGCAGTTTGTGGGTAAGACTGAGGATGTGCATTTTCCACGAGCACTTCACCTGATATTGATTCAGGCGGCCAGCACTTGCCACTTTAAGAAACATTTCCTCCTCCAGGAAGATGTGCTTATAATCTAGCGGGCAGAAGGATGGGCATGTCTTGTCAGAGCCGCTCCCTTACCTGCCTCTATTGTCCCTGGCTCACTGTAAATGTGCAGACTAGATTCTGAGCCAACCCTGTTGAGGCAGAGCTGGGGCTGGTTTAGGGTTAAGTCACCCATCTAGACCCCGTAGTGGTCCCGTGTTGACTGGACACTTGTGTCTCTTTGTGTCTCCCTGTGTCTCTTTGCTGACACGGTGGACATAGTATCCCTAGAGATGGTCTCAGAGTCGTTCAATCCTTCCAGGAACCCGGAGGTAATATTATTGACATCAAGAGAGGGCTCCATAAAAGTTGGTGGAGGCGATGACAGTGCTGATGTTACTGATGCTGATCTGATGTAACCATTGGTAATTGATGTGCTTGGGCAAAAAAGGAGCTGGAAATGAGGCGTGGATATAAAGAACACCAGATAAAGGAAAAGACAGGTACAGGGTGGGAGGGCAGTTATTAATTTGTTTGTTCAACGAATGAATATTTTATAGATACCATGTGTGTGTGAGGTACCATGAACACGATCAAGTACAACAACAGACACAGCCCCCTTTTCTCTCCTGAACTCAGTTTGGGGCTGGATTTCTCAGTGAACTAGGAGAGTGGGAAGGCCAGCCCTGATCCATAATAAAGCCTTATGAAGGGAACAAGTGAGTGGGAAATAATATTGTTTGGAAAGTTTGGCTCCAGATGATGCAGGTTGAGGAGGGAATTCCTGAATATCAGGGAACTCGTTTTTCTGCAGGTCCTATCAGCCTGACAGCTAAAATAATTATGAAAAAACTCAAGTTTTTGTCTCAAGCTCTCACCATTGGCCTTTGTAATCATCAGGGGTTCCAGAACTGCAGAACCCTTCCCCTCTTCTGCCCCATGGTGGCCTGCCTCTTTCTCTAGGTGAGTGACGCCCACCACGGGGCTCCCTATCGCAATCACAGGCAGGCAGCCTTTTGCTGCTCAGTGTAGGTAAGGTCTCGGCTACCTCCCTCTCCTCTCCAGAAGGGATTGCATTTCTTTCTTTCTTATTTACTTACTTTTATTTAACTCTTATTTGTTGAGTAGATAATGCACTCAAGGAGTTGAAAAATAAAAGGTATTAAGAGTACCAAATGAATAGCTCCCCTGCCGTTCCTGTCTCCATCACCAGTCTTCCCAGAGGCAATCAGTATTTCTCATTTCTTGTGTGTCTTTCCAGAGATAGTCTCTCTATATTAAGGAATAGATTTTTCTTCACTTGAAAGAACAAATTCTAGTACATTTTAGATACTATTTCTTTTACCTTGCTTCTTTCACCTATTTAAAGATGTATCTTGGGGGCTGGCCCAGTGGCGTAGCGGTCCGCTGTGGTGGCCCAGGGTTTGCAGGTTCGGATCCCCGACGCGCACCGATGCACCGCTTGTCAGGCCATGCTGTGGTGGCTTCCCATATAAAGTAGAGGAAGATGGGCACGGATGTTAGCCCAGGGCATCTTCCTCAGCAAAAAGAGGAGGATTGGCGACCAATGTTAGCTCAGGGCTAGTCTTCAAAAAAAAAAAAAAACGATGTATCTTGGAGATCATGCCCCATCGGTCCATGAGGAGCTTCCTTGTTCTCTCTGTGACTGCATAGTATCCCATTGTATATATGAGCCTATGATTTAGTTAATTGATTCCCTACTAATGGTCGGTTAGCTTGTTTCCAAACTTTTCCGTTTATAATGCACATACGAGTATAATGCATGTTATTATTATTATTTTTTTTTTGTGAGGAAGATCAGCCCTGAGCTAACATCCATGTTAATCCTCCTCTTTTTGCTGAGGAAGACCAGCTCTGAGCTAACATCTATTGCCAATCCTCCTCCTTTTTTTCCTCAAAGCCCCAGTAGATAGTTGTATGTCGTAGTTTCGCATCCTTCTAGTTGCTGTATGTGGGACATGGCCTCAGCATGGCCGGAGAAGCGGCGCGTTGGTGCGCGCCTGGGATCGGAACCTGGGCAGCCAGCAGCAGAGCACGCGCACTTAACCGCTAAGCCACGGAGCATGTTAAATTCCTAAAAGTAGAATTGTTGAGTCAAAGGATATGAGCTTTGGTCATTTTGGTGGATGTCACCAGATTTCATTCAGTTGAGGTACTGATTGACATAGCCACCAACCATCATAAGTGCCTATTTTACCACACCCTTTCCATCGTAATAGATCATCATTTTTTTTTGGTGTTTCCAATTTTATTGGTGAAAGAAATGATGTCCCATTGAAATTTTAATTTACTTTCCTCTTATTATAAGTGGATTTGAACATCTTTTCATGTTTAAAATCTACTTTTATTTTATTTTGGAGGACGCCCTCACCCCTGTATCCATTGCTGTTTTTCTTTTGGGATATTTTTTTCCTTTTAAAAAGGAGCTCTTTATATATTAGGTCAAATTAGTTCTTCGTTAGTTATGTGAGTTGCAAAATGTATTTTCCAGTTTGTCTTTTAGCTTTACTTGTGTTGGTTTTTGCCATGCAGACTCTGAAATGTTTGTATGTAGTTGAATGGATCAATCTTTTTTTATGACTTCTTTTTTGTTCCATAGTTAGAAAGATATTCCTTTATGCCAACATTATTTTAAAAAAATTATCCCATGGAGTCTTCCAACACTTTTATGATTTAATTTTTTATGTTAAAAATTTAAATCCATGCTACATTTATCCTAGTATAAGATGTGAAGTGTGAATTCCACTTCATTTTTTCCACAGAGGGTTATCCAGTTGTTCCAACATCATGTTTTCTGCACTGATTTGAAGCGCTGTCCTTTTCATACATTAAGTTTTCATTTACACTTGGGTTTATTTATGGACTTTTAATTCTTTCCCATTCACATGCCTCTCTATTTTTCATCAGTACCACACTATTTTGGCTATTAATTATAATATGTCAATATTTGCCTGGGCTGACCCATTATTACTCTTCTTTTTCAGAACTATCTTGACTGCTTTGCTTGCCTATTTCTATATATGATTTTTAGGATCAGCTTATCTAGTTAAATAATCTTGTTAGTATTTCACTTGGATTGTTTATTTATGGGCTATTTGTTTATACAGTAAGTTAGAGAGAAGTGACATTTATGATGTTTCCCAATCCAGGAACATGATAGGCCTTTTTATTTGCTCAGGATATTTTTCATGTGTCCTCCTGTAACATTTTAATTTTTTATGTAGGTTTTTACTTGTGTCTTGTTGAGTTTATTTTTAAGTAGTTTTTCTTTTTTCTACCGTAAATTGCTCTTTTGTTTAATATATCCTCCATCTGGTTGTAATTAGTGTATGTTGGAGGATATCGAGTTAATTATTTCTGTATATTAATTTAAAATTCACTCTCCTTACTGAATTTTCTTATTGTTTGTGAAAAAGAAACACTGAGTGGTAGTTTTAATCATTAGAAATTGTTTTTTTCCCTCTTCCCTTTAATATTTATTCATGGAGTAAATTCTTTCTCTATTACTGGTCAGTTCACCTTTTCTGGTGCAAGTGATGAATGTTGAGTACACTTTACTTTGACAGAGCTCATTAACTAACTTGTCGTGGATGTCCTTCCAGTTGTACTGGTGTATCAGGAGTTTTATGTTATTTATATTGATGCCAGTATTTTTTGTAAGCAAAAAGTTTAAATATTTTTCCAATGACTTCTATGATTCACTTCTTTTCACTAGTTGAGTTATCAAACATAAGAGCTTATTTATCATAATCCATTACTTCTACTATAAATCTATTTCTTCCTACTTAATGAATTATAACTTTTGGTATGGTCTGAAGTTTCTTTTGATTACAATTTGCTTCTTGATATCAACACAATTTCTATCAATTTCTTTGCTTCTACTTGTCACTTTTGTTTCATTTTCAATTAATTTGTATATGGATTTTCTCTCAGTTTTTCAATAAATAAATTTAAAGATGAGAAAAGAAAGTCCCTTTCATGTATGTCCAAATCAGGAATCTGTAATTTATGTTCCAAAACATCTTTCAGTTTCAGTTATAATGCCATATTTAAGCTTTAACAAGCTTTTAATAAACATTTTGCATTTTGTTTGTCTTCTTGTTTCTCTTCTCTGTTCTTGAAAATACATTTTAGAGTCATTAAAACATTGTTTACTTGTGTTGCAGGGCTTAAACTGTTCATTTTTGGGACTCTGATGAGAGCTGGGCACTCGTTTGATTTGAGTTTAGTGGTTTGCAGTCACTTTTGTGTATAATCAGTTACTGCTAGCTTCCTAGTGTAGGATTCCTCCCAGAAATATCTTACTGCCATCCCTATGGCTGACCACGGGATGTTGGGGCCAGTTCTTTGGCCGCCTGCTCCAAGTCAGAGTGGAAAGAGTCGGTGACCCTAACTGATTGCAGTTAAGATATCCTATCTTTGCAAATATTCAGTAACATACAACCACATGAAGGCTAGAGCTCTTCACAGGCCTCGGAAAGACAGCACAGGTGAGTGGCTGAGGCATGGCCTCTCCAGCCTTGCACAATCTGCCTTTGCTGGTGCGCCTGCACGGGCCCTGTGGCTTCTCTAGTTTCTCTTAAAGAATCAAAGGTCTTTTGGTGACTTTTTCTTTTTTTTTTGGTGAGGAAGATTAACCCTGAGCTAACATCTGTTGCCAATCCTTCTCTTTTTGCTAAGGAAGATTGGCCGTGGGCTAACATCTGTGCCCACTTGCCTCTACTTTATATGTGGGACGCCTTCCACAGCATGGCTTGATAAGCGGTGTGTAGGTCTGCACCCGAGATCCAAACCTGTGAACCCTGGGCTGCTGAAGCAGAGCACGTGAACTTAACCACTACGCCACTGGGCTGGCCCAATCCTTTGGTGACTGTTGTTCACAAAACTCCGTCTCAACTAGGTAATTAGAGTGTCCAGGCTTGTGTAATAATGAAAGCTTCTAACTTGATTCAACGTTATACCAACACCTGCTTTCCCTGGTGGGCCTTCTGCAGGTCAGGACTAGGATGGGGTTATAAACTAGCTAATTCCAAGTACAAATTTTATTTGTGATAATTTTCAATTGATTCTCTTATTCTTTTTCAGGTAAACAATCATATTGTTGGAAAATAGTGGTACCTCCTTTGCTGCTTCTTTAGCTCTAATTTCTTTTTCTTGTCTAATTGTTTTGGCTAGCATGCCGAAAAAAGTTAACATGGCAGGCCTGGACTCCTGTCCTTGGAAAGATCTGCTTACAAGGTTCACCCTTGTCTGGCGTCTAGGAACTTGGATTTTGGGAGTATCTCACCAGGCCCAGAACTGCTGAGAGTGGCTCACTGTGCCTGAGCTGTTCGTACAAACAATATGGTTTATGCTAAACACCTGCTTTCTTTCTAGGGGTCTGGAATTTGGGTACTTGCTGGGCAGAGGCAGCTTACATGATCAGCACCTAGTAAAAACCCTGGGCACTGAGTGCCTACTGAGCTTCCCTGGTTGGCAGTGTCTCATGTGGGGGAATTAATACCGTGTGTCTCCTCTGGGAGTCTTGGAAGCTTGTGCCTGGTGTCCTCTGGACTTTGTGCCATGCACCTTTTCTCTTTGATAGTTGCGCTTGTGTCCTTTGCTGTAATAAATCAGAGCAATGAGTACAACTATACATTGAGCCCTGTGAGTCCCCTTAGTGAATCACTGAGCCTGAGGGTGGTCTTGGGGACCCCCGACACAGCTAGACACTCTATTTGTTGTGGAGCCACACTTGAATGGTGAGAAATGCCCCCTCCCACCCATGTTAAGATCAGTTATTAGCCCACAAACTGATACACTCAGAAGGTCCTACTTTCGTGCTCTTCAGCTGAAGCACTGTCTTAGAGCCTGGGGTGCCTGTTAGAAGTGCAGTTTGTCTCTCACTCCCAGAGCTCCTAACCGAGGAGGCCTGGGGATCGGGGCCTGGGCACCGCATACTTACTAGCACGCCATGGATCTGGACCTGATGGTCCTCACACAGCCCATTCGTCCTCTCTTAGAGGTTTGTCTCAAGAGGTTTCTCTTCTGTTCTTCTTTTCAACTTTTCTCCTCTACCCCACACCTGGCCAAGACCATTGGGGTGTGGATGTGGGGGCAAGGATAATTCCCGTGCTGTCTACACATAATTTTTCCTCTTCACAGATTCCTGCTTTCCTTATCCCCCAGCTCATTCAACTCTCCTGGCATGGGGGATGTCTGCTGGGATCCAGTTCAACACTCAAAAGGCTAAGAAGTGGTCTCAATTTCCTGATGGGACTGGGAGCTACCCATCATCAGCTCCAACTCAGGCTAGTCACTTTCTCTTTCCTCTGTGATGGGCCAGACCCTGAAACTGCACAGATGTACAGTGGTGGTTGGTACTGCTCAGACTCTACGCCAGGACCCCATCTACACTCAGCTAAGAAGCTTCAATTTAATTCAGGGATCATGATGAGCCATGAAAAATTTGTTCCAAGATTAAAGCCGTGTTTGGTGGTGACTAATCTGAGTGTATTTGAATGTGGTGGGGAAGATGCTTCAACATCAAGGGCAACCAGTAGGAAACTGGGGCAATCAGCTGGCTGTGAAGTCATGGGACATGGACAACAGCAAGGGCTGATGGGGACCTTGGCAGAGGAGGACCGTTTGATAGTAATGAGACCAGAGTCAGACCTTTTCAACCACGGGGTCAGTGTCTTGTTTTCAAAACCAATAGATTCTTTCGGGCTCCTCTCCCCACCCCCAGTCCACCCTGCACACCACTGCAGGAATAAACTTTCTCCAAAGGCCACTTTCATCATCTCACTTCCCTATTCAGTAGCCGGTGAGTGGCTTCCACTTGCCTCCTTCATCAAAAGCTGGCTTGTCAGCTAGTTTTCAAATCCCTCCAAAATTGGGCCCCACTAACCTGACTATAATTCCTTAATATTATATTTAAACATCCTAGTGGTATATATGCGTGTATATATGTGTATATACATACATCCATACACACACACCTATATATAAGTATATATAAAATATATATTGACATATCTGTGTATATATATATATATATATATATATATATGCATATTTTCTCACTGCCTCCAGTAGAACAGTTTCTACTCATGTTCTTGCTTCCTCCCTAATGCCGCCATTTCCTCTTTCATGTTGTTATCACTCCAGAAAGCCTACCATAGCTTTGGGCTATTCTGGAACTGACATGAGGTTTAGGGTTCCTTTTAAGTCAAGTTCCAAGTGCTTTTTGCAGCCTTGAGGCTGTCCTCAAAATATCCAAGGAGTGGGCCAGCCCCGTGGCTTAGCGGTTAAGTGCGCGCCGTCCGCTACTGGCGGCCCGGGTTCAGATCCTGGGTGCGCACCGACGCACCGCTTCTCTGGCCATGCTGAGGCCGCGTCCCACATACAACAACTAGAAGGATGTGCAACTATGACATACAACTATCTACTGGGGCTTTGGGGGGTGGGGAAGGAGGAGGATTGGCAATAGATGTTAGCTCAGAGCCGATCTTCCTCAGCAAAAAAAAGAGGAGGATTAGCGTGGATGTTAGCTCAGGGCTGATCTCTCTCACAAAAAAAAAAAAAAAAAAAAATATCCAAGGAGCAAGTGCAAGCTAGGTGTAGCTAATCTGGAGGACAGTGGGGTGATCTCCTATGTGGCTGGTCTGAGGCTGTGCTAATTCACCAATGTCCATCCTGTGCAGCAATTCCAGGCTGACCAAGGGAGGTCATATTACACTTAGCGATCAACAGAGTGAATTTAAATACATATGTATATTTCACATTGTACCTGCAAGACATTATCAGAGGTTGGGTTTAATCAGAACATTGCATTCAATTACAGAGCTGAGGCAGCATATTTAAAAAAAATTATTTATTTTATTTATATAAATAATTTGTTTTTATCGTAAAAATTAGGTTTATAATCAAAAGTGATTAAGTAAAAATTTATTCTGAAATTGCCCATTTTTAACACTTTCTTGGGAATCTTTTCTAATACTTTATCCATAATATATATCATATATATGTAATATATGCATATACATGCTTTTTTTCCACAAAGGAGATTCCCCCATATATATATTATTGTTTTGTTTCCACTTGTCCATATACGTCAGCCATTTTCCCTGTTGGCGTGTAGAGATAGCTCACATTGTTTCTAATGGATGCAGAGTGTCTTGCTATATGGATGTTCCAGTATTTATTTTAGCAATTCCCTCTTTCTGGACTTTTGTTTTTTCCATTTGTTTTTGCTATTAAAGACAATATTGAAATAAATATTTTCATGGAAAAATATCGTTGTACCCTTTTGAAAGTTTATCTGTAGGAGAAATTCCTGAAAGTGTAATTGCTGGGTCAAAAATATGTATATTTATAGTTTTGATTACCAGTTGCTCTCCAGAAAGGTTGTGCTACTTTATACTCTTACCTACAGCATTTGAGAGAATACCTCCATCCTTGGCTACAGAGCTGGGGAGGAGATGTCTTCTACCTGTCTGTGCTCTCACATAGTGGCATGGAGTAGTAGAAGAGCACTAAGCTGGGACTTAAGGAATTCTTGTAGAGTCGGTTTGGTGTAGCACAAAAATCAGAGAGTTTTGGAGACCTGAAGACTTCACATTTAATCTTGATCCCACCATCCACTAACAGGGTGAATCTGGGGCAGTTTAATCTCCTTGAATGGGGATGATAATGCTCCCCTTGCAGTGCTGCCATGACAGTTTAATGAGATAATATATGTAAAGGGCAGTGATAGAGACTGTGTTATGTGTTTACCAAATCTTGTTTCCCTTTACTCTTCCTAGCCTATATTTCCCATTCTCCCTTACAGCTAGGTGGGGCCATGTGACTGGGTTCTGGCCAATTGGATGTGGGCAGAAGGAATGAAAGCCATGTCCAGGCTCTTTCCCTTCCTCTGGAATTTCAGTGTCATGTGTTGAGATGTTAGAGGGACATGCACCCCTGGAAGCAGCCTGCGCCTCTGCATCGAGAAGCTCTGCCCTGTGTCCAACCACATCAGACTATTCTAGATCAAGAAGTAGACTATTGTTGTGGTAAGCCATTGAGATTTCAGGGTCTGTGGTTTGTACAGTATGGCCAAGCCTGCCTCACCAATATGAGGGCTTAGTTAGCGCTACAGACACTTTGCAAGCATATGTACTCTTTCTAGCTTCAAGATTGGATCTGAAGCTTATTCAGTTAGTTTGGGAAGTTCTTTTCTGGGGCCTCAGCATCCTCGTCTATTAAATGAGAGTGCAGAGCTCAGTGAACCCAAGTGTCCTTCCCATATCTCATGCTCAATGGCTTAGAGTCAGTAGAGAGCAGTGAATACGTGTAAATCCTTGGTACCTTGGGCCCAGATGCCAGTAAACCTCAAAGCAACATAGCATAGCATGGGGGTTATAACACGGATGTCAGAACCAGGCTCCCTAGTTTCAAATCCTGTCTTCCCCCCCAGTAACCAGGTTACTCAACCTCTCTGTACCTCAGTTCCCATCATTTTTCATAGTTTTTCTCATATAGATCTTGTGCATATTTTGTTAGACTAATACTGAAGTATTTCATTTTTGAGGATGCTAATGTAAATGGTACCGTGTTTTTAGTTTCAAATTCCGCTTGTTCATTACTGGTATATAGCAAGGCAATTGACTTTTGTATATTAATCTTATATCTTGCAACCTTGCTGTAATTGCTTATTAGTTCCAGGAGTTTTTTTTGTTGTTGATTCTTTCAGATTTTCTACATAGACAATCACAGCATCTGTGAAAAAAGACCAAAGACAGTTTTATTTCTTCCTGTTCAATCTTATGCCTTTTATTTCCTTTTCTTGTTGCACTAGTTATGACATCTGGTACAATATTGAAAAGGATTGGTGAGAGGGGATCTGTTATTTTTCAAATGGAGACAGTAATGGGATCTCCCCAGTAGGACTCTTTTGAGGCTTAAGGAATTAGTGCATGTAAAGTGCTTAGATGAGACCTGGAACTTAGCAAGTGCTAAGTAAATATTTGTTGAGAAATAAATTACTTAGGGCTGCCTCTGCCTAGTTGACTCCTAGACTTGTTGAGTGACTTCTCCCCACAAAACATTCCAGGCAGGGTGCCCAGGTCAGGTGAGAGAGCTGGAATTTGGGGACAAGGGACTTAGATCCAATAAGCTATCTCTGGCATAGTTGCTTTTCCTGACCAACAGGTTTCTTGCCCGACCTGAGCATCACAAGGCCAAGAAATGACACAGGCGCATTATAAAAGCTCTCTATTGTTTCCAATTTAATTACAGCTGAGAATGGAAGCCAGGGCCTTTTTCTTCACTTCATTTATTGCAGTTACACCAGCATGCTCTGTTTTACCTTCAAGCCATAAGGTCGGCTCCAAGCATACTTGAACCACCCTTTCTTTGGGAAGGAAAACTCCAAAACCACCGGGAAGGCAATATCTATACTAATCTTGCCCCAGCAGGAGCTCTGGGGTCACAAGGAGGAGAAATTGAAGGAACAAAAGCTGAGCCTTGGAGAGGACAACCCCCAGAACTATTCTTAAAACTCCTACAAGGTAGCAGTGGTATAGGAGATATGGCTCAGCTCTCAAGAGCTCGTGCTTCTCTGTAATATCAGAGGACTAGAGGTCCTCTCTGGAGCTCCCCTGTAAATGGCCTTGGCCCCGAGCACCACCAGCGTATTCCCGCGGTTGTTTGGCAAACTCAGCTCTCCTAAGTAAATCCATCTTGGATGGAAAGAGGTCCTTGGCCGAGCAAGGACTCCTGTCCTTATTTCCAGATTCACTTACTGACTTTCTTTCTGATCTTGGAGTAGTCATTCAACCTCCCTGGGCTTTTCTTACTTATCTCTAAAATAGCCATTCGAGAAGCCACCAAGTCCCTAAGCCACAGTGAGGAGCCGATGATGTCCAGGAGTGGCTCATACTCATGCTGCTGAAAAAGGGAGAATATCAGTCAGTCTCCCTCCTCCCCTCCCTCCCTCCGTCTACAGGAATCCACAGAGTTCATCCTTGGGCCACAGGCAAGAGTTTTGGCAAGTTATTGAAAAGCCTTACTTAGGAAAAAGTCTTTAGAAAGGACTCGCCGATGAAGTGGCGGGATCTTTAGATATTCTTTGGGCTCTGTCCTTAATTCGTGTTGTCACTGGGCGGTCTTCAGACAGGAACAGGTGTGTGCCACCTCTGTTGCCTGGGAGTCAAGAGGGCTAATAAATTAGAATTCTTGTGTGTAGAACTGTGTAGGATCCAGCACTGAGTCTTTACACAAGTGCCCTTTACAATCTGATACTCCGAAGGCGGCAGTGATTTTCTGTGGCTTAGTAGGAGTCTGACCAGGAATAAATTGCTGCAGCCTTTCCATAGGAAGAAAAATCCTGCCCTAGATCTTTTGATACCACAAGTGCCTGCTCGCTGGACCTGACCATCTGCAATAAAGCTCCTTCCCAAAGCTTTGAGAACAGAACCTAATTAACTGGGCAGAAGAGAAGATAAAATTGGCATTCAATATTAACGTTGTAATAGATGGGAAGGGAAAGGCTGTTCTTCTCTGGTGCACAGTGTACAACCCTCCACTCTGAGAGAAGCAGTGAGGTGACCTCACGCTGCATACTGTTTCTCTGTGTAGCAGAGACTAATGTCCATTTCAGAAGCACCCTCACCCTGGCCTGGAGAAAGGAGCAGGGTCACAGCCAAATGTCAGAGGAGACTTGCTGCTCACCCAGGCCTGCAGCATGTGTAGGGCCAGCCCACCTGGGAAGCTTACCTGTCCAGGGGCCGCAGAGCACTCTTCCTCTTGTGCTTAGCGATCTGCATGTTCTCAGTGGGTGGGGTGACATCTGAAACTCAGATAATGGGCCACCTGAGGGTCAGTGTATGTCCTGGGCAGATTGAGCACATGGTTGATGCTTTGTAAAGGGATGAATGTGTGTTGTTTGAGATTCTATGACCCCTGGCCGAAATCCACAAGGATGGTTCCTGGAAATGGTTCAAGGGAGAGCTGCTCAGGGCCCAGAGAGGGGGGAGCAGATGCCCCCAGAAGAAATCTGCCCTGCTGCTGGGGCCTGACCTGTGGGAGCACGGTCATATCCCCTCCCTAGGTGTAGTGACCTGTCTCACTGTTCCTCTTCGGTTCATCAAGGTGCGGGGGAGGAGGGCGGACTCTTACGTCCACTACAAATCCTGAAGGAAGCCTTTCCCCAAGTTATCTACATGCCTTTTGAGTTTTGGAATTCAAAACTAGGTGTAAGACTTAGTTAAGAGTCTGACCACATTGAACACTGCAGGAGACAGCCCGGAGGAGAGGGGACTCAGGCTTAGGGGGAATGAATTAGGGTGAAGATGAATTGAAGACAGAGAGGTTCAGCCAAAAGACGACAAGGGGGAGGCTTGGGGGGAAGGAAGTGGACAGTCATTTCAGACCATCGGAAGGGCTCCTAGCCCACTGCTGAAGCAGAGGGGAGGGGACACACCAGCTGCCAGTCGACTTGTCCAGCTGGCTCTCCTTTTGGTGTGTGGCTACCACCCACTCCACAACTGTGCTGAAATATGGAGGGGGAGCCAATTTACAATTTGTGGTTTGCCCATCATCGCTGCAAAGTGAGAGGACTGAGTGGCTTAGCGTCCGTGAGACTGACCTGACTTAGTAAAGGGACTCTAGCTCTGCATGGAGGCTGATTGGCACGGTGTCAAGAGAGCTCTGCCTCTGGATTTGTGGCTAAGTAGGAGAAAAACACTTGGCTTTAGAGCCAGACAGGCCAGACTGAAATCCAGATTCCATCACTTAGCATTTGCACAGCCTTGAGAAAGTCTTCTCCAAGTGTCAGATTCCCAGTCTGTGAAAGAAAAAATATTCCATTGCTCAAGGTGGTGACTGTTATGCTCAGAATGGCGAGGAGTACACAGTGGCTTTTATGATGGAGGAGAGCTCCTGATACTGTCGTCTTCGTGTCTTCTCTAAGCAAGAAATTAAGCCTCCTAAGTAGTAAGCCTCTGAGACACATTGTTAGAGGCAGAAGGCACTCAAATATGCATGTGCCAAATGTTGGGAAAGCTTGAGTGGAAGCAGCGTTGTAAATTGGAAACAGCCTTGCAGCAAACCATGACGAATTTTATCACTCGGGGAAGTTATTGAAGCTTCTCCGTATCATCCAGATGACTGTATTAGAGAGAACATCTCGGAATTTTCAGATGAGCTTCTGATGCTGAATGTGACATGCCATAGCTTCATCCTTATGGTTTGTACTCCCTAAGGTGCAGTATTTGCATGTTCACAGGCCCCTGAGGGCTGGTGGAGGTGCTGGGGGCGGCTGGGGCTGCACCTTCTACCTCATTCCTCCTTCACTCTGGGCAAAAAGCTGGCAGGATTTCATGTTTCTGAGAAGATTTTGTGATCGGAGCATGTTTTAGCTAAGCTGGTACAGGGTTGGCAGGGCAGCAGTCTTGGTGGCTGGGTAGGGGGTGTAGAGGAAGGATGGAGGGAGGGCGGGGGGGGTGGGGTAGGGGAGTGGGAAGACTGAGAACTCCAGTCTTTGATCTCAGGCCCCATTCTCCACCCCTGGGACACATGCCCTCCTGCCACCAGCCCCTCTCTCTCCCAAGAGGCCCCTCCTGGGGCTTGTCTGTCTCCAACACTGCTTCTGTCTTGACTGTTGCCTCATCTTGTCCTCATACTGTAGGAGAGATACACGTCCAGTCCACATCTGCTTGGTGTGTTTTCGAATATCGAGATCTAAAGCCACACTAAACTGAAGAGGTGTATTTTTTTGGTCCTAAGAGACCAGGAACGTTTTATCTCTTTACTCCTTTCTAGCTTTTCTCAAAGCATAGGGAGCCCCCATATGTGCCAGGGAGATGTCTCAAGTGCTCAAGGCAATCTGGCTCAGCGAAGTTCCTGTTGGCGCATTGCTGGGTGGAAAACAGTTTGTTCCACACACGACCTTTGTGGGAAGTGTGACTGCCATGCTGGTGGGGTGGCTCTGCCTTGGGGACACTGTGGAAGTTCACATAGGCAATGCTGAGCCCGTGTTTCCGGAAAAGTGGCCTTCACTCTGCCTGAGGCCACCTCAGGCAGCTGGCCCTGGCAGCTCCAGGAAGTTGCTTCAGCCCTGCCTCCCAGGGATGCTCCGTGACACCTTGTCACTGACTGGCTGAACCCCCAACCCTGCCGAAGCACATCGCCTGGGACAGAGACCGTTTGAAACCAGCCTGCTATTTTTCAACCACCAACTTTGTGCCAGGGACTCACACATATGCCCTCCTCTAATCCTGACAATCGCTGTCCCATGGAGACATGGTTAGGCTCACCTTACAGTGTGGAAGCGGAAGCTCACACAGGCATACGGACTTGCTCAAGGTCACATGGCCGCTGGGATTAGAGCCCAGCTCAGCCGGCCCTAAAGCCTGCATCTCCCACAGCAGTGCCCTGCACACAGGCCCCCGCCCAGCGCAGGCCTGGGTGTGGCAGCAGGGCTGCAGAGATAATGCACACACGAGAAATGGGACATGCGCAAGTGCGAGTGGTTGAATTGACAGCCCAGAAAACATTGCCAGAGCCGCACTCACACTTGTGGCTCCTTTCTTTCCTTTCTGCTTTTAAAATCTGTATCCTGGGGCCAACAGCCTCACCCCTAGAATCAGTGCAACCAGGAAGTTTTTCTGCTCTGGGCTCTTTGTTTCCAATGATAAAATGGAAGTAATAAAAATAACAGCAGGACTCTGAAAAGTATGGAGCATTAATATCCAGAAAATATTTACTGTTTTGGAAAGTCTACTAATTGAAGGGCCTTTTAGGCTAATGAAAGTAAAATGCATGAAAGCCCAGGAAACCCACAAACTGTGTGTATATTTTAAAAAGTGAACGGTAGGAGAGAAAAACAGAAATCGAGTTCAATCAGAGCTTAACTGAGCCTCCCATTATGGGAGAAAACCCTAAATTCCACAGATTTCACCCTCGTAAAGCTTTGATGAGTGAGTGACAAGTCCTTCAGCCAATGAGGTTTCATATTGGAAGCATTACATCATGGAGGCAAGGGCTCATTGGTTGTCTGGCCTCTGAGACCCAACCCCAAGCTGCCTGCATGTGTAAAAACTGCTTTTCACTGGGGTGGGGGAGACGATGCAGCCCAGGATGATGCTCTATCCAGCTTCTAGCATCCATCTGTTTCAGAAGGCGTGGTTTTGCTTTACCCAGATGGAGGATGCTGCATATATTCCCGCTGTTAGGGCCGCTGAGGACACCTGCTGATGAACACTGCACTTGTGCGTTTTGCAGTTGCGTTTCCCTGAGCACCCTGCTCCACCTGTTGTGGTATTTCTAGTGTCACCACAGGACAGATATGTTCTATTGGATCAGGAGCTGGGAAAGAGAATTTGCTTAGTGACAGGAAGTTAGGTATATATTTACCTTTCAAAGCAGTTGGGCTCCAGACTTCTGTAGTTTGCAGGGGAATGCTGTGGTGGTACCTTCCCCCGGGCCTACCAGGGAGGGGAAGAGCACTATAGATTCTACACATAGAAAGAAGGGGTAGGGGCATTGTCCTCTTGGGAAATTCAAATGAGAAGGGCTCTTTATTCCTGCTCCAGGAAAGCATTTCCAGCTGGGGAGGGAATCATGTGGGTTTTGGAATGCCCAGTGGCCATGTGACCTGGAATCATCTTTGCATGCTTGGTTTGTCGGATATTTTCACGTTTGAACTCATATGTCAATAAAACTTGCAGAGTGAAAGAAATTCAAGGCCACAGATCAACTTTTTCCCCCTTGTATTATGATATGAGAGAAAGACCATTTGATTTGAAGTCAGAGGAGCTGGATACAAATACCAATTCCAAAGTCACCAGATGTCTGACTTGGAGCAAGGCTCCAGGCCTCTCAGGGCCTTGACTCTCTCAGATGTAACAAACTGTTGATGAGAACACATATCTTACATGGTGAGTATGAGAACTAAATTAAGTAATTTGAGCTCCAGTGTCTATGCTCTTAACAACTCAAGGAGGGATGTGGTGCTAGGCCAAGACAACAGCTGGCCTGGAAGATGTGGTTTCTCTTCTGCTGATTTTAAATATCATAACTAATATCACGGGGGTGGTTGTCAGAGAACTGTAAATATGGATTGCTGTAACTGAAGAGGTGCCTGTATACAACTGTGAAATAGTTTGGTACCAACTCTCAGTAGAATTGCAGTTCAGAGCAGAGGAATTAAATTGTTTTAGTAAGGGCAGGCTAACTGCTATAACAAACATCTTCGAATTTCAGTGGCTTAACAAAATAAAAGCTTGTTTTTGTCTTACTCTCTAGTTCAATGTGTATGTGTGTATGCACGTGCAGGCACGGGCACAATCCGTGCAGGGTCCCAGGCTCCTTCCTGCTGGGATCTCTGCAATTCCCTGGGCCGCTGAGTCCTCCACTGGACACACTGCATATGGACAGCTAGTGTGGGGAGAAAGGGAGCAAGAAGGATGGCTCAGAGGACTTTTTAGGGGCCAGGCATGGAAGTGTTGTGCATACTTCTGCCCACATTCCCTTAGTCAGAACTCATGCAACCCTACCACCACAGAGGAGACTGGGAAATATAGTTGAGCTGTGTGTCCAGGAGGAGAAGAAAAATAGGATTTGGGGAATACGTAGTGTTGTCTCTGCTGTAGTCTATCCTTCTGGTCATCAAATGCCTGTTTCATTCTTTTTCCCACACTCATTCTTCTTCAAGAGAAACACACTCTAATCCCATCCAGTCTCCGCGTCCAGCTCAATGATTAGACTCAAATGATGTGCAGTCCTCTCCATTAGACTACATGTGGCTGCTCATGGTCTATTGCCCCAAGAACTAAAATGACACATATGCCCTCCCCACATCCTCATAAACTGAATACACAACAGTGGAATGAGCACAGGATAGCCACAGGACAAGTTCATATTTGCAAAGTTGAAGAGTGGTAGGCATATAGGACGGGACACGAATTGAAGAGTGGGAAGCATATAGCATTTTTTTTTTTTTGTGAGGAGATCAGCCCTGTGCTAACATCCGCCAATCCTCCTCTTTTTTTGCTGAGGAAGACGGCCCTGGGCTAACATCTGTACCCATCTTCCTCAACTTTATATGGGACGCCGCCACAGCATGGCTTGCCAAGCAGTGCGTCGGTGCGTGCCCGGGATCCGAACCAGCGAACCCCGGGCCGCCGCAGCGGAGCGCGCGCACTTAACCGCTTGTGCCACCGGGCCGGCCCCAAGCATTTTTGAACTGCTAATGGGAAGACATTGTGAAGAGCCCCCTTCTCCACCTCTTGATGAGGCCATTGTATTAGTTATCTCTTCTTGCACAGCAAAATACCGCAAAACTTAGCAGCTTCAAGCAATACATGTTTATTATCTGACAGTTTCTGAGGGTCAGGAATCTGGAAGTGGCTTTGCTGCATGGTCTGGCCCAGGGTTCTCATGAGACTGCAGTCAAGACATTGGAGCTGAGGTCACCTGAAGGCTTGACTGGGGCTGGAGGAGCTGCTAACTCACATGGCCGTGGGCTGGAGGTCTCAGTTTCTGTCTGGCTGTTGTCAGGAAGTCTCAGTTGCTCACCATAGGACTACTTAAGTGTTCTCATGACATGGCAGCTGGTCTCCCAGAGTGAGATATATAAGAGAGGGAGGAGGAAGCCACATGCCTTTTTAATCTTAATTTCAAATGTCGTACATTTTCTCTTTACCTCATTCTATTTGTTAGAAACAAATTTAGAGGCATATTTCAAAACCATCACAACTGTGATTCTGTTTTCTGGAAGAATCCCCTTACCTATTGTTTCTGTAGTAGTACCAGTAAACACACCCAGAGTTTTTTCCTAGATATAATTTTCAAGTCTTATTTATTTTTCTTCCTCATCCTCATTGCTCTTTCTTTGTCAACTTAATGGTGGCCAGTTTGAGATTATTCAGGAAAATTTATTAGGAAAGCAATATCCCTAATCTGATCATCGGTAGAGGGCTAAGTTATTCTATTCAGCTGAGAAGTTCACTGGGCCTTTGACTTGAGAAAGAGTTGGCTTTTCCAACCCTTCAATACCACATTCCTAGATTCTATATTTTCTTTCATTCTGCTTACTCACTGGGCAGTTCTCTCCTGATCTCTCTTCTCTCTTCCAGTTCTCTCTTCTCTTATCTTGCTTGGGTAACTTTCCAAAATAAACCCCATAGGAGTCAATACACACTACCACTGGTTCTTTTCAGTTATTTCCCCTAGAGGTCTCTGCTTGGTAGGCACATGATCTGCCTTCCAAGTTATTGGGGTGGTAGTTTTACCAACTGCTTGCCACTGCATAACATGGGCTGCCATCTTTCTAGACTCTGATCCTGATTTCCTCATGGCTTGCCGTGCAACTGTTAAGCCAATGCCATATTTTAGTTTTTATGGTGGAAACTCATTTCAGGGCTCCAATGACCAGATCAAGTCAGGGTTTGGTCTGAAAACCAGAACCCACTCTGTACTTTAGTAGAAAAGGATTTAATATAAGGAATTATATGCTTATGAAATTGTTGGCAGAGCCGGGGGAACAAAGGTTGGAAAGAAGTGCTGCTGGATTTGAGAAAATTAGGAAGTGCTGGAATTGCAGGAAGCCAGCTCTGGGAAGTCAGCTACTTGCTGAATTGAGGCAGCTGATTCCTGGGAGCTTGCCCAGACGCTGTGAACTTTGTGTCTGCTGTCTGACTGTACACCTGCCCGCTGCTGTTAGAGAAGAATAATGCTTTACCTTCTCTTCCATCTTCCAAATATCATCTCTCAGTGCCTCTCAATGGCATAAGTTAGACCAGAAACTTCCTGGAAGGGGAGTATAAGATATGTAATTTCCAGAGTTTCAGCCCCTGTGATACAGGAGTGATCAGAGGTGAGAACAGTGCTGAGTATCAGTAGACAGTGGGTGGAGAAGGGCAGCATCCTGGAAAAACTCACACTTGAGTCTGGAAGTAGAGACAGGATTTGAGCATGTGAAGAGAATGGAGGATGCCTCAGTGAGTGAGTGGAACAGTGTGACTAGAAGATACACATGACAACGTGTCTTGTAGTTTCTGGCCGAGAGACACTCAATAAATGTGTGATGAATGTAGGTGGGAATGAGTGTGGTGTGTATGGGGGGAGACATCTGAATGGAAAGAAAGGGGTGAATGAGGGTTAGAAGGACCTGATGCCGTCTCTCACAGTGTCTTACAGTTCTCAAAGCGAGTTCACCTAGGTTTTCTTGATTCTTTCAAGTATAAGTAGGGTGGGGTAGATTATCGGGGAGCTTGAAAAGAGCCATGAGAGTTCAGTTTTCAGGTGTGGAAAACGACAGCCAACATTTACCGAGCTCTTATTATCTGCTAGGCTCTTCTCATATCTCACCTTGTCAGCTTCACCTTGTGTACCACGTGGATTCACCTTGTCCCCTTTACCTCCACAGGCTTACCTTGTCCCCTTTACCTCCACAGGCTCACCTTGTCCCCCTCACCTCCACAGGCTCACCTTGTCCCCCTTACTTCCACAGGCTTACCTTGTCCCCCTCACCTCCACAGGCTCACCTTGTCCCCCTCACCTCCACAGGCTCACCTCATCCCCTCACCTCCACAGGCTCACCTTGTCCCCCTCACCTCCACAGGCTCACCTCGTCCCCTCACCTCCACAGGCTCGCCTTGTCCCCGTCACCTCCACAGGCTCGCCTTGTCCCCCTCACCTCCATAGGCTCGCCTTCTTCCCCTTTACCTGTACATACTTCGGGACAATTCTAGCTGACCTCAATTTTATTGTTCACTTTCCAGTGAAAAGGAGAGAAGTTTAGCAAAATTAGGCAATTTATGACAATGCCTGAATTTGAACTTAGGTCTGCTTGACTTCAGATCCCCATGAGGTAACCTTTATACAGTTTCCTTTTGAGCAAGAGCAAGGTTTTACTTAGTAAAAAGCTGCTGTAGGCCGAGTCTCCAGGTAGCGGAAGTCCTTACCTGGCTATGAATTCTTGCAGGACTTGACCATTCTTTCTTTCTCTGAGGTCAGTTTCCAAATCCATAAAAAGAGGGGATTGGAGTAGAGCAGGGTTAGCCAACTGTGGCTAGTGGGTCACATGTGGCCCTGCCTGTCCTGTAGATGAGATTTTGTTGGCACACAGCCCCCCTCACCACCTCCTGTCTGTGGAGGAGACACGCAGAGTTGAGCATGGCCTGCAGATCCAACACGTTTACTCTCTGCCCTTTACAGACAAAGGCTGTGACCCTGGACCAGAGGATCTGGAAGGGCTCTCCTGGGTTTGTTCTCTGGCATTGTAAGGTCAATTCTTAAATTCTCTCATTAACTTCAAGCCCTTGCCAGTGGCCCATTTGTTTCAAGAAATAGTTGTACCAAATCCCTTTACAGAAGCTCCCTTGCAGTGTGTGTGACCAGGTGTGACTCACAAATGTTGTGGAACAGCCTCGTTGCCCACAGCCTGCTGCCCCCAGACAGGCCACAGGAAGGAGGAAGGACGCTGGGTCACCTCCTCTGTTCTGTCTCAGGAAGCGAATCCCAACAGTGGGCACACTCTTCTTTACACATGTGGAAATTGTGACCCCTGAGAGAGTAGCAGGTGCTGACATCCCCCAGGAAGCACGTTCCCTACTGTTGAGAGGTCACCTAACTTCCTCGTGATTCAGGTGAGGCTGAGCTGGAAGGGTAGCATGCCAGGCCAGGTGGGACGCCAGCTGGGTGGGGCCGGCCAGGTCCATCCTGGGTTAGCACTGCTGCCATGTCTTCAGCAACATGTGATCTGGGATGCCAAAAAGTGGACGGCCTGGTTTTGCAGGTGCCTTTGGCCCACCAGTTAGTTTCTGTTCAACTCGTGCCATGAATGGCTCAGGGAATTCCAGTGACCACCCCCGGCTGGCTGCTCCTGGGCAGCAGCCCTTCTTGTGTGTGCGTAGAGAACTTCTCTGTCCAAGGATGCCACTTATTGCATATTTCATCCTCAGATCAGTGGCTTTTATGCCCTTTCAAAGATGACCTCGGTAAGAAGTGCATTTTACAGTAACCCAGTACATATATACCCAGTACTGACAGACACGTGTGTGTGTACATGTATGCATATAAAACCTAACTGCAGTTTCAGAACACAATACTCACCCTCACGACGACTGATGCACTTTGAGATGTTCTATTCTAGGCTATTGGCCATTGTTTGGCAAGCTCCCAATACAGACACAAGGGTGGCCCTGCTTTGTTATCTCCATTATAGTATCGTCATCATAGAAAATGTCAGCCAATTCAGAACACCATATACAAGAGAAATGGTTGGTTTGATAAGTCTTTTAAGTATCTGCCATGACGCAACCATTGTGGTATAAAAATTTCATGATCACTCCAAATGAAAGTGTAAAGGTCTTGTTTTTATAAAGTTAACCATATCAGTGACATCCAGCCACCCTTATTGTTGCCTTGTGACATCGACTTCTATACCACAGTAACTTGTCTGCAAATGAATTTCAAGTGAGGTGCTTTATTTGTAAACCTAACCCCAGAATTCATTATATTAAAAAAAAAAAAGGAATTATAGTTAAAGCAGCAGCTCCTTCCATGGCTACACTTACACAGTCTTCCCATATTATTTTTATTGGAGATAATATTTAATATTGAGTACATCTCTCCATGACATCTTTTAGCAGCTCACAAAAAAGAATTTTTAAGATGTTTCATTATTGACACAGAATCTAACAAATATTATAAGTGGAGCCACGTTGGGGACGTCTGCACTTTCATCTGATCGTATAATAAACCTCCTGGGCTAATTAATTTGTTCTGGCTTCTTCAACTGCTCACCAAGATTTGCACTGGTGTCTTTTTATAGTATCTGCTAACAAAAGATTACATTTTAATTTGTTGCCACATTGTTTTTCACATTTCAGTCATTCTTTCCCCAGCAGGAAAAAAATATGTTTCCCAAATGTTGAGTGATTTTTTTAGTCTATTGCTATGAAATGAGAAACCTTGAAAGAAGTTTTCAAATTTATCATTAAGTTCAGTGAGCTTTTCAAAGGTAGTAGATTAACTATTTCCTTACTTTAAATATTGCTGAAGAACTGGAAGAGGTCTGTCCTTGTGTCTAGTATATTCTTGTTTAGTTTTTAAATGTCTTGCTAATCATGATGGTTTCACACTATCATTAGGTAATATCTTGGCCCAATACACACTTTGGGGAGATTAAGAGCGGCTGTAAATTCATTCTTCAAACCATCTTCTTGATTATTCAATATTTGTGGCTGATTTTTCATCAGCTCTGATTAGATTGTCCTGTCTTTACTTGTTGATGTGGCTGAGGAAGGGTTTTTGTTTCCGGGACAGGAAAAGGGTCATCGCTGTCATTCTCCAGTCGCTCACTGGGCTTGCACGGTTCACTTTATCTTCACCTGTAGTTCTGGCAGGAATCTCTTAAGGCCATTTGGTTAGAGTGAATCTAGTCAAAAGCAGACAGTCTAACTGAGCACATGTAACTGCATCACACAGCAGCCACTGCAGGAAGGAGCAAGTGAATGAGAGTCCATGTCACCTCTTCCAGGGTCCCTTGGGGCACCTGTGCATCCGATCCAATCCGGGACAATCTGATGTGGAGAAAAAGGATCCAATTTTATTTTTTGCCATGTTGTGAGTCAGTTTTCCCAACCCCATCCCAGAATGTCCTGGCCTCAGCGGTTGCAGTTCACTTTTATTGTAGCCCCAAACACACCTGGGCTGGGTCTGAGCTCTCTATTCTGCTTGTCCCCTACTATGGCTGTTGAGCCATTAACATGCTGACTTACTAGTGAGACTTTAGGGTACTAGTATCTATCTACTAGGTCAAGTCCCTCTTCTCTGCTCTTCTGTTTCAATATAGATTCAGGTGTATATGGACGTTATTCTTCCATATACATTTTAGAATGTGTTTATCCAATTCCTTAAAAAGTTCAGCTATGATTTTTATTGACATACCATTGAATTTTTGCATTAATTTTGGAGAGAATACATATCTTTATAATATTGTTAACACAACTGAAAGCATAGAATGTTATCCTATTTAATCAGATCTTTTAAAATGTTCTTTAAAAGAGTTTAAATTTGTTCTCCACAGAAGTCTTAGATACTCTTTAAGTTCATCCTTGGATACCACATGATTTTTGCCAATAGTGTGAATCATCTTTTTATTATTATTTTCCTGTTGATTATTGGTGGCAGAGGGAAACGCTATAATGATTTTTGTAAGTTTTTCTTGTCTTTGGCAATTTGTATGAATTCCATTTGGTTTCTTAATATAGATGATCGCATTGTCTGCAAATAATGGTATTTTTTTCTTTTCCCTTCCAAGTCTTCCTTTCAGTCTTAAAGGGAGTGAGGGTATGTTTTCTCCTTTAAGCATAACATTTGCTGTAAGTTTCTGGTATATAACTTTTTCTAATTTAAGGCATTTCCTTTCTATTTGCACTTTGTTAAGAGCTTTTCTTTTCCAACCATAAATAGATATTGAACTTTATTGAGTGTGTTTTCTGCAAAAATTGGGATAATAATAGAATTATTCTCCTTTATTCTAGCAATATTAAAAACTACATTGACAGATTTTTTTTTTGACATTGAAGCATTTCTACCTTTTTGAGATGAATCCTAATTAGTTATAATTTTTCTTAATACACTGTTAGAATCAGTTAGATTATGAAACATATTATCTATTCTCTGAAAATTTGGTAGAATTTACCTATTAAAAAAGTCTGGGCCTGAAGCCCCCAGGTTTTGATATGATATTTGTTTTCATTGTTAGTTCCCTGCTAAGTATTTTTTAATTTCCCTTTTAATTTTATTTTTAATTTAAACATTCTTTATTAGTATATTAATTGGTTTCCAGATATATGGGATTTTAAAAAGATACTCATTTGAGATTGATTTCTAATTTTATTGTTTTATGGTCAGAGAATATATTATATATATATACTTTATATATCTGTATCTGTATCCATATGATTTTGATTCCTTAGAACCCATTGAAGTACATGGTCGATTTTTATAGACATTCTACCTGTGTTGAAAAGAGCGTGGATCTTCTCCGTGTCAGGTGTTGAATCCCACCTGCGGCTGGTGGTTCAAGCACACTCTGCATCTTCGCTGGTGATGTCTGTCTACTTGAGCCATCAGTGTTCCAGAAAGGGGTGCTGAATCTCCACCCACCACTGCCGACTGACTGATTCTTCCTCACGCGTTTGTTAGTTGTTGCTTCCTATGTTTTGAGGTTATATTGTTTTGAATTCAGGTGATTATATCTTTTGGCTCTATTATTCTTTTCACTAGTAACCTGTGATACTTTCTGCTTTGAATCTAGTCTGTTAAATGTTAAGACTGTCATTCCAGTTTTCAGATTTTGATTCACACTTGCCTAGTATATTTTTTCCCACTTTTTATTTTGATCCTCTTTTTTCGTTTAGATCTTTTTGTTTTAAGTTCCCAATTGTTGCATTTTAAAAGTTAGTATATCTGCACGGTGATTCTCTCTAAGTGGAGCCTTCTTTTACGGCATCTGCAAAGCAGCAGAATTTATTCAGTCCAGCACACGCTTTCTGGGAGGGCTGACTTGCCCTGGTCTCTCTTTCCCAACATCTTCACAGCTCCCTAGCTGCATGACACGTCTGGTAGTGTGGCTTTCCAGAGTCACACTGAAACCAAAAGTAGAGGCCTTATCTCTCAGCCACTGGCCTGCCCAGCCGGAGAAGATTGAGCTTAGCTGGGGTCCACGTGACTCCCACCCAGACACCAGAAGATGTTTATTTGCAACGGGAACCCAATCCTAAATGAAGAGGTGGGGGGAGGAGGCAGGAAGGTTCCCTGAAGGGTGAGCCTAAATGATGCCATTGAAAAGACATCAGAGTGATTCGCATCCTGCACTATCCTGTGTCATTCTCATTTCTCTCCTCTTCTCCTACTTCGTGCAATGAGAGTTGGCCTGAAAGCTCGTCCCTCAGCTCTGACAGACGTTTTGGGTTAGTATCTGTCAAGTTTCAAAATGGAGATAATAAAGCAGGGCCGCGTTTGTGTCTGTATTGGGATCTTGCCAAACAATGGCCGATAGGTCAGCCAAAGTAGGCCGCTGAAGAGCAGCAGCGTGGATGAGCAGAGAAGGAAGACCACCTTTAGAGAGGGAGGCTTATTAGGAGACGTGGCAGGAAGGATGTAGGAATAGGAGACTCAGCCCCTTCCTCCCTTCTCTCCGGCCCTTTCCCCTGGAGCTTGTCCATATCAGTGCCACTCCTCCTTTGCACACAGAGCCCCTGCACATCCCAGAATGGGGTCAGCTTCTGAGGTGAGGTCATAGAGGGCACAGAGGCTCCCTCCTTGCTCTCTTGGGGAAGCCAGACACCAGGTCTGAGGACACTCACACAGCTCTGTGGAGAGAGGAACTGAGGCCTCCTGCCGACAGCCGTGTGAGAGAGCAAACTTGAAAGTGGATCCTCCAGCTCCAGTCAAACCTTCAGATGATGCAGCTGCAGCTGACGTATAACTGGAACCTCCAGCTCATGACAGAAACGGAACCTCCCAGCCAGGCCACCCCTGAGTTCCTACTCCATAAAAAGGTTGTGAGATCTAAATAAGTGATGATTGTTGTTTTAAGCCACTGCATTTTTGGATGATTCATTATATGATAATAGGTAACTTGTACATTGAGTTATTACAGAAGCTTCCAAACTGTCATTCTGACTCTACTTTCCTTTCTAAGCTATCTTGAATGCTGACTGATGAAATCCTCCTAAAATACTAATTTAATCCAGCTGTTCTCACGCTCAAGCATGGGAACTATATTCTGCCCATTGAGTCTGATCCAGATTCATTGGCTCAGTGTCAATGCCCTCCACCCACCCTATGTACCCACTGCATCTCCCACCGCCCCACGTTAGCTCTGCCTAGGGAGCTGGGTGGTCTCCTGAGTGGTCCCGTCACTCCTTCTCACAATCCCTGCTCTTTGCTTTCCTTTGTGCCGGTACAGAGCGTTCTCTGAGAGCACCAGCTCATTCAGTTTCCTCCCTCACAGGGATTCCTTTGGGGTTTATGGTCTTCATCACTCATGTCAGAAGTGATTAGGTCCTGTTCTGGATCCTTCTTTGGCTGTTGCCTGTCTCTGCCTTGGTCCTCCCCCTTACTGTCTGCTCCTTGAGATTGAGTCCCTTGCTATACCTCTCACAGTGGGTAGCAGAGGTCTGGATCTGCTACATGTCTTTGCTGACTTTTTGCTAGCACACAGTGTGCTCTCTCATCTTTCTGCCTTAGTTTCCTCACCTGCAAAATGGGAGGGTTGGATTACGTGGTGTCTTGGGCATCTCCTCGAGCTAGCAGTTTATGAGTCTACTGACACACTGAATCATAAATGTAATGAGTACCCATCAGTTTCCTTGCCTCTAGTTCTCTTCCCTTCTAATCCAGCCCTCCCACTCGCCACCCTCCACTGCCAAACTTGTTTTTCCTATGACACAGATTTGAGTGTGTTAACCCTCTTAGAAACTTCCGCTGGATTCCCATTACCTACAAAATAGAGTCACAATTCTTAAGATTTAGCGAGATAGTTCATTATTTTTTTAAGGGCTTAGTCTGTGCTAAGTGCTGGGGAGACTGAGTGAACAGGCAAACCCAGCTTCCAGGTGGCAGACAGACAGCATCTGGGTTCTCTGCAGCTTGTCCCCAACCTTGCTTTTGAGCTGCATTCCGCTCGTCATTCTGCCTTTCATAGGAGGTGATGTGGTATTTGAGGAACGCTTTATGAGGGAGACTGGTGGAGCTGAGCTTTGAAAGATGGATGAAATTAGTCTGGGGGATTCATGTACGAAAACGTGGGTATCAGCCAATACTTGTCCCCAAGTCAGTTGAGGGCAGTGGAAGGAGACCAGTCTCGTTGAACCAGTGGATTTCTTGTGGTGAGTAGCGTAAGGCTAGCAAGGTGGGTTTTTGTTTTCTCATTTAAGCTCTGGCAGTGATCCTCTGTTATGTGTGTACAAAAGTGCTGGTGCATCTGTGTGTGTGTGTGTACATGTGTGTGGCATGCGTACAAGTGAGAATGTGTGAATGTGACTGTGTGTAAGGATGAGAGAGTGTGTGTGTGAGAAAATGTGTAAGTTGTGAGAGTGTGTGAGAGTACATGTGTATGACAGAGTGTATGTGAATGAGATAGTGTGTGTTCAAATGTGGGTGTGTCAGAATTTGTATGAGCGATAGGAGTGTGAGCGAGTGTCTGTATGTGCGTGTGTGCGTGTGTTTGAAGAGTGTGAATGTTTCTGGCCAGTGCCGGCCTCTTGGCAGTGCTCTTTGTCTCTGGTCACTGCCACGGGCAAGAAGGAATGTGCCTCCCTTGGGGCTTGCCTGCCTTGGGTAGAATGCACAAGGAGGGGAAGATGGTTTTCTGAATTCTCCACATCTCTCACTCTCCCTCCCTGCTGTTCCCTATGTGATCTGTCCCTTAGCCCACCTGCTGTGGGCCCCTTCACTGACCAGCTCTCTCCCAGGAGCTCACTCCCCCAGACATTTTAAGCCATTTTCTGATTGTTAGAAAGGACAAGGGACCAGCATAGCCAACTAATTAGGTGGCCCAAGGATAAAGAATTAACTTCAGGGTCACTAAGACCTTTTACATTGAAGCTCTGGGTGTGCTTGTCTGCAATGTCAGCAGACTTGACATGGTAAACACCTCACCAGGGTGTCACCCCTCTATGAGGGATGGCCACAGAGCTCGGTGGACAGGCCCTGCCCTGAGGACCTGGGTTTGAGCCCTGGCAGCCACGTGGTCCACACTGGGCACTTATACTCTTTGAGCGCTTGTCCTCTGCACCGGGCCATCTGCATGAAGTCAGGCGTGGGAAACGTGCCGTGTCAACCTGCCCTAAAGTGCTGGTTATTATATCTGCCCCACATAGATAAGAGCCGTGTTACCGGGCGGGACCTCCAATGGCTCCCTGCAGTATCTGAGAGCACATCTGAGATTTCCTCCTTGTGTCTTAGCTGTTTGTCTTCTCTCTCCGAGCGTAACATCCTGCACTTGTCTCTACCACATTCCTTTTTTAATGGTTTCTGTTTCTCCAACGTATTAGAGATTAATTTTGATCTAACCCTCACTCTCCTTCTAGTAGTTGGCCGTCTGTAAGCCTAAGGAATCTGTTATCTACCGTGTCCTCCAGAACACTAATAGAAATTGTTGTATGACCCTGTTCCCAATACACAATGCGACTGAACACAACTTTCTTTCTCCCACAGAGCTGATTCAGAACTAGGAAGAGAAGCTCTTGAACAGAATGTTCTAAATGGCTACTGACCTATCATGTGTAAACCTAAAAGTACAACAGAGTTCAGTTTGGCTCTTGTGGTCTCTCACAGACAAATCTTGCTCATTCATAAAAGCATCTTTGAGGAAAGAATCTGTTCTTGATGCTCTGAAGTATCCTAGTTTCTCTGATAATTTGGGTCAGATGGATTTGCCCTTGTGTGTGGTTGGGGGTGTGGGGTTACGCTTTACTTTGCTGGTCGTGTCATCTCCCCCAGGTCCTTTCCATCCCTCCCTGCTCTGCTCTTTACGAATAGTTTCTCACCCCTCAACCCATCTTCCCACCCACCTTCAGAACATAATTTTCTCATTGTGACTGATAATTAGATTCCCAAGCAGAGTTCAGGATCCCAGGAATTGTAACTGTCAAGACCCAACCAAGGAACAACCTTGAGAAGCCAGCAGGCAACCCATGCTCAGATAACCCAACTTTTCTGCGCCCACGTTTGGTATTCTGTCACTATGGGGACAATGCAGTGTACCTGCCCGCACTGGCAGGGGCCTAGATTGGAACCATCTGCACCACAGAGCTTGGGACTCAGTCTGGTTCTCGCCTGTCCTGATGTGACCTGGGATAAATGTTTATTTTTCTGAACCGTAGATTTTTTCCCCTTGTATAAAAGGTGAAAAAAATCAGCTTTGATCTCTACCCATTCTTATTGACTTTGGTTTAAATTGATTTATTAAAAATCCTTTTGTCCCAGACCAATGATTCAGGTTTTAATTATAAATCATGAGCAATGTGTTTTGTAAGACCCTGCTCTTCCCTCTCCTCCCAATGATTTGCCCTCAGAGTCTTTAATGAATTTGACTTGAGGTAAAAGATCTGTGGGGATTCATCTGACCATTTCCTGAATGGCTTTTCCAAGGCAGGGGCTGAAGGCATGGCACTGAGGCCCGTGTCCCAGCCCCTTCTTGAGGTCCCATGAGGGTGGGATGAGCAGGGCAGGCCTTGGAGAGATTCCACCTGAGCTCAGAGCTGCAGGTTCTGGAAGTGTGGGCTTTGCACAGGTGAAAGCGTGTGTGTGTATCTTCGCACAAGCATGTGTGTAATACAGGGAAACGGGCCCTTTGAGATTCTGAAGATAAGTCCAATCTGGGTTCTAGACATTTTATTAATACTAATCACCTAGAGAAGAGAGTGGTTTCCTGGTGGTTCTTGGAGTTTGTTTCATCTCTTGAATTCCTCTTTGTGCCCCATAACCTGTACTCCCTTAGATTGTGCTGGCATTCGAGCTTGGTTGGACACTGACCAGCTTAGACTCCCTCTGGAAAGGCTGGTTAATCACTCCTTTGCTCCTGTGGTTGGATCTGAGAGCAGGTAGGGAGGATGACCTTTGGAAGCTGGAGCAAGGAGCTCTGCTGGTGGGGTGCCCGGGGCCCTGGGCATGGCTGGTTATCGTGGCCTCCCAGGATTTAAGGCCTTGAAACAAATTGACTAAAATCACTTGGTGTCCTTTTGCTCCCTGTCCCTGAAGAGTGGATGCTTTTACACCACCCTGAACTTCTTATTGAAGCTGAAGCTTCAGTGACAGTGACCTTAAATCACAAAGTCCCCCTTTCTGGGGAGGAAGATCTCATGCTGTATGGATTTAGTGAGTAAGGAGGGAGGGTCCAGGGGACATGAAATAGCCTCAGAGGAGGGCTGCAGGGACAGCTCCCCAAGACCCTTAGACAAGGTGGTGGCCCACAGACCCTGTGCCACTCAGGCCACGTGGGACCGTGGGTGGACTAGGGCGTGATAGTAGATCTCACCCCATATTCCTCTGGCTCCATCTTGCTCACAATGTTGGAACTCTACTCCTTCAAACTCTTGCAAAGCAAAGGAGACCTTGAGGCTGGGCCTTCTGGGCTCCCCTGCACTTGCCACGCCCGCTGCCTGGATCCTGTTTGCTCCAGCACCATTTGCCAGCACCTAAGGTGGCAGCCTGTGATGGCTTGCTTAGTGCAAGATGCCTGCTGATGCCTGCTTATGTCCAAATGAAGGCTAGAGGTTTCCAGTCCTGACGCCTGTGTCGAGGGCACCTTCTCCTTCTCATGGTGGACACTTTATGCCCAGTGTTTTGAGGAGGGTTGTGGAGAACAGCTGTTGGGAGGGTGTGAGGCATATGGAGGAAGGGCTTACTCTACAGCCATTCTGATCTCTTCTTGTGTATGAAGACCAACATCTCCAAGACTCCTTTTACAACTGAGGTTCCAGAGGTAATTTAGGACTACTAATTAGATGACTTAGCAGGGACTTGCATTCTGAGCTAAGTCAAATGAGGACAGAGGCAGAGTTTGGGCAGCAGTTTGCTAGTGTGGCTCAGGCACAAGCCCTGTTGCTCTGGAGCCAGCGACTATGGCAGTGGCTTCTCTGTGTGCTCAAGAGCTTAGGGACTGAGGCAGGGGGCAGCTCTTTGCCATCCTTGGAAAACCAGCCTAGTGTCTGTTTCTTTAGCTGTAAATCGTTTACTGTCCGGTGAGAAATCCCTGTCCTTAAACTCGCTGGAGTAGATGCTGTGCTGTACAGCCAAGCTCTGCTTGATACAGGGGGAAAATCATCACACACACACATTTGAAGTGATCCTTTGGTCATCTTGTTCTCTCGCTAAGGAAAGGGAAGCATGGAAGTACTGAGGGCCTGGCATAGACAGGCAGGCAGGAGGATGTGGGGAGTCAGATCAGACTGTTGGAAGGTGACTGGAGAACCAGAGCTTCACTTGTCATTTACGTTTGTGAGCAAAACTCGACCCCTTTCCATCTGGCTCATCTGGCACCGAGAGCTGACTGGGAGAGGGTTCCTGCGTGTGGGTGTCCTTGTGGGCTGTGCACATGACTTCTGCCAGGTGTTGCTGTGACATCCCTGAGGGGTGGGGACATTTGCTCTGTTATTTAGACAGAAAATCCAAGAGAATGTCACCAATTCTTGAAAGCCCTGCCTCTGGCCACACTATGTTCTCTCCCATGTCCTTGACTTCTCTGTTGGCTGATCTATCTAATGGGGTCATGGCTGACCTCATGGGTTGTCAAGAGGTTTAAATGCATCTTACACACCTCCCTTCCCATATTTGTACACCCAGGAAAGTGTTAAAAAGAAACAACAGGCTCCAAATGGAGTCATTTATGCTAAGCCCTAGACCCAGACTTAATGCTGACCCTAACTGCAGCTTCGGCCCGCCCCAGGAAGGTAGTCTTGACCCATCAGTCTGGAAATTTCAGGTCAACACTAATGAGGTAAGCTGCCACTTAGGCCCTTCCATCCTCCCAGGGAACATGAGATAATCCTCCTGATAGACCCTTTTGTCCCCCAGAGGGAGGTGATCTTGCTTGAAATAATCTTTTTTCTGTTTCTGACTTCCTCGTCCTGCCTTTAAAAACCTTTTGCTCTCTGTAGCTCTTTGGAGCTCCTTTCTACTTGCTGGATGAGATGCTGCCTGATTCATGAATTGTTCAATAAAGCCAATCTGATCTTTAAAATTTACTTGGTTTAATTTTTGTTGTTTAACAAGAGTGCTGATGGAAGGCTCGCACCCCCCACCCCTCAGCTCTGACTCCACTCTGTATCCCAAGGGCCTCTGTCCATGTGGTGGACACCCCAATTTCACGTCCTTGTAGATGGCCATTCAAGCCTAGAAGTTCACACACCTGCTGTGTGTTCTGCCTTTCTGATGATGGACCCAGAGAAGAGGCCTGTGTGGCCCTGGGAGCTGACCTGGGTTTGACGGGCAGGAGTTTCCGGAGTCTGGCCGGGAGGGAGGTGTATCAGGTCCCCTGACCCCAGACTCCTCACCCCACAGGGAGGGGAGTGCCCAGATGGGAGCTGAGCAGGACCTTCTCAAGTGGGGGGGCCAGGGGCTGGGTTGGCTCAGGTCTAATGGTGACCCTGTGACAACTCCTGCCCTATTAGTCAGGACACTTTCTGTTGCAAGGAAAAACCTAACCCCCTCAAACTAGCTTAAAGAAAAGGGGAACTTAGTTGGGAAAAACACAAGTGGAACAGCTTTGGGCATGACTGGGTCTAAGGACTCAAGGATTGTGGTCAGGAGTCTCTCTTCTCCCTAAACCTTCCTCAGCTCTGGCGTGCCAGTGAGTGGACTCAGGCTTCTTGTGAAGACAGGCCTCTGCCCCATATGACAGAAGGCCACACAGATCACGGCAGTGTAACAACCTTAGAACAGAAGAAAGACTTTGTATTGTGCTCATGGAAAATACCAGGTCACATGCCCGTCCCTGGGCCAATCATGGTGTCCAAGTGGAGGGTATTAGGATCGGCCAGGGCAGGGTCAATTCTGGGGGTGGGTGGAGGCACTTGGGAAGAAGGAGGAGCAGTTCCCCAATGCAGGGTGGGTGCCCTGAGGAGAAGGCTGTGTGGTGTGAGCAGAGGGGGCTGGGCAGACAAAATAACATGTGTACCCCTCCCCCAGCCCTACCCTGTGCCAATCTACTCAGCCTGGAGGGGGAGGCAGATCCACCCCACATTCTTCTGGTTTCCTCCTTGGAAGATATTTGTCATGAATAGTTCTTGTGCAAAGGAGTCACTAAACATTCTATGACTTTACCCCCAATAAAGGTTTGATGCTGTTTTTTGATTCTCCACGAAAGTGGGAGCCTACTAATATATGACAACCCTGAACCTGTGGATTTGAGCTCTGATCTTGCTCCTGCTCCCCCTCTCATTTCATTTCCCCTCTCCTTTCTCCTCTCTCTCTCCTCCCTCCCCCTTCCAGGTCCTCCCCCCTTCCTCCTTCTCTCCTCTCCCAGGTCTGTCTTTTTCCCTTCACTCCCACTCCCAGTAGATTTACTTCATTTCTTGGTTCACCAGCTGGATTCACATGTGAACAGATGTTGTGATCATTGACTCTGCCTAAGTGCTAAAAGTAGCCAGCTAGCAAGTTAAATACAGCAGGCTAGTAAAAAGCCCACAAAATGCAAAACAGAGGTGAAATGGTCTTTGATTTTTGACTTGTTTGCTGTCACACTGTTTTGAGGTAGATACTCTCTTATAACTGCAGGCTATATTTTTCTTGATGTATAAGTTTCTCCTCCCCACATCCAGTACAAGGTTTTAAGCCTTCAAATCCAATTACTTCCTGATTGGATTTGCATGCTTCTTCTTCAATTAGTAAATGAGCCCTTATTCCATCTATGGGGCACGTCCTTGGCTCTTTCTGGACAGCGGCCCTTGCTCTGGGCAGGAGTTTCAAGGCTGAGTCTGCTATAAAAGGCCTCCTTCAACCATCTGTGGGCAAGAAATCCTTCCTGGTCCATGGACAGCATCGTCCCGTGAGGCCAGGTCCTGGCCGAGACTGGTGCTGGCCCCTGTGCACTGATGGTGCAGTCCCCATGGTGGAGCCTGTGGGCACCATTGAAGCTTGAAGGACATAGTTTAGGACAGTGAAGAAGGAAAAACTGCTTTATAGGCAACAGTTGATAAATATATGAAGTTGACACAGTGGAAATACTAATCTATATGTCCAGAGTCATAGATAGCAGAAATGCAGTGGGCTGTCAGGGGTGTCCTCTGGTAATTTTATTAAGCTGCTCCATTTGAAATATTCCTAGAATCGTCAAATGCCAGGCAGGCACCATCTAGCTGAGTGTTTTGCCACCGGGCCCTGCTGACCTGGACCATTCCTCATGCATGCAGCTGCCACCCGCATGGCAGGGCATTTAGCTTCCTAGGCCCCTGGGCCCTGAAAGCTAGCAGCCCAGTGTCAATCAAAAATGTTCCCACACATTTCCATAAACCCTCTACAATCCTCACTTTTTTGACAAGGAACCTAGGTTAAGAAAATTGAAGCCTTGTCCAAGAATGACAGCTTGGTGGTGGCTTAACTGCCACCTGATGCTCTTTCTACTTAAACGAGGTCAATCTTCACGGAGAGAGAGGGCGCTGAGCTGGGCAGAGGGCCGAGGGAGACTTGTGCTCATTTCCTTCCCTGGTTGGTGTTGGAGTACTGAGTGTGTGCATGCTCTCTCACACACTCACCCAGCCGTCCACACACACAACTACCTTTCTCTGAGGACCTGTCTGTGTTTCATCTGGTAATTTAGGTCTCCCCAAAGTGGCCTTGACATGCTAAAGCTCCTCGGATCCACCACAGACTGGAGCCCGGGATTTGTTATTCCTATTCATTTCCCCAGAGAAGTAGCTTGGAGACAATAGCGGGCTTTTTTTTTTTATCCTTTTTAACCCAGCAGAATAGTGAGTATAGACTTGCTGGACCATGAGCTCCTTTAGGGCTGGATCTCATCATCCTCACGTTTGTGTTTCCAGCGGCGACCACAGTGTCTGGCACACTCCTTAACAGTGAGTGTGCTGAATGAATGGAGGATGGGCGGGCCTCAGGTGTACTGATGGGCCACACAGTTCCTCTCGACATTAACCTCCTTAGGTCACAGTGACAAAGCATTGCCTGAAGTCAAAGGGCATAGAGACCTCAGAGTTAATGTTGAACAAGTTACCATAACGTATTAACACTGTGAAAAACCATCCATCATTTGGAGTTATGAGTAAGCAGGGATTCATATATTGGACAGAGCAGTCTGAGGAAGTTTGCTACTAATCCACTTGAATATTGAAGTGCATTTAAATCCTTACTTAACCAGAACCCAACTGACCAGCCCCTTGAAGTGAGTGATGTTTTCCTTTCTACACTCAACTTTCAGGAGAACGTATTAGCCAGCTTTTCACTGAGACCACAGACAACTCACATCTCTCAGTGATTTCCTTTTCTTCCACGGGGTTGGCAGGGTGGCTGCCTGGCTTTGCTCCAGGTCGCTTCAGGTCTGAGGACTCCCGGGTGAAGGAGCCCGGCCACCTGGGGACCGCTCCTCCCAGGAGGAGGGCTCTGTACAGGGTCCGAGCAAACCCTCGAATGTATTCCAAGCTCTGCCTGGACTTGGCATGGGTCATGCATGCTCACATTCCATCAGCCAAGTCTCATGTCCAGGCCCAGCATTGTGAGGCCGGTGTGTGTGTGTGTGTGTGTGTGTATGTGCGTGTGAGAGCAACTCTTTACTGGACAACAATGCAGTTGCCACAGGAAGATATGAGGAAACCATCTCTCAGTTCTCCTGTTCCATCACTAAAATGACAGCTTCATTTTGTTGCAACTCTACTCAAAATTCTTCACTCCTTTCAAGATAAGGCCCACACCCCTCATTCTAGCATCCAGAATTTTTTCCTAGTGGTACTTAACCTAGCTTCTTTTCCACCTAACCCACCAGGGTGTTCTTACCCAAACCCTTTGCTTTGGCCCAAACTTTTTTTTTTAAATTTTATTTATTTGTTTTTTCCCCCAAAGCCCCAGTGGATTGTTGTATGTCGTAGTTGCACATCCTTCTAGTTGCTGTATGTGGGACGCGGCCTCAGCATGGCCCAACAAGTGGTGCGTCGGTGCGAGCCCGGGATCCGAACCCGGGCCGCCAGCAGCGGAGCGCACGCACTTAACCACTAAGCCACGGGGCCGGCCCTGGCCCAAACTTTTGAGAGCAGTTCTGTGACCTGGCTTCAGATCTGTTCCCACATCCTTGGCGAAGCCTTTGAAAGCCTCTCCTGCCTTCAGCCACCCTGCCTTCTTGATTCTTACGGTACCATTCCTTCAACAATTACCCATGCATTGCCTGAAGTTATTTCCTGTGTGTTTATTTTACTTTTCTTGTGTTCATGTTTTGTTGATCACTGAAGAAGAGCAGGTTCCTGAATGTTGGAGGCCTGTGTACCCTGCAGGACCCCCTGAAGGCTTCTAAACCAGCGGTGCTCAGGGAAGACGTGCAGGTTGGCTGTGGTGCTGCTTTCAGGGTGGCCAGGGATGTGGGCGGATGTGGCGGGGATGCAGGTGCGGCAGCCCCAGTGCTCCTGGTGACAGCCTGACAGACCGTGATGGAGATTCGGGCTTATGCCTCGTGACCATGGCCTGGGAACACGGCAAGGTTCTGAAGCCCAAATTTCGTTGAAATGGTTGGTGGCCCCTTCTACTACTGAAGGGAAAGTTTGCTGCTATCACCTTTCTTCAAAATGTTTTCAATGAGAGGAGAAACACAAACGTCTTTCCTTTTTTTAAAGACAAACTTTAAAAAAATGTCATTTTCTAGATACTAAAGCAACGCATGCTTACTGTAGAGACACTAGACAATAAAGATTAATAAAAATAAGGAAAAGAAATCATCTATAACCTTAACTACAGATAACATTTTGGCGTATATTCTTCCAAATATAAGACTGTGTGTGTTTTCTTGATTCTAAGGTATTGTCATTTCTAAGATACACTCTTGATCAATTAACAGCCTTTTAGAGACAAAAGGAGTACTTTCAGTGGTAAGATGAATCCATTTCAGAAATAGTTAAATGTGATAAAAGTGCATTTTTTTTTTTTTTTGGTGAGGAAGATCAGCTCTGAGCTAACATCCATGCCAATCCTCCTCTTTTTGCTGAGGAAGACTGGCAGTGGGCTAACATCTGTGCCCATCTTCCTCCACCTTATATGGGATGCCGCCACAGCATGGCTTGACAAGCAGTGCATTGGTGTGGGCCTGGGATCCGAACCCGGGCCGCCAGCAGCGGAGTGCGCGCACTTAACTGCTACGCCACGGTGCTGCCCCCTAAAAGTACATTTTTAAATTGTGGAAATACATATGTCATACCCAAAGTGGGACCATATTGTACATACTATGACATAACACTAGCAATTTATATTGTAACTATTTCTCCTTTTCATTAATACTTTTCTGCAACATAATTTTAGATGACTGTAGTCATTGATTTAAATCATTGCATGGCTATAACATAAAATATATAGCCAATTCTCTGTGATAAAAAAATTAAAATTTTTTTCACAGTTTATTCTGCAATAAACTTCTTGGTAACTAATATTTGTGTACATCCATGATAATTTTCTTACGCTAAATACCTAAAAATGGAATTTCTTGTCCAAGTAAATGATTATTTTTAAGGCTATTAATAAGTGCTGTCAAATTGCCTCCAAGAAAAGTTGTTTCAGTCTTATTCCCAGCAGCTACAGAGCTCAATGCCTCAACCTCTCAGCTCTTTCCATCACTAAATATTATAGCTAAAAATTGTAGTTTGATAGTTGAAAATAGCATTTTATTTCAATGTGCATTTCCAGAGAATTCGCAATTAACCAGAAAGCCCCATTCAGGGAACTCCAGGGTTCGTTGGCTGCCCACCGAGTCTAGTGCTATCTCAATGCGAAGTGCTTTCTATCCACCTCCACTAGTAACTCTTCACCAGGGCTCCACGCAGTGACGAAGTGGGTGTCACAACTCTGTGGGCTCTGCCACCTTGTAGGTACCCTCTTGGCTTGGTATGTAGCTCACTGAGGCAACTCCACCAGGCTGAGAGCAATGGCTTGGATCAAATCGTGATGAGGAGAAGGAGCATTTCTACCTACTCTGAGGTCTTGTAAAATCTTGGGAGCGAGTTAAGCTTAGTGCACTTTGGGAAGGGAATGAAGCAGCTTGGAAATAAGAGAACGCATTGCTCGGATCTGCTCTTCCTCTCCTTGCTAGTGCTATGGTTTCCCTGCTCTGAGTGTGTGAAGAGGAGCAGAGCAGGCTGGGCATGGGAGGGACAGGGTGGGAGGGAGGCCCTCCATTCGTCAGTGGTCCTACAAACCTTTACATGGTGCCCTGTCCACAAAGTCAATAAGGTGGTTGGTGTTGGGGCCCATCTCTTGCAGCTGAGGACCGGGACGCCAAGCGACTTTCTGTTCTTGTTTCCCCAGGATCTACCTGAAGCCACATCACTGTAGCTCCATTTCCTCATCTGGTCATATGCTAGAGATTCAATTTATTCAACATTTATCCAATAAAAGTTTATTAAACACTGAAGTGTGAGATATTATGTTACGCACTGGGATTCAACAGTGTCCTTGTATCTAAGGGGCTTACAGTCTTGTGGGGGAAACAGACAAAGGAGAAAAGACAGCGAACTGTTAAGGATGCCAGGATAGGAGCAGACAGAGTAGAAGCGGATACAATGAGGGAAATGGCCAATTTAAATTGGTGATGGGGAAGTTCGCAGCAAAGATCTCATGAGACGGGTAAGCTTTGATTTGAGTTTTGTTTTTGCATTAAGCGAATATTTTCTATTGTAACATTGTAATTTCTTGAGTGATTTTTTTTTGGAGTTTTTTTTTTAGTGGTTGCCCTAGGGCCTACCCGTATACATCTTTACTTATCATAATGTATTTCAGATTTATTAACTAACTACGATTAAATAACTGAATTCCAGTGAGATATAGAAATGTTACTCCTGTATAGGTCTATTCCTTTGTTCCCCTTTCTGTACTACTGTTATACATATTGCACCTGTAAATGTTACAAACCTAACAATATATTGTTATAATTATTACTTTATTTAACTTTATACCTTTTAGAGAAGCTGAGAAAAGAAAGGAGAGCAAGTTCAAAGCATATATATATGGAGTTGGTCATATTAACCTTCTTTCTGACCATTCCCTTCTCTTCATTTGGTCTTGTGGATTTGTGTAACCATCTGGTGTTATTTCCTTTCTCCAGCACACCTTTGCTGCCACCTATCTCCTTTGTGATGTTATTTTCAAATATATTACATTTCTGTATGTTATAGGTTTAACAGTGCATTATATACATATTGCTCTATTCAATTGCTTTTTAACTCAATTAAGAGAATAAAAAAGAAATAGGCATTTACATTTATCTTTTATAATTACATAATTACCTTTATTGGTGTTCTTTGTTTTCTCATGAGGATTTGAATTCCCATCTTGGAGTTACTTTCTTTCAACCTGAAGAACTTCCTTTAGTATTTCTTGTAAGGTGGGTTTGCTAGCAATGAATTGTCTCAGTTTTTGTTTATCTGGGAATGTCTTTATTTCACCTTTGGTTTTTGAAAGATAGTTTTGCTGGATATAGAATTCTTAGTTGATGATTTTTTTCTTTCAACACTGAATATGTCATTTGATTGCACCTGGCCTCAGATTTCTGATGAAAAGTCAGCTCTTAATCTTTTTGGAATAGCTGGTATGTGATATGTCATTTTCTCTTGCTGCTTTCAAGATTTTCTCTTTGCCCAAATATTTTACTTCCAATAGATTCCAGGTAGATAGGAGGCACAAGACTTAGTGTGATAGTTGTTATAAAAACTTCTAACTAATTTTATGTATAAAACTACATATAAATTGTATATTATATATTAAAATTATATATAAATTATGAATATGTGTATACAATTTAACGTCTACTACATTCAAGGCAATTCATCTATTTGTTATCTACTTTAATCCTCACAACAACTCTAGGAGGTTACTATCTTTATTGTACTGACGTGGAAACTGAGGCTCAGAAAGGTCATGAAATATACCAATAGGACACAGCAACTAAGGAGTCTTCCTTCTCTCTGTCCCTCTTTTTCTTCCTCCCGAGATCTAGAGACACAAGAAAGAGCAGAAGGGTGTGAGTTTGTGTATACATTGGGAGAAAGGACCGGAGTGGAAAGGAGACCCCCTTGGGGATATATCAGCAAAGAAAACAAGGTCCTGCCTCAAGGGAAGTTTCATTCTAGTTGGGGAGACAGATACGCCACCGCAGATCTGGCCCCTGGGTGGGCAGTTTGGTGGCCCTGGCCCTGGGCCCAGATGCTCTGTGGATCCACAGAAACTTTATTCTTGCCTTCTCCCTCTACCATGTCCTCTTGCTCCTCCCTTTGGAATGCTTCTTCACTTTCTCCTTTCTTTCTTCCTTTTTAACATGACTGGAGTCCAGACCTTTATCATCCTCACCTGGATCTCTGTAATGACCTCCTGGCTGGCCCCTGGTCCTGTCTTTGTGGCCCAGACCAGCCTCTGCTCCAGAACCAGAATTGTGGGTCCCTACTACTATATTTTCCATGGGTAGACTCCCCTGGCTGGTCTTCAAGATAGTCCGTGATCTTGCCCTTTCCAATGCGTTTGACTTCATCTCTCCTCCTCTGCAAGTTGATCCCTCCTGGCTGACAAGGGTGCCCTTCCCTCCATTCCCTACACAGGTCCTAGGCTCATTCAAACCCCCACCTTTTCTTTTGCCTTTTTGAAAAGCACAGCTCCTCCTGCCTCCTGCCCATCCTAATGTGTAGAATTATAGTTAAGAACATAGGCTTTGGGGTTAAAGAGATCTGTGTTAAAATTATGGAATTACAGCTTGGCTGGCTGTGTGAGACCTTATTTAACCTCTGAAGTCAGCTTTACCTCATGTAAAATGAAACCAGCAATAACAATTTCCAGGTGTTGACAGAAGAGTGACATGGTGAAGAGTCACAGGCAAAGCCCTTTGCACAGAGTCTGGCAAACGGGAAGGACTTAGACGTGTTGATGGTTATTGTTATCACCCATTCTTTAAGGTCTATCCCAGACCTGTCTTCACATGAGGTTTCTTTGCCTGCACTAGCTACACAGCAATCAAGTCCTAGTGCATCGAGGGCACCAAATTTGGCCCTGAATTATTCTCCATGTGGTATGTATCAGACGTACCTTCTACACTAGATTGCACACTTGTAAGGACAGAGGCAGTGGTTTTTCTTCATATGCCTTTTGTATGCCCACAGCACCTGTAAAATCTTCTGATCAGAGCTAAAGGGAACGTGTGTGTGTCGGTTTCCTCATCCACAGTGAGTCCAGGTCCCTTGAATCCTCTGGGCCCTGTAGCCCCTGTACAATTTAGGGCTGGGGCTGCATTTCTGCAGGGTTGCTGCAACCTGGGCAGACACCCAGAGCTGGATTTGTGCAGAGCAGGCCTGTGGCCAGTGGAGGGGGTGGTCTGGGTGTCCAGCTGCTCTCCTGCGGGCCTCTGGCACCATGTCAGCTTGCTGGGTAACAGAGGTCTCCACTGCTGCGGTCCCCAGGGACCAGCCAGTCCCTGCTTTGCACACCCTGTGGAATTCCATGGCAACATATAGGAACAGGAAAAGGGATTTTTACATGAAACAGGAGAGAATTCTGTTTAATGAGAGGAATTTGAGACACAATGGGGGGAGATTATGTGAACCGACTTCTTGACAATATAATTATAGGCCATTTTTCACCACTAAATTAAGATCTTTTAACAAGGCATTGGCCCCGTTTTGGTTAGTGTAAGGAAACAGCAGCCTGCCTCTGCCTTTCAGCAGTGGCCTGAGTCTGTCTTTGATATGGCAGCACCAGGGAGGCACAGTTGTGTTGGAGTGCCTGTTTATAATAAGAATATTCCTGAAAAACTGTGTAAATTGGTTTTTTTTGTGAGGGAGATTAGCCCTGAGCTAACACTGATGCCAATCCTTCTCTTTATTGGCCCTGGGCTAACATCTGTGCCCATCTTCCTCTACTTTATGTGGGATGCCTGCCACAGTGTGGCTTGATGAGTGATGTGTATGTCCGTGCCTGGGATCCGAACCTGCGAACCCCAGGCCGCCAGAAGCGGAGGGTGCAAACTTAATCACTACGCCACCAGGCCGCCCTGTAAATTGGTTTTTATAAATATTTTACCTTTGGCTGATATTATCGTGCCAGGGATGCTTCATTTCTGATTGATCATCAAGCACCCTTGAATGCTTCCTCTTTTAGTATCCTAAGTAGTTAATTGTCTGTAAATGTGTGAAGGAGGGGGCTTTCTATTTAAAGCAACAAGCTATTTTAAGTGAAGCATTTTGTAAAGCGAAAAAATCCTATTTTAGTGAAGAAAAATCTCCCCCAATTGATTCCTCTAATAAACGGGGTTTCTCTTGTATATAATCGTTAGTGTACTAGAGTTAGCCCATGTCTACATGGGTCCTGAAGGGGCGGGTACCTGGGGTAGCGCAGAATCGTGGGAAAGGAAGGTGGTCTGAGGTGATGAGCACCTGGCGCTTTCTGCTCTCAGATAATCCTCCCGAGAGTCCTGTGAGGCTGGCGTTATCCCCATTTAGCAGATGAAGAAAGTGAGGCTCAGAGGTTAAGTCCGTGTCTGAGGTTGTACAGCAGGCACAAGAGATGCCAGGACCCAGATGGAGGCCACTTCACCACCCGGCCTGGAGGCCTCTGGCGCACCCTCCACCTGGCACCCAGGCCTTTCATTGCAAAGCCCCTGGGAGGGTGATTTGGGCACTGTGTTTCCAGGTTGCCCTCACTTCTCACTCTGTGAAGCCATTCTCAGTGTTGAGCCCCCTTATCCTTCAAGAAAGGAGATGAGTTCTCGCTGTATGCTGTTTCCCCGGGTGGCTCCGCTGTGGGGATGGAGAAATCAGGTGGCTCGGTGTCTCTCTCTCCCAACTCTCCCTGCCAAGTCACTTCTTTTTCTCCTTTCTCTTCTCCAGGATGAAGGCCATCCTCCAAGACAACCAGATTATTTAGAGCAGCAAATAGCTCAGTAGTCCCTTTTTAACCAGTAGCTGGGGTTCAATAAAGTTCTTAATGACTAGGGATTTCTCACAATTTATAGATGCTTTAAATAGAGCCACAAAAATAAAATTCAGATTTACAAACATCAATACATTAAAAGATGACTTGGGTATGAAGAACATTTCCACTTTCAAAATGCTAACTGGACAAAAGATTTCCTTTAGCATTCGTTTCAATGGCGAGTTACCTAAATGCGTATAACATTATGTTTCTAAAATTAGAATTAAGTTTTTATTCAAATATGTTTTATTAGAGATAATTTATCTGGGATCAAACTACTCATAAAGTGTATGTGACGTAATTTTTTAATGATAAATACAACCACAGCCAGCCCAGATCTTCCTAAACTTTGCTCTGTGGAATACTAGCATCCCAAGATGTTAACGAAACATTCTTTGTAAAAACTGTTCCACAACCACACATTTGGGAAACACTGAGTAAAACAAAGTAAAATACATTAAAAAAATGCAGGACTCCCTCTGAGATTCAAATATGTTAATGTTTATTTGTATTAGTTATCTATTGCTATGTAACAAATTGCTTTAAAACAGTGGCTAAAAGCAACAATAAATATTGAATGCTGCTCACAGTTTCTGAGGGTCAGGAGTTTGTGAGCAGCCTGATTGAGGTGGCTCTGGCTCAGGGTCTCTCACAAAGGTGCAGTTAGTATGCTGGCAGGGGCTGCTCCATCTGAAGGCTTGACTGGGGCTGGAGGAGCCACTTCCAAGACGCCTCATTCACCTGGCTGGCAAGCTGGTGATGGTTGTTGGTGGGAGCCCTCAGTTCTTGTCTCTGTGTCCCTCCCCACAGGGCTGCTCAATTGTCCTCACGGCATGGTGGCCACCTTCTCCCAGAGAACAAGGCAGAAGCTGCGATGCCCTATATGACATAGACTTGGAAACAACACACCATTGCCTCTCTCTCTGTCTCACAAGTGATTTAGTTTTCCATCCACCTCACTTGAAGGGACCTCTTGGGCAGAGATGACTTATTTGTGAGAGTCTTTTCCCTTGCATCATTTCCTTCCTTCTCTGAAGACCAGATGTTCCACTTTGGATATCTGGTAAGAGGCGAAAGGGAAAATGGTTCCCGGACGGGGCGGTTCTGGAAATTTTTGGCTCTCCTTTATATTGTGAACCTCTAGACTCGAAGTACATAACTTTTTTCCTACACAATTGCTGATTAAGCACCAGGGTTGTTATTACAGAGAAAAAAGGGTGGTTTCTAATTTTGGCAGAGAGAAGAAAGACTAACCTCTCCAACAAAATGCTTATCAAGGAGTTTCAAATTCTTGTCAAAGACTTATTTTCCCAACCAGAGGGGGCTTCCATCTCCTCCCCCACAGCAAATATACTGATATTTTCACTTGTTGATATATTTTCCTAAAGTGCTGTGCAATCATTTTCCCCTTAATTGTCCTGTGGGACTATGTTTTTCCTGAATGAAGGATGACAAAACTGAGGCATAGAGACAAGAAAGCTTAAATAAATTGCTTCCAAGGAGCTCTTCTCGGGCTTACTGTAGCCAGCTGTTCTACCCATCTCTGTGGAAATGACTTCCTGTAAAGCCCAGTGAAAGTTGGACTGTAGATCAATAGAACACTCACCAGCCTACTCTGCTGCCAGAGCTTAGCCTGTAAACCAAGAACGTCCCCACCACTATCCTGGGGCAAATGGATTCCAGCTACTGGGAGAAGAGCACATGTCTTCTTGGTGACATGAAGAGTTGTCGGAACTGATTTGCTCTCAGATTTGTTACCGGGCAGCCAGCCAGGCCCCGGGTAGATGGCTGGATGGAGTGTTGTATGGCAGAGTGACTACTTGCACTATCTGAGTCATCTAGGCCAGGTGACTGTCCTCAGTCACTGATCCCCAGATCTTTTTCCCTGACCCTGCCACTGCATCATGGAATGAATCTGGAGATCATTGTTGGCTCCTGGCTATGGAATGCCCTGGAATGGGATGGTCAATATGGAGCCATTGCTGAGTAGAAGACTTATGAGCCGTTGCATGGCTACACCATTTCTCTTTTTCTGCTGCCATGAGACCAGCATGTTCTGGGGTAGGGCTGCTCCTTCACCTTCGATCCTGGAGTCCTCATAACCTGGAGCAGGCTGAAGCTGAAGCCAACCTTTTTGGCTATGACACAAGTAAGAAATAAACTTGGATGTTATAAGCCACTAGAATTATGGAGATGTTTGCTAGGGAAGTGTAAATCAGCCTGAAGTGGCTGATAAAGAGGTTAAGTCTATGTATGTAATCAAGAGTTGATAAACCGGCTTCCTTTTTCTCCACGATCGTGGTGCGTGCGGTTGACTGTGGTCCTCGCCATGTCTTCTCACAAGACTTTTAGGATCAAGCGATTCCTGGCCAAGAAACAAAAGCAGAATCGTCCCATTTCCCCAATGGATTCGAATGAAAACTGGTGATAAAATCAGGTACAACTCCAAGCAGAGACATTGGAGAAGAACCAAGCTGGGTCTGTAAGGAATCGCAGCTGAGGTGACACATATTTATGCTGTATCCAGGTCACTTGCATCTTAGCATATCACTCTGAAACGTCACTATCTGGACAGTTGGATGTGTCTTATACAGGAATTGCTCTTACTCTTTGTTTCTATGCGTCTGAACTAGTAGGTTGGTTCAGTAATAAATATGTGAGACCTTTTGTTTGAAAAAAAAAAAAAAAAGAGTTGATAGACCGGGGATGGAGACAAGAGATCTGGAAAAGCTGTGCAGGCTTAGGGTTTGGGGGTGTAACTGAGGTAGAGAGGTGCAGGGGTGAGGCAGTCCGAGAGTGGGAAGCTTCAGCGCAGCTGTGGGGTGCAAGAGAGTTGGAAAAGAGAGGAGAGGAAAGGGACATTTTGTCTAGGTTATAAATTGAATCACTTTAAGCACTTTGAGAGAAAAGATTCTACAGGAAATCTTTGCATGATAGCTGCTGAGATTGGATCATAGGGGCCCTAGAATCCACTTGGTTACATAAATAACTGCTAAATTGTGTAAAAATAACCATAAATGCTTTAGAAAATTAGAAAGAGGTACTCAATAAAGTCTAGAATAGCCAACAAAGGCTTAGATGAATTGAAATTTTAAGATGAGCCTTGATATGGGCAGAGTTCAGAGGGTGGAAGAAAGTGGTCTGACACTACATCAAAGTGGGGGACTGCATCAAAAAGCCATAGAAACAAGAAAGCCCCAGATGTGTTCAAAGACCCCAAATGAGAGAGATTCTATTGGTCTTAGATAAGGAAGCCTTTTCAAAAATGATGTTTCCCACCCCACCATCAGGGAAATTTCCTAATTTCTCAGAAGTCAGCAAAATACTGTGACTAATTTTAATTGAGGTGACAAATGAAGGACATAGAGACAGAGAGAGAGAAAATGTGAAGGTATATGGGCCTCATTCATTTAGTCAACCAACAAGGCAATATAAATAAACAAGGTTTGGGCTGGACGCTGTGGAGAAAGCTGAAGAGAAACACAGCTCTCCCTCCAGGTTACGGAGCAGGCAGGCAGGCCAATTTTTGTTAGCACATAGGTTCCTTAAACTTAAAACAGATTAAGTAAGGTCTTTAGAAGCCCAAAGCACTGAAAATATTTGATCTCTTCATTTCCCATATATTCAAAACAATTCTAAACCATAGACATAAGTGTAGAAAGTCCAACAAAGTTCTCCTTTTCTCCACTAAGGCTACGTAATTGCTTTTATAAATCAATTAAAAATGTATTCTCTCTTTTTGTTAGTGCTCTAAGCATGTGCTAGCCTGCCTGTTGGGTAACCAGCCCTCTTCAGAACTGCTACTATTCAGCCACTTTTACTGTGGCAGGAAAACTCACCAGGAGAGTCAACAGGTCCTCCGGGACCTGCCTTTGTGGACAGTCTGTGCCAGCTGGGGGCCTCCTCCCTGACCCTGAAGGCTGGGTGTTAATGCCTGCAATCCCCTACTCTAGGAGTGACCAATGGTCACCATGTGCCCAATATGGCCCCTTCATGGACTTCCTCACGGGCAGCACTTCTACTAGGCTGGAGGGAACATGGTGTGACCTTGGCCCCGCCCATTCCACGGGCTGCTGGTCCCCTCTAAGTGGAGAAAAATGTCTCAAACCATCTTTGCTTCCTTGCCAGAGCCACTGGGTGTCCAGGACACAGGTTAGAGTGACTTGTCGCATATATTATGTTTGTCTGTTTGTCTGAGCCAGGTGCCCCATCTTTGGGGTCCTGCCCCCCATCCTCCCCGTTCTCAGCATTCACTATACTTTGTTGTAGTTGTTTGTCTCCTTACTCTGTTAGAATTAGCTTTAGTCCAAGACGTGTATGTGTTTATCTTTGTATTTTTAGTGCTTAAAATAGAGCCTGCCACCTGGTAGGAACCCAAAATATGTTTTCTGAGAGAATGAGTGAATGAAGCATAGTCCTGGAGCAGGTGTAGACCATCCCGAGTGAATTCAGGAGGGCTCAGCTGGGATGCATCGTGGACTTCAGAAAGACCCAGGTCCCTGCAGCAGGTACCACTGGCAAGGAATTGGTAAGAGGTGGAGGGAGGCGGAGCGAGGAGGAGAAGAAGAATGAAAAGGCACAACACAGAAGCGTCTTTAGTGTCAGCAAAACCTTTATTCAGACGTTCAGTGAATATTCCTGTTTTACCTGTTCTTCCAGCTGGCATAGGTGCTGCGTAGTTTAGGAAATGAATGGTTATTGAGGGTGGAGGAGAAGGCATATCAGAGCTTTACGCAGAAGCAGAAATCATTGCCTCCTACCTGCCTATCCCACTTCTGTTGAAGAAACCATGAGCAGGAGGTAAACCCTGCTGAAGGAACTTTCTCCGAGTGTTGGGGTGTCATTTTCTGGTGAGTAATCAGATGCTGCTGTGGAAAGGGCTCAAAGCTCTCCTTAATGCACTCAGGGCTGCTGGCCTTGCACAGAAGGCCATATATGGTGGAATCGCTACTGAGCAGATTCTCCCAATTAGTTCAAATGTCTTCATTTTTTTGTTTTTGTTTTGTTTTGTTTTGAGGAAGATTGGTCCTACGCTAACAAACATCTGCTACCAATCTTCCTCTTTTTTCTTTTTTCTCCCCAAAGCCCCAGTACGTAGTTGTATATCATAGTTGTAGAGTTGTAGCTTTTCTACGTGGGACGCTGCCTCAGCATGGCTTGATGAGCAGCAAGCAGGTCCACGCCCAGGATCTGAACCTGCGAATTCCGGGCCACTGAAGCAGAACATGTGAATTTAACCACCATGCCCCTGGGCCGGCCCCCTGAAATCTTTTCTACGCTAGACCTTTTTTTGTTTTTTTGTGGAGAAGGGCAGTTGATAAGAAAACCAGCTCATATTAGGTGTTTAGTGAACAAAGAAAGAAAGTGATTTCTAGGGTCTCGGCTGATCCAACATGATCTCTAACATCAGAGTCCTTTATGCACTGTTTTTTGTAGTGTAACTTCTTGGTTAAACAAGAGTTGATATTGTATCCTAACATATAAAACAACGTAAGTGGGGTTGCCCTGGTTGAAGGTGGGGTGGGATCCAGAGCCCCACCTCTTGGACTGAACCCACCTTCCCCCACCTCCAACCCCCTCTAGCAGGCAACTTACCTTTGCACGTGGCGGGAAAGCCATTGCCTTTCCCCACCTGCCCAGGGATCCTGGACCACGTGGTGCTGCACAGCCTTCAATGACCCAAGGAAGGCACTCACCCTGGTCCTCTTCTCTAGACTCAATCCACTAGAAAAGTGAACTAGAGACTCATACACATAGGAGGGGCATTGAAAATCTTCGAATCCAGCTCCCCAGCTCTATAGTCGAGGAGACACAGCCCCAGAACACACTTGTCCTGGATGACATGGCTAGATAATTGTACAACCTGGACCAGAAACCGGGTCTCCTGGTGCCGAGCCAACAACCCTGTTGGTCTTCTTTTACACTATGTTGCTTGCTTACATTTTAGAAAGATTAAAGAAGAACCATAGGGCTGAAACAAAACAAAGGTTTTTCTTGTTAAAACCCAGTTACCAGGTTACTTACGGTTGTCTAGGAGTGTTCCTCGAGCAGTCAGCTAACACTTTCATCCTTCTGTGCATCTCGGTCACTTTACATTCAGTGTGAAAATGGGGAGTCCACGACCTCAGTGAGGCACACTTTGCCCTGAGTGGTTGCTTTTTAGCTCTTCTTTTTATACCTGTGGGTGGTGGGTGGAGAGATTTGATATTGAGGGAGAGACAGGAAGCCATCGTGGAGAGGAAGGCTTATGATGGGCACAAGGGGGTCCTCCAGGGAGCCCTTGGCAGAAGAGGAACTTTCCCTTTCTTGGAGCCCACAAGGTCTGTAAATCTCTTTATACTACAGTGTCAGTCACAGGCTTTGCTCCAGCAGTGGGTGTGTCATGGGGGTCCATGCAACCTGCACACTCAGGGTTATAGAGAACTTAACTTCTAGGCCTTTTACCCTTTGCAAGGGCACGCAGGGCCACCAGCAGCCAGACAATCTGGCTTTGAGGAAGCAATGTGCTTATGTAGGAAGGTCCTGTACTTTTACGGCTGAACTTTGAGCTAGGACAATGGACCGCTGAGCTGGCTCTGCAGTCAGCATGTCCCCGCTGACACAGGGAGGAGACAAGCCTGACCCAGGCTAGTCTGGACTAGCTTGGGACATACAGGCAGAGAACAGAGCCAGGTGGCAAAAGGGAAGCACCTAGACAAACTGGGGCTGGGCCACTGGCTGAGGACCAGCGGGATGGAAGTTAGTTATGGGCTTACAGTGCAGTTATGTCTGTGCAGGGTTTGAAGTTGCTGGACACCTATAGCTCTCTAGATTTATGTTTAACTTAACTGTTTAATAATCTACTAATATTTATACCATAGTATGTATTCAATTCTGTTAACCTTATTATATTGTTACTTTGCAAAGTCATGAATTAAAAGAAATTCCTTCATGTGTGTTGGGATATTAGAGCAATTGATGCCTGGGAGCACAGGATCCAGAATCACGTTCTCAACCTCTAACTCCATGAGCTTCCTGAGGGAGATGAGCCCAGAGAATGGTTCCAGGAAAAGAGCACTGTATTATAAGTCAAGGCTTTGGCTCTGGCCTCCAATGCCATTCTCTGGAACTTTGCTATGTTGTGTGGAGCAGGAGGCCATTCTACTGCATAGACTCTGGCATCTAAACAGCCTCTTTCCCCCTGAGACACTTTCAGATTTCCGGGCTTTCTGCAGAGGGCTGAAGGAAAAGACCCAGATCTGCTAGGATTCCCTAATTTACAAAGAAATGGAAGGAAGGGGCAAGCAGGGAGTGAGTGAGCATGTGAGAGAGGGGGGAATGAGGATGAGTGAGAGTGGGAGGGGTGTGTGTGCGTGTGTGTGTGTGTGTGTGAGAAAGAGAGAGAGAGAGAGAGAAAGAGCAAGTGCGAGAGCCGCCTGCTTTCTTAGCGTCCTTACCGCTCATGCCTCATGGAAAAAAGGATGTCCGCAAAGAACACAGTCTCACATGGGCACCAACACTGCAGCTCTGTGCTCACTGCGCTCCGGCGTTGGGAAGGGTTGGAAGGTAATCATTTCACAGCAGCACTATTCCTCCTTGGAGGCGGGCCTCATCCTGGGGGACACTACAAGCTTATTTCCGTCAATGTGGTGTTATGGAGGAGACATACCTGGCCCAGGCGGACTCCCCTGAGATTTCTCATCTTCCTCTCAGGTATGTGTCTGTCTGACCACAGCCGTGCGGACTGCCCCAGATCAGGGGTATTGCTGTTTGGGTGTGCCATACCTACTTGTGCCCACAGAGCGCTTTGGGGCAGAGAGCTCCAAGGACCTACTAGCCACTATCACAGGTTCTCCTAGTGCCCAAGGCCCCCAAGGGCCTCCCTGCAGGGACACCTGTCACCTCTGGAACTTGCATACGCCCTTTCAGACAGGCTAAGTGCTGAAAGCACTGTTTAAGGGGATGTATTGAGGATAGGACCTCCCATTAAAAGGCATCTCTCAAAGCTCCTATTTTCATCTTCAGATCTCGCTTTAGATGTGCATAGGAGATCAACCTGATCTGTTGGAGCGAGGACAGGTGGGTTGTTGAGAAATGTCTTGCTCCCTGCTTTTAGGGCCAGAGGATATCATTGGTAAGTGGCAAGCTGATGTCGTAGATGAGCCTGGACAGGGCTCCAGAGTCCTGACTCCTGCCGCAGTTCTGCCGCCACCCCTCCCTTTCACCTCAGTCCTCAGTCTTCCGGGGGCAGAGTGAGATGACAGCAGAGGCCATCTGAAGGCCACAGCTTCAGTAGAAAGCTGGGCACCAGCGGTCCCGAGCCTGCCTTATCCAGGGGTGTTCGTCTTCCTCCTGTGAAACCAAACCCCCTGTGTGGAGCTGAGCTGGGGCAGTGCTGGTCCAGCCGAGCCATCCAGCACAAGTTTTATAATCCAAGTGGATTTGCCACTTACCGGCTGTCTGTCCAAGAACAAGTTATCAGCCCCAGTTTCCACATCTGTTAGCCCTAAAATAGGGCTAACAACACTTCTCAGGGCTGTGGTCAAGGTTAAAGAAGATGCTGTGGGTGAAGAGCTCAGTGTGGAGTCTGCGCCCAGTTAATGCCAGCCCCGGTTGTTATTTGCCACTCACCCTGCGGTGAGCACGTGGTGGATCCCACGGGGGCAGATGACCAGCTCATCCGTCAGGCATTCTGTCCTCAGGCGAGTCTGAGCTGTGGTGAGGAATCTAATCATGTGCGTTCTGGACACGGAGGAGTGACTCTGCCTGAATAGGTTGTCTCTCGTGGGCCCAGGACACCCTGTTCTCTCAGCGGAGCTCCAGCAGGGAGGGCTGGGTTATCTTTCCCCCACCTTCGCATACTGCCAACACAAACGGTGGGTGGATTGTTACCTGGGACACTTGATTAAGTGAAACCAGAGCTTTGTGCTCAGGGGAGCAGCTGGAGGATGGAGGGCTGAGAAGGGGGGAAGGGGTTATGTAAATACCGGCTGAATAGCAGGGTTTGTGTGGTGATTAGATAAGGGCTCAGAAGCCAAGCCCAGTGAATAACAATTGAGCTTCCAGGCTGGTAATGGCCTGATTTGAAAGTCTGAGGCAGGACGGGCTGGCACGGGTTGAAGGGTGGACTTCCCAGATGGGTTTGTGGCTGCTGAGATAATGCCTGGTGACAAGGGGACAGAAGTGCAGGGACCACAGAGTCTGCACGACCCTCCACAAGCGAGTCTGGGCCTATCTGCCTGTGGTCCTGCCCTCGATAGAATATAATGACAGTCAAAGAGCCGGGAGCTCTGCCCTGGGAGCTTAAAATCCTAATGAAGCTTAAGTCAAAATCGGCAGGATAACAAAATAGTTTGTAGGGATCACAAACATTGGGAGCAGGCGTTTACAGGCTTGGAAGTCAGCCCTGGGGGCACAGAAATGGCAGGGGACCCCCAAGTACTGACCCTGTGCTGGGTTCTTTACACTGGTTCTCTGTGGGGCTCTGTGAGACAGATGACCTCATCTTCACTTCACTGATTAGCAAACTGAGGCCCAGGAAGGTTAAGGAACCTCTCCATTGTCCACCCTTAATGAGGCAGAGTCAGGATTCAAGTCCGTGTCTGCTTGAAGTCAGCACCCATGAGGGAAGGTGGGCAGGAAGGAGAGAGGGGACCCGCTGAGCATATCAGGTCCATTCCTGAAGGCTTTTCCAGTTCCTAACCTTTGATGGTCCTTGAGAAGCTCTGAGACAGACCAGAGACTGCTCACTGAGGCCAACTGCAGGGCCTAATGTTCAACAAAAGACAGGCAGAGCCCTTGTTCCAGAACTCTAGAGGTCTGTGCTGTGACTTTCCTATTAGGAAGTTCGTGATACTGCAAATGGTGTTTTTATCCATCAAAGATACTGCTAGCACCATGAAATCTTCTGGGATCTGGTGGGTTAGATGGCCCAAGCAGCCTGGGCTCTGACAAATGGGTCAGAGAAGTGTTCCCAAGTGCCATGCATGCTGCCCTGAAACCTGCAGAGCCCTGTCAAGCCCTGTGTTTCTTAGTGGTGGGAAGTGCAAGTTGCAGTAACTTGTCCTTTACCTTGGGCAGTACCCGGAGAGAGAGATGAATTTGGGAAAAATCCTACCTGTCATCTGGTCTTCATAGTTGCCAACTCCAACTGGAGGATCATGATGGCTTTTCAGATCTTGTGGTATCAGTGTCAGCTCAGACCCATATCTAATAGTCCTAGAAGTATGACCTCTGGTCTCTTTGAGAAAGGATTGGGGGAAAGTTTACTACATATACTGTGATGGTGTGGCCAAGTCTTTCCTTAAGGGGATCCTGGCTCTCCTTCAGTCAGTAGGCTCTAGATCTGTGAGTGATTTAGATCTGAACGTTGAATGAAGGACCAACTCTCAATCGGTTTTATACCAGTTGAGTGGCATCCTAGTTGACTCTCCATCTATCTTGTGCCTGATAACACCATGATCTAGTAGCTATCACCACACGTCCCTATTCTGTTCTTGGGTAATTACATTCAATTTTCTTTTCTTTTTGTGAGGAGGACTAGCCCTGAGCTAACATCTGATGCCAATCCTCCCTTTTTTTCTTGAGGAAGATTGGCCCTGGGCTAACATCCGTGCCCATCCTCCTCTACTTTATATGGGACGCCGCCACAGCATGGCTTAGCAAGTGGTGCATTGGTGCGTGCCGGAGATCCGAACCTGTGAACCCCGGGTGGCCGCAGCACAGCGCGCGCACTTAACCGCTGCGCCACCAGGCCGGCCCCCCAATTTTCTTTTGAAATTTGAGTGTCTCCTCGCATCTGCAATTCTATGATTCCGTTATCCTCACTGATATTAGGGAGTCCAGTTCTATGACATCATCTTTCACTGTCAACTCTGCTCTAAAAAGTGCAGCCATCTTCAGGCTTTTCAAAGATGTCAGTATAGCCATCACCAGTGCATTTCTTATATCTTAGTGAAGGCTGTGTCCTCTAACCTCTCCTAGGGAATGGAGACAGGGATGGCTTTTCAGGTCTTAGTTGGTGGATCAACTCTGACCTCCTTACCACCCTGAGCTGACTTATCCTTTCCTTGATACTATGAGAAAGATGTTGGTATGGCCATCTCGTTAAATGTAGGTTTCCTTTATGTCAAATCTTCTGGAAGGCGTCTCAACAGACTCTTAGGACTGGCTCCTGGTATCCTTGTCAGACGCTGGATCCCAAGTTACATGTGAGGGCTCCCATGTCAAATACATTCTCCCCTATGCAGCCTATGTCTCCCCACCCCAATTCCAATACCCTCAAAATTATTTCCACATGTTTTCCTACTTCCTGATAGTATTGATTATCCAGAATTTGAGAAATTCCTTTGGCACATAAACTATATTCTGGAGCAGGGACTATCTTTTCCAGCTCAGGTGACTTTTGTCCTGGAATCAATGAAGGGAAGTAGGAGCAAATCTTGAGGAGAACAAGCATCATCATGCAAATCACCTGCTTCAAGAAGGTCGTTTGCTGCTCAATTTCCAGACAAGGCATGCTCTTTTCTAGAGAGGAGGATTGGGCTGCTTCTGGTGATCCACTGGATTCAGGACAATCTAGGGGCTCAAAATTCTCAGGCTCACCCACTCAAAATTCTTATTACAAGTCTCAGGGTACCACTTTTTTTTCTCATCATGGCCCTGACTTTGACCTAAGAGACCTATTAAGACTCTGAATTTAGTCTTTTCTGTAGCCATTATGGCTCTGCCATGTTTACGATTTGATCCTGGGCCTAGTTTTGAGCCTAGTCTGCCCTGTGGCTGCAAGAAGCAAGAGTCTCCTTAAAAGCTGCCACTGAGGCCTTCTGACTTTCACAGTATTTGAGTTGGCAGCTGGCTGCCCTGAGTTTATTATTTTCTTTTTTCAAAAGGCTTCCAGTGCAGTTAAAGCAGTCAACTTCCTCTACAATTCTTATGATTATTACTGTCACCATACCCTTCTAGTGCTGAAGGCACCCCATGCCCAATACGTTATATTTTACCTGTACCTCATTCCAATTATCCACGGATAAAAGCATTCAGTCTTTTACCATCAAGTATAATATTAGTTGTAGTTTTTTCCGTAAACAACCTTTACCGGGTTCGAAATACCCTTCCATTCCCAGTTTGCTGAGAATTATTATCAGGAATGGACATTGGATTTTTGTCAAATACTTTTCCAAGTCAACTGAGATCATCCTACAGTTGTTTTATTGGCCTTTTTATATATTGTTGGATTTTATTTGCTAAAGTTTTTTTAGAATATTTAAATCTATGTTTATGGAAGATAATGATCTGTAGATTTCCTTTCTTGTAATGTCTTTGTCTGGTTTTATTTTCAGGGTAATGCCAGTCTCATTGGGAAGTAGTCACTCCTCTTCAATTTTCTGGAAGAATATGTGTAGATTTGGTAATAATTCTTCCTTAAATGTTGAGGAGAATTCACTAGTGAAGCCATCTGGGCCTGGAGTTTTCTTTGTGGAAAGGCTTTTAACTACAAAGGCAATTTCTTTAACAGATATAGGACTATTTAGGTTATTTCTTTCTTCTTGAGTGAGATTTGGTAGTTTGTGTATTTCAAAGAATTTCATGTTAGTTTTCAAATTTATTGGCATAAAGTTGTTAATAAAATGTCCTCATTTTAACGTCTGTAGAATTTATAGTGATATCATCCCTCTCATTCCTGATATTAGTAAATGGTGTCTTCTTTTCTTTTTGGTTGATCAGTTGAGCTAGAGGTTTATCAATTTTATTGTCTTCTCAAAGAATGAGCTTTTATTTTCATTGATTTTTCTCTATTTTTTTTTTGTTTTCTATTTAAGTGATTTCTGCTCTAATTTTTGTTATTTTCTTTCTTCTCTTTAGTTTGGGTTTTATTTACTCTTTTTCTCCTAGTTTCTTAAGTTTTAAGCTAAAGTCATTAATTTGAGACCTTTCTTCTTCTCTGATTAAAGCGTTTAGTGCTATAAATTTCCCTCTAAGCATTGCTCTAGTGGCAGCCCACAAATTTTGAAATGTTATGTTTTCAATTTCATTCAGTTTTAAGTACTTTATAAATATCTGTTTGACTTCTTCTTTGGCATGTGGGTTATTTAGAAGTATGATTTTTAGTTTCCAAATATTTGGGGACTTTTCAGAGATCTTACTGTTATTGATTTCTAATTTAATTCCATTCTGGTGATAGAAAATTCTATGTATGACTTAAATTCTTTTAAATTTCTTGAAGCTTGTTATATGGCCCAGATCTCTATTTGTAAGTGTTCTGTGTGCACTTGAAAAAATTTTTATTCCTGTTGGGTGGAGTGTTCTATAAACATCAATCAGCTCAAGGTGGGTGATAGTGTTTTCAAGTCTTTTATACCCTTAGGGATTTTGTCTGCATGTTCTATCTATCCTTGGGAGAAGGGTGTTGAAATATTTGGCTATAATTGTAGATTTGTTTGTTTCTTCTTGTAGTTCTATAAGTTTTTGCAGTTCTATTATGTGTTTTGAACCTCTGTATTAGGTATATAAATGTTTAAGATTGTTATGTCCTCTTAATGAATTAATCCCTTTATCTTTATGAAATGACCTTCTTTATTCCTGCTAATTTCTCTGGAACCTATTTTGTCTGATATTAATATAATCACTTCAACTTTCTTTTGATTAGTGTTAGAATGATATATCTAACACTATATGTTGATGGCTCCTCAAAGATGTCCATGTCCTAATCCCAGAAAACTGTGAATATGTTACCTTAATGGCAAAAGGGACTTTGTGGATGTAATTAAGTTTAGGATCTTGAGATAGAGAGATTATCCTGGATGATCCAGGTAGGCCGTATATCATCACAAGGGTCTTTGTAAGAGGAAGGCCAGAGGGTCAGGTCTATGAAGGAGGTGTGATGACACTATGCTACTGGCTTTGAAGATGGAGAAGGGGCCTTGAGCCAAGGAATGCAGGAGGCTTCTAGAAGCTGTAAAAGGCGAGGAAATGGATTCCCCCCTAGAGCCTCCAGAAGGAACTCAGCCCTGCTAACACTTTGATTTTAGCCAAGTGAGGCTGACTTTGAATTTCTGATCTCCAGAATTGTGAGATGAACTTGTATTGTTTTAAGCCACTAAGTTTGTGGTAATTTGTTACAGTGGCCGCAAGAAACTCACACAAGGCACAATCGTGCTGGTGTGTTTGAGAGGTAAGGAGTGGAGAGGTCATGTGGGGTCCCTGCAGGCCATTGAAGGGACTTTGGCTTTTACTCTGAGTGAGATGATCTGACTTACGTTTTAACAAGATTACTCTGGCTGTTGTGTGGAGAGTTGGGGTGGGGAGGTGGTGACAAAGGCAGAGCAGAGAGACCAGCGAGGAGGCCACTGCAGTAACCCAGGTGAGAGGTGATGGTGGCCTGTTCAGCAAATTAACCATTTGGCCCATGCTCCTATGCCTTTCCTGACTGCTTCCCAGCACCCAATCCTCCTCCTCCTTGATGACCATGACCTTTTTACCTTCATGCTTTCCTCTTGGTGCCTCTCACCTGGCAGTCCTTTGTGGTTTGCCTCAGCATCCCGCCCACAGTCCTCCCTGCTGGCTCTTACACGGGAGCGGCCACCTCCTCCTCACTCCCTGCTGGGAATGACCAGGTCTGAGAGTGATTGTTGTCTTTTTTCCAGCCTCTATTGAACCTAAAGCTCTCGCTCTGTTGCCTTTGTATGTTGTCTCCTTCTGTACTTTCTGATAATTCTTAAGTGTGCTTTAGGTGATTAAAAATTTACCTGGGGTAAATTTTGTATTTGACCTAAAACAAAATAATTTAATTAATAGCAGGAACTTCCATGGGGCTTACTAGCCTTCAGGCTCTGTTTAACGTGATATATCCATATTAAATCATGTAATTCTCACAACTCCATGAGGGAGGTGCTATTTTCACCCTCATTACAGGTGGGGAAACTGAAATTTGAGAATTTCCTCCAGATTGCACAGCTACTAAACGGCAGAGCTGGGATTTGTACCGAGGGCATCTGGCACCAGAGTCCGTGCTCTCAAATACCACTCTTCAAAAGGAGCCCTTCAAAAGGAGCCAACTTTTATATCATCAAGTAAAGTAGTTTTCTTTTCTTTCAGTTGTTGCTGACCTTGAGTCTTCAGTGAATGAAGACCATCACCCTTTCCTAGTGGGAGAGAGAGAGACAGAGAAAGGGTCTTAGTCACACAACAGAGGCAGTGCTCCAAGGCGTCTGGCTCTGCTGAGCATGTCTCATGAAATGGAGCTCACAGGAAATTCTGGTTTAATGTGAAAGGATCAATACCCTTGCTGATCTCCACTGGAACACGAGGCCCCATAGCTAGCAGTTGGCAATCTTCTGATGGATTTCTTTCAAAGGATTTTTTTTTAGAGTTCTTTAAAAGACATAGGCTTAGACTCCTTCTTAAAAGTAAGAAAAATGCATGGTGTTGTGGGTTGAATTGTGTCCCCCTGCAAAAGACATTGAGGTCCTAACCCCTCAGTACCTGAGAATGTAGCTTATCTGGAGACAGAGTCTTTACAGAAGTAGTCAAGTTAAAGTAAGGTTATTAGGGTGGGCCCTAATCCAATGTGACAGGTGCCCATATAAAAAGGGGAAATTTGGGCACAGACATGCACAGAGGGAGAAGGCCATGTGAAGATGAAGGCAGAGATTGGGTGATGCATCTACAAGCTAAGGAACACCAAAGACTGCCAACAAACCACAAGAGTTAAGAGAAAGGCCTGCAACAGACCCCGTCTCACGGCCCTCAGAAGGAACCAACCCTGCCGACACCTTGGTCTGGGGCTCCTGGCCTCCAGAACTGTGACAGTAAATTGCTGTTGTTTGAGCCGCCCAGTCTGTGGTGCTTTGTTACGGCAGCCCTAGCAGACTAATACACAGGCAGATACATCCTACTGTAAAAAATCCATATCTTCCTATTTTCTTATTCAGTTTTTTCTCTTCTTTCTTGTTTTCATTTTCTCTGCTTCCCACACATATTCTCTGATTCTTGCAAACTCTCTGCACTCCTCTCCCCCTGTCCTGCAAAGTTTCCCACTCTTGGTTTCATTTGGGATTGTCTGCTTCAGGTGGATGTAGGACCCAGGGGGTATGTCATCTTAGGGACAGACGAGATGTTAGAAACCATCTGGTTCCATCTCTGAATTCCTCAGCTCAGTTAATACATTGCCTGACTTTAAAGAAACACAACAAAGGCAGATGCCAAGGCTACCACAGGGGCAGGACAAGTTTTGAAGTGTGGATAAAACAAAACCAAACCTGAGTAAACTCAACCCCTCCAGTTTCCTGAGTAGCTGTCTGACTTTGGGGTGTATGACTGGGAGACGTTTTGAATCCACTGATGATGCCGTGGGGCACTGTGCACCTGGCTGTGCCCTCTCTCAGCTCGCCCATTGAGGGCAGGGAAGGTGAGGCAGGATGCCGAGAGCCTCTACCTGTGACCCTGCCTGCTCCTGAGCCCCTCACCTCTGGGGGTTCCCAGGGATGGCAGTAGACCTGGACCATGGAGTCCATCTACCTGGGTTTAAGCCTGACTCGGTTTCCTAACCTGTGAAATGGGGACAACAGTCTACTTCACGGTATCATCTGTGCACTAACTGACATGAGATGTCTAAGTCACTTTGAACATGGCCTGGAAGACAGAACTGCTAAAGGAAAACACATGACCTGTTATTCTCCCCCACCCTAAGATGGGCAGGACACATTTGCCACCGACTCTCCACAACAAGAAGGGCAATGACATGACTGACAATATGCTGAGAGGAGATGAAGGGAGAGGGCGGCCATCCGTGTAACCAAATCCTGTCCTAGCAGGGCATGCTCTAGTTACCAGGCACCAACCAGCAGGAGCGTCTTTAAAACGTGAGTGGGGGCCAGCCCCATGGCTTAGCGGTTAAGTGTGCACGCTCCGCTACTGGTGGCCCCGGTTCGGATCCCGGCTGTGCACCGACGCACCACTTGTCCGACCATGTCCGAGTCCCACATTCAGCAACTAGAAGGATGTGCAACTATGACATACAACTATCTACTGGGGCTTTGGGAGGAAAAAAAAGGAGGAGGATTGGCAATAGATGTTAACTCAGAGCCGGTATTCCTCAGCAAAAAAAAAAAAAAAAAAAAAAAGAGGAGGATTAGCATGGATGTTAGCTCAGGGCTGATCTTCCTCACAAAAATAAATAAGTAAATAAAAAGTGGTGAGTGGTGTGCTCCCACGAATCAGGGCTCTCTGGAGGTTGATTTTGGTGGCTAAGACCTTGCTCTGCAGGTGCTGGCTCTCACTGTGGAAGCTCTGCCCCAGTGACTGGCTCACTCTTAGCACTTGGAATGCCACAGGGAAGGGCCATGGGGGCCTCTATTGACCTGAGGCTGTTTATTCCAGACTGTGCTCACTGCCACCCAGAATTACGTGAGGCTGATGGAAAAAGCCTCATCCTGGGCGACAAAGACTTTGCTTAGACCCTCTCTCTCTCCACTACTTCTCTGACCCTGCTTGGAGGAAAGTTCCCTTCCCATCCCATTTCGTGGCTAATTTTAGTTTTATTTGGATGCTGGCAAGGTATAGTGATTTAGGATAAGGATTTCTTTCCTCCCTGGCACATATCTGCAGAGTAAACGTAATTAGAGCTGCTCGTACCAGTGCACCAGTCATTTGCTCTGAGTGATTGGGAGGAGGGCTGTCTGGATATTCAGAGGGTTTGAAAGTGTATTTGTGCAATAAACACCATCTCTGAGTCAAAACGCAGAGTACTGGGGCTGCATTTTGAGCCCAGCTCCTCTCCTTTGCTGTGGAGGGTGAGGGAAGGCAGGGCCATTGTTGGGTTTATAGTCTTAGATTTTGGATTTTATAGCTTGAGTGTGGTTGGTGTAAATGTTGCTACTCAGAGAAGGTCTTCATACTAAGCATCAGTGAAAACCTAACAATGAGTGTTCTCATGAAATTCTCAGCTTGTAACATTCCCCAGCTCATCCACAGGCTCTGATGTCTCTGGGACCACATTGATTATCCAACCACAGGCTCAGCCTCTCTGAGCTCCAGAGCCTCTCCGATTAGCTGATGGGCTCTGTACTAAGTCTTCACAGCAGCCTGAGGGCTCATCTGCCTGTGGAGACTCTGGCCTCACACATGGTCTCAGGACCATGGCTCCCGTAAATGCAGATCGGCCTACATGCTCCCTACCGGGTTTCTGTCTCAATTCTCTGATTTGCAATCCACACGCAACAGCAGCAACAAACATTTTCTGAGCATTCGTCAAGTGTCTGCTGGTTATAAAGATGAATTAGACATGGATGCTGTCCCCAAGTTGCTCCCATTCTACTTGGGGAGATAGATGGGAAATGGAGGATTCCAATGAAGGGTAGTAAAAGAAGAGGTGAGAACAGAACACTGCAGGAGCCTTCAGTAGGGACCCCTAACCTAGGCTGGGGAAGAGAGAGTGATCTAGGGAAGATTTCCCAGAGGTAAAGTGGAACTCGCCCACACTGTTACTAGGGACTGAAGCCCTGATTTTAAATCTCACCTAGAGGCTGCATCGTGTTCCTAGTGACACAGCGCTGCTGCCCTTCAGTATTGTACTGCCTGAGGACTCCTGGTGCCTTGCCCTCCACCGCATGGCAATCCCAGCCACAGCCACCAGCCAGGCCATGCATTGGTTCCCCACACTCAATCACCTCTTGGGGGCCAGGCCCACAGGGTGCTTTTGGGCTCTGTTTTTTTTCAGGTTCTTCCCAAGTAGCCTGGCTGAGATCCCAGCTGTCCTCCTGACTCAGTCATTTAATGAAGGCAGGAACCTCTGCAGATGGTTTGTTGACTTCCATTCTCACTATACCCAAAGAATTTCACATTGTTCCTGATCATACTCATCTCTGTAATGTATCTTAATTTTATTTTGGCCTAGTCAGTTTGGTGCTGGTGACATCATGTTAGTATTGTTCTGCTCTTGACCTCTAGTGGGCTAGTTTGGGGTACCTTGTATATCCTTCAAAGTGCTACACATAGAGGGCAAAAGGCAGATTCTCAGGAAGCAAAGAGGAAAGGACTTGGGTGGCAGAGAGGCTGGCTGGTTCTCTTTCCTCTTAGGAAAGTCATCCTTAAGAACTCAGCCTGCCTGCCGGGTGAGTGTGGTGGTCCTGCCATGGTGTCCTGGACACCACGGTGTCCAGATGTTTTGTGACAACACATGGATGTGGGTTTTGATGCAATTTCAGTAGGTTAGGAGTATACAATGAAAATATCTAATTTAAAAAAACTAATCTTTTTCTTTGGTAAGAGCCCATTCAAGACCCACATCCTTTGTGATGTTGACCTGAAGCTCAATTCTTTCTTTAAACTCTTCACCAGACTGACTCTGGATCTGTCCACCCCACTTGGAAATTTCATCATGGCCACCTTGTGGTACTTTTCCATTTAGCTTTGCTTCTGCAAACAGATGGTCAAGGCCTTGAGGCCAAGGGCTGTGTCACACCGTTTTTTAAATCTCCCTCCTCCCCTCCATTGCTTTCCTAGGGCTTTACCAGGCTCAGTTTCAATGCCTACTACATGCTGGACTGGAATTATGAATGTTGTCTGTTATTTCATCTAACTCCTCCTTTTGAAGTGACATCTTTTCAGTTTAAGCCACCTTTTAGGTAGACAGTTTTTGAAGCTTTATAAGAGAACTGGGCTATCCTAGAGGGCATAGGTGCTCTTCCCTCATGTCCTAATGCTCAAATGAGCTTTTAGAATTTCCTAGAAGGCAAATTAGGAGCAGACTTGAAGGGCCTGCCATCCCTGGGAAGAGTGAATTGTGGCCTAACCCCTGAGGAATGTGTGCCCAGGGTAAGAATGCCAGCAGGAGAGAGCAGCCTGAGTGAGGGAAAGGGCTACTCTCACCATCTCTGCAGGAGCATCATGCTCTCTGGGAGGTGAGACATTTGGTAGCTTTCCCTGTTAGGGAAATTGATGCTGGGCTGAAACCAATCCCTAGGCAAGAAATGGTCTCATTTGGCTGCAAGGAGATGGGAATGTGAGAGATTTAAGAAACTGACTTAGCTTAGGTTTCAATTAGCAATACTTCGGTCTATCCACAGCTTTCCATCTCTACTTCATCATTCTGAGGATCCACTCCTGCGTGGGTCTCCAAGCTTGATCCACCCTTTGACCTATTTTTCTAGTGATTCTGACACCAACTGGCACCCTGCAATTCAATTCCGGCACTAACCACCTGGAATTAGAGCAGACCCCATAAATTAAAGGGCAAGGACCACAGCGAGACTGCTTTCATTTCTGACTGACCAGCTACAAATCTGGGAGGTTCCCATGATCCTCTTCAGGTTTGATAATTCACTAGAATGATTTATAGAACTCAGGAAAGTGCTATACTTATGACTGCAGTTTTATTATAAAGGATACAATCAGGAACAGCCAAATGAAGAAATACATTAGGGTGCGTTCTAGAGGGTCCCAAATGCAGAGTTTCTCTGTTCTTTCCCTGAGGAATCAAGGCACATCACCTCTCTGGTACACCGATGTGCTCACCAATCAGGAAGTTCCACCAAGCTTCAGTGTCCAGAGTTTGTTTGGGGTTTCATTACAAAGGCTTGATGGATTGAATCATTGGCCATGTGACTGAACTCAATATCCAGCCCCCTATCTCTCCCTGGAGGGCAGGCTGATATCAGTGGGTCAAAGCTCCAACCCTCTTATTAATCACATGGTTGGACTTTCCAGCATGACCAGCCCATCCTGTAACTATCTAGGGGCCCACAGGAGTCACCTCATCAGCACAAACTCAGGTGTGATCCAGGGGCTCATGAATAACAAAGACACTCCCATTACTTGGGAAATTCTAAGGATTTAAAATCTCCCTCCCAGGAACCAGGGACGGGGCCAAATTCTTTATTATATGATACTAGCTCTTAGCTTCCTACTTTATTTTCCAGATTCAAATATGTGCATTAGCCACGAACTTGAGGAAGTCATGACATTCTCTAAAGAAGGAGACAACCAGAGATGCTCCCCGCCTCCTGGTCGTTCAACTCAGGGCAGATGAGGTTGTGCTGCAGGAACAGAGAGTTCCAAGATTCAGTGGCTTTACCAGAACAAAGTGCTGCTGTTCACTTGTGCTGCATGGACCTCGCAGGTTGGTGCCCCTCTGCCACTCAGGGGCTTTGTCACGAACTAGGCGTCTTGAGAAACTCAAAGGTGGGTTTGGAAGCAATTAACTGTTTTTCCAAGTTGTTTCTTTTCCTTTTATATGTTAAAGAGGTGTAACCACCAGCCATCCTGAAACTGACCAAGCCAGAAACTGGAGGGAGATGTAATCACCAACCATCCTGAAACTGACCAAGCCAGAAACTTAGGGGAGAAGTAACCACCAGCCATCCTGAAACTGACCCAGCCTCACCACAAGATCTATGCCCATGACCTTTGCCTTATTTTTTATTTATTTTATTGATGTCTTAATAGTTTATAACATTGTGAAATTTTGGTTGTACATTTTTGTTTGTGTATCACCATATACATGTCTCCCTTCACCCTTTGTGCCTACCCCCCACCCCCTTTGCCTCTGGTAATGACAATACAGTTCTTTCTGACCATGTGTTGGTTTATGTTCCACATATGAGTGAAATCATGCGGTGTTTGTCTTTCTCTTTCTGGCTTATTTCACTTAACATAATACCCTCCAGGTCCATCCGTGTTGTTGCAAATGGGACAATTTTGTCTTTTTTTATGGCTGAGTAATATTCCATTGTATATATATACCCCATTTTCTTGATCCAGTCATCAGTCAAGGGACACTTGGGTTGCTTCCGCTTCTTGGCTATAGTGAATAATACTGCAATGAACATAGGGTTGCATAAGCCTCTTTGGATTGTTCCTTCAGGTTCATTGGATATATTCCCAGTAGTGGGATAGCTGGATCATAGGGTATTTCTATTTTTAATTTTTTGAGGAATCTCCATACTGTTTTCCATAGAGGCTGCACCAGTTTGCGTTCCTACCAGCTCTGTATGAGGGTTCCCGATTCTCCACATCCTCTCCAACATTTGTTGTTTTTTGTCTTGGTGATTATAGCCATTCTAACAGGTGTGAGGTGATATCTTAGTTTTGTTTTGATTTGCATTTCCCTGATGATTAGTGATGTTGAACACCTTTTCATATGCCTATTGACCATCTGTCTATCTTCTTTGGAGAAGTGTCTGTTCATTTCCTCTGCCCATTTTTTGATTGGGTTGTTTGTTTTTTTGTTGTTCATTTGTGTGAGTTCTTTATATATTATGGAGATTAACTCCTTGTCAGATATATGTTTTGCAAATATTTTCTCCCAGCTGGTGGGTTGTCTATTCATTTTGATCCTGGTTTCATTTGTTTTGTAGAAGCTCTTTAATCTGATGAAGTCCCACTTGTTTATTTTTTCTTTAGCTTCCCTAGTCTGACCAGGCATGGCATCTGAAAAGATTCCTTTATGACCAATGTCAAATAGTGTATTGCCTATATGTTCTTCTATGAGTTTTATAGTTTCAGGTCTCACCTTCAGATCTTTGATCCATTTTGAGTTAATTTCTGTGAATGGCGATAGCAGACGGTCCACTTTCATTCTTTTGCATGTGGCTGTCCAGTTTTCCCAACACCATTTATTGAAGAGACTTTCCTTTCTCCATTGTATGTTCTTAGCTCCTTTGTCGAAAATTAGCTGTCGGTATATGTGTGGTTTTATTTCTGGGCTATCAATTCTGTTCCATTGATCTGTGTGTCTGTTTTTGTACCAGTACCGTGCTGTTTTGATTACTATTGCTTTGTAGTATGTTTTGAAGTCAGGGATTGTGATGCCTCCTGCTTTGTTCTTTTTTATTAGGATTGCTTTAGCTATTTGGGATCTTTTGTTGCCTTAAATGAATTTTAGTATTCTTTTTTCTATTTCCATGAAGAATGTCATTGGGATTCTGATTGGGATTGCATTGAATCTGTAGATTGCTTTAGGTAATATAGACATTTTAACTATGTTTATTCTTCCAATCCATGTGCATGGGATATCTTTCCATTTCTTTTTGTCATTATTGATTTCTTTCGATAATGTCTTGTAGTTTTCATTGTATAGGTCTTTCACTTCCTTGGTGCGATTTATTCCTAGATATTTTATTCTTTTTGATGCACTTGTAAATGGTATTATCATTTTGAGCTCTCTTTCTGTTAGTTCATTGTTAGCATACAGAAATGCAACTGATTTTTGTAGGTTGATTTTGTACCCTGTGACTTTGCTGTAGTTGTTGATTATTTCTAATAGTTTTCTAATGTATTCTTTAGGGTTTCCTATATATAAAATCATGTTGTCTGCAAATAGTGAGAGTTTCACTTCTTTGTTGCCTATTTGGATTCCTTTTATTCCTTTTTCTTGCTTAATTGCTCTGGCCCAAACCTCCAGAATTATGTTGAATAAGAGTTGTGAGAGTGGGCAGCCTTATCTCATTCCTGTTCCTCAGAGGAATGGCTTTCAGACTTTCCCCATTGAGTATGATGTTGGCTGTGGGTTTGTCATAAATAGCCTTTATTATGCTGAGGAACTTTCCTTCTATACCCATTTTGATGAGAGTTTTTATCATAAATGGATGTTGGATCTTGTCAAATGCCTTCTCTGCATCTATTGAGATGATCATGTGGTTTTTATTCCTCATTTTGTTGATATGATGTATCACGTTGATTGATTTGCAGATGTTGAACCATCCCTGTGTCCCTGGTATAAATCCCACTTGATCATGGTGTATGATCTTTTTAATGTATTGCTGTATCCAGTTTGCCAATATTTTGTTGAGGATTTTTGCATCTATATTCATCAGCGATATTGGCCTGTAATTTTCCTTTTTTGTATTGTCTTTGGCTGGCTTTGGTATTAGGGTGATGTTGGCCTCGTAGAATGAGTTAGGAAGTGTTTCATCTTCCTCTATTTTTTGGAATAGTTTGAGAAGGATGGGTGTTAGATCTTTTTTGAATGTTTGGTAAAATTCACCAGAGAAGCCGTCTGGTCCTGGATTTTTATTTTTTCGGAGGTATTTCAATCTCTTTACTTGTGATTGGTCTATTCAGATTCTCTATTTCTTCTTGGTTCAGTTTTGGGAGGTTGTATGAGTCTAAGAATTTATCCATTTCTTCTAGATTGTCCAATTTGTTGGCATATAGTTTCTCATAATATTCTCTTATAATCCTTTGTATTTCTGTGGTATCCATTGTAATTTCTCCTCTTTCATTTCTAATTTTATTTATTTGAACTTTTTCTCTTTTTTTCTTAGTAAGTCTGGTTAAGGGTTTGTCAATTTTGTTTATCTTCTCAAAGAACCAACTCTTTGTTTCATTAATCCTTTCTACTGTTTTTTTGGTCTCAATTTCATTTACTTCTGCTCTAATTTTTATTATTTCTCTCCTTCTGCTGACTTTGGGCTTTGTTTGTTCTTCTTTTCCTAGTTCTGTTAGGTGTAATTAAAGGTTGCTTATTTGGGCTTTTTCTTGTTTGTTGAGGTGGGCCTGTATTGCTATGAATTTCCCTTTCAGGACTACTTTTGCTGCATCGCATATGAGTTGGTATGGCATATTTTCATTTTCCTTTGTTTCCAGATATTTTTTGATTTCTCCTTTAATTTCATCAATGATCCATTGGTTGTTCGGTAGCAGGTTGTTTAATCTCCACGTCTTTGTCACTTTCCCAGTTTTTTTCTTGTGGTTGATTTCCAGTTTCATAGCATTATCGTCTGAAAAAATGCTTGTTATGATTTCAATCCTCTTGAATTTATTGAGGCTTGCTTTGTTTCCCAACATATGGTCTATCCTTGAGAATATTCCATGGGTGCTTGAGAAGAATGTGTAGTCAGCTGTTTTTGGATGGAGTGCTCTGTATATGTCTACTAGGTTCATCTGATACAGTTTTTCATTTAAGTCTACTGTTTCTTTATTGACTTTTTGTCTTGATGATCTATTCATTGATGTAAGTGGGGTATTGAGATCCCCTACTATTATTGTGTTGTTGTTAGTATCTCCTTTTAGGTTTGTTAATAGTTGCTTTATGTACTTTGGTGCTCCTATGTTGGGTGCATATATATTTATAATTGATATGTTTCTTGGTGGAGTGTCCCTTTTATCATTATATATTGCCCCTCTTTGTCTCTCTTAACCTGTTTTATCTTGAAGTCCACTTTGTCTGATATGAGTACAGCAACACCTGCTTTCTTTTGTTTGCCATTAGCTTGGAGTATTGTCTTCCATCCTTTCACGCTGAGCCTGTGTTTGTCTTTAGAGCTGAGATGTGTTTCCTGGAGGCAGCATATTGTTGGGTCTTGCTTTTTAATCCATCCTGCCACTCTGTGTCTTTTGATTGGAGAGTTCAATCCATTTACATTTAGTGTAATTATTGATATATTGAGGGCTTAATGTTGCTGTTTTATCGCTTATTTTCCAGTTCTTTTGCATTTCCTTTGTTTCTTGTCCCAGGTGTTTCAGCCTGCCAGTTCAGTTTGGTTGTTCCATCTTATGATTCTTTAGTTTTCTCTGTATTTATCCTATGTGATTTTGTTCTGATTATTTGTTTAGTGGTTACCTCGAGGTTTGTATAAAAAGTCTTGTGTATGAGATAGTCTGTTATCTGATGGCCTCTTATTCCCTTTTACTAAGTCCATTTGATCTCTTTCCTCTTCCCCTTCTGAGTTATTCTTGTCACAACTTATTCTATCTTGTGTTCTGGGTGTGTATTTAAAGTGATGAGGTTATATTTATTTTTGATGATTTCCTTCCTTTGATCTTTGATTTTGGTATTTAAGAGGTTGCTATCCTATTCCAGTGAAGATCTACTATTTTTCTGATTTTGTCTACCTCTTTTTCTCCTTGCTCCAAGCTTCTTATTCCCTCTCTCTTCTTTTTTTCCTCAGGCCTGAGGGCCTTCTTGAGCATTTCTCATAGTGGGGGTCTTGTGGCCATGAACTCCCTTAGCTTTTGTTTATCTGGGAAAGTTATTATTTCTCCATCATATTTGAAGGATATTTTTGCTGGATAGAGTATTCTTGGCTGAAAGATTTGTCTTTCAGTATTTTGAATATATCATTCCAGTCTCTCCTAGCTTGTAAAGTTTCTGTTGAGAAATCTGCTGAGAGCCTGATGGGAGTTCCTTTGTACATTATTCTTTGTTTTTGTCTAGCTGCCTTTAATAATGTTTCTTTGTCATTGACCTTTGCCGGTTTTGCTACTATATGCCTGTTGACATATTTAGGTGACCTGTTGGCTTCACTTACTGGTATTTCCTGCTCCTTCCCCAGATTTGGGAAGTTCTCAGCTATTATTTCCTTGAATAGGTTGTCTGTTGCTCTTTTCCTCTCTTCTCCCTCAGGAATATCTATAATTCTTATGATACATTTCCCAATTGAGTCAGATATTTCTTGGAGACTTTCTTCATTTCTTTTTAGTCTTAGTTCTCTCTCCTCCTCCCTCTGGAGCATATCTGTATTCCTATCCTCTATAATGCTAATTCTTTCCTCCATATTGTCAGCTCTGTTATTTAAAGATTCCATATTCTCCTTTATCTCCTCCATTGTGTTCTTCATTTCCATCAATACTGATTGGTTTTCTTTATGATTTCAATCTCTTTCATGAAGAAACTCCTTATCTCATTGAATTGTTTATCTGTGTCCTCTTGTATTTCGTTGAGCTTTTTTATGATAGCTATTTTGAATTCTCTGTTTAGGTTATGGATTTCTGTGTCTTCAGGATTGATTTCTGGGTGCTTGTCATTTTCCTTCTGGTCTGGCGATTTAATGTACTTTTGCATCGTGGTTACTGTATTGGCTTTGTTTTTCCTCATCCTGGAAATATCTGGTCACAGTTTCCACCTGCCATCACTGTGTCGGGGTCAAGAGCTGTGTAATCTGAGCCCCCTGTGCTCTGCCACGGCCGTTCTGCTGCCACAGGCTGCTCGTGCTCTGCTCCGCCTCAGCTGTTCCACTGCCACGGGCCACCTGGGCCCTGCCCCGGCTACTCCACCGCTGCTGCAGGCCGCCTGCACTCTGCCAGGGTGGCTCAGACTGGTCGGCTGAGCTGCAGTGTCAGGCATGTGGGGGGTGAGGGGCTCTCTCCCTTGCCTGCTGGGTCTCTGGGTAGGGGGTGCTTCTCAGTCGCCCCTCATTATCCACTCTCCTGCAGTGCTCAGATGTTGATAGCACCCCTGCAGCAGTTCTGAGTCCTCTGTGTGGAGTTCCTCACTGGCTGAGAGAGCCTGAAGAGCTACGGTTTCCCTGCAGATGGCCTCCCCTCCCCTCTCTCTGGGAGCCCCATGACCCAAGTCGCTGATCTGGTGGGGAGGGAGAGGATTTCTCCTTACCTCTTCCCACTTCCTCCGGGGGCCCCAGCACATCCACTCTCAGATGTGCAGCAGTGTGGGTCTTTGTGATGACTCTCTGTGCAGCATGAGTGTCTCTTGTTGGTTTATGCTTGACCCTTTTGTTGTGTCTTATCGAGGGAAGAGTTTACTGGAAAGCTCACTCCACCATGATGCTGACATCCCGACCTTTGCCTTATTTTTAATGCAAAGATCTTTCCAGGAGGAGCTTAGGCCTCATTATGTGGAAGCATGTTCTCCAGCTGAGCCTGTGCAAGCAAATACCTGCCTCTCCCTTTTGAATATTCATTCCCCAACTGAAATAAAACTTCCTGCTTCCCTTTGTTCAGGGATGCCATGACTTTGGAAATGATTCCTTATGGCCTCCTATTTGCTGCAAATACACTTTACTTTGTGAGACAACTTCCACTGGTGTAGAGTCTTATCTAACTCACCAGGAGGCGAGCCCACTTGGTTCGGTAACAGCTTCACACTGGGATCTAGGCTCACAGAGCAGCCTCATCAGAACATGGCCAACTCCTGTGGCAGAGGGAAAGAAGAGCTCGGCCAAGCAGGCGTGGGCCCTACGGCTTCTGCCCAGAAGTGACACACATCACTTCCATCACATTTCATTGGTCAAAGAAGGGCTTTTGTGGAGGGGTATTTGTGACCCAATCTGAGATTTAGAAAGATGAATTACTGTCCAAGTGAGAGAGGGCCAAGGCAGAGGCAAGAGTAAAGGAGGGCAGGGGTGCCAGAGGCAGTGGGGAGCAGTCACATGAGGAGGCTAAGGCAAGGAGGGATCCAGAGCTTCCTGAAGGTCTAGCTTGGGTAAGGTGGGGGCACTGGCACCCAGGAGGTCAGGAGGTGCCAGTAGAATGTTCTCTGCCTTTGCAGGATGGTGCTGGAGGCAACATCTCACTTCCTGGGCCCCCAGCCAGTGGGAAAATATAGGGAAAAGATGAGGTTTCTTCATTTCATAAATAGTCAACCCATCAATAAGCAGGCGGCCCTCTTAACCTGAACGCCCTGTGTGAACTGAAAGCCAGGAGAACTTTGATCACACCGGCTCTGTTGCATAACTGGTTTCAATGCCCTATTGTTTTCTTGCCTGGTTTTTTTCCATGATGGAAATGATTCGTGTGCCATTCTGGGCAGGAGATCATATGTAAATGTTTTCTAGGTTTGATCTCCGTACGGGGCATGGGCTAATGCTTGCGCTAAGGCTCAGAGTAAGGGGTACACGGGTTTAATTAATTTCAGGTATTTGAGCTGTCATTTTGGGTGGTGGTGGTATGAATGTGGGGACCTGCTGCTTTCCAGCCTGGTCAACACCAGAAATTATTATATTTTGTACTTAAACAACTCAAAGGAGTTTGACAGTGGAGAAGCCAGGGTGGAGGTGGGGAGGCTAGGAGCCAGGTGATTCTAATTTATTTCTGCTTTTGCCATGGACTTGGGCAAGTCGTGACACGTTCTAAAGATTTCTACTGTTCAAGGACAGAGACGGGGTGAGGGTGGGAGTCACAGCTAATGGGATGTGGAAGTTTATAGAGAGCTCTTTAGAAGAACTATAAATGCAGAGCCTCCTTCTGGAGAGAATAAAAGGTTCACTTTCCTTCTCTCTGCTGTGGGAGGGAACAGGGACCACGACTGTTTGCATAGGAGCCGCCCTAGCCTTCCCTCGGCCCTTCACCAACCAAAGTGGATTCTACTTTGCCAATTCCATTTGTGGACTTTTCTGATTTAGAATCAGAGCAAGGGTGAGAGAGAAAGAGAATGGAGAATCCAGGAGGCAGGTGGTGGGAGATGGCTGGGATATGCAGCAGAAGAATCAGAGACCTACTCACAGGACAGAATCAAGAATAGGGTTGAAATAAAGGAAACAGAGAAGGAGAGACAGCCATCCACATGGGCTGTGAGGAGACAGGCTTTGTGGTGAGCAAAGAGGGAGAAGTTTTGGAGGGTCAGTGGGAGAAGTGGAGAAAGAGGATTTAAAGGAAGTTTTGCTGTGCATTAAAATCCATTCTCTGATGTGCTTTCGAAAATCTAAATAGTAATTGAATTGACTTTAATTAAAACTTCCAGTGAAATGATGTTTTTTGGAATCATCATGTGGGTTTGGGGGCGCCCCAGAATCTGAGCTGCTCTGTAGCCTGGGTCCCTGTGGGAGCTCGTTGCTGGCAGGAAATACTCTGCCTGGGGGGGCGGTGTTCTGTGCCTGGTGGTCCCAGCTTTACCCCAGAGGACGCTGGGCAGGGCTGCCTACCTCCCGGGGCCTCAGCTTACCTATCTGTGGAATGGAAATGGCCTTGCTCACTAGCTGCTCGGCTCTGGCTTTCTGTTCAACTGGAAGCTCCTCGGGGGCAGACCCCTGTACACGCTCTCCCATGTGACAGCAGCGGGGCACACTCTCCCGGCCTGTGCAGCAGTGAAGGAAGTGCGGAGCCAGTGTGACTCCTTCTTCGGGACAGGCACCCTGTGGCCATGTTTCTTTTAAAGCTTTTCTTCGCCTTCCCTGTTCCATGCTTCTCAACAGATGATGGGCTCACTGCGTCCCGAGTCCTTAAGTTGGAAAACAACGTGTTGCTTTCACCGCAATCTGCTCCCCCCACAATAGATCAGAAGCCAAAATACTTCGCTTTCTTTGCTAAGATGTGGCCAATCGAAGGGCTTACTCAACATTTGCTCCAACTTCTTCCTGCTGTGTCTTCAGGTTCTGCAAAGGTTGGAAAGCTAAGGCTGCTCTTCCCAGATCCTTTGCATGAGGGTTCTGGATGTGACATAGGTTCTGCCGACAGAGGCTTGTGATGGACTGCCTTGAAATGGAGTGGGGAGACAGAGGCAGGGCAGGAGGCACCCTTTTGCTGGCAGGCTCCTAGAGAAAGCGCTGCAGTTGGGCCCCGTCTTTCCGATTTGATGGCAGGAGGTCCCTAATCACAGCAGGAGAGAAGGTCCTTCCTGCCTGGTCCTGTGGGGTGGCTGTGGGAGGCAGATCCGAGGCCCAGCCCGGCCTGCGTTAGCCCTCCCAGAGACGCTGTGAGCTTTGATTCCCCACAGGCACCCCTTCCTGCTTTCAGGTAGATGAGGCTCTCTGCAGCTGGGCCTGCCTGACACCTGGGAGGACCCTGATGTAGCGGGAGCTGTGAGAAGCCTGCCCCATATCAGGGGTGCTTTGTGGTGCAATCTTGGCCACGGGGTCACAGGGATCGAGGCAGCCAGACAACCCCGTGGCCTTTTGCCATTTGCCTTCTTCCTCCTTCCCCTCTGGAAGCTGGTCACTAACATGCACCCAGGAGAGGGGCACAGGCTAAGACAGAAAGAGGGGCGGAAAAGCCCCGGAGCCAGCGACGCTGTGCTGTCGGGCTCTGTAAGCCGGTGAGCAGTCTCTCCAGACAGGGTCCTTCTCTGCTTCTGCTGCCTCGATCCCATTCCTGCCAAGGGCCAGGCGATCTTTGCTCTGTTTGGTGTTTTATTCTTAGCTACACTGCTCCAAGAAAGCCTTTATGCTTTCTCTCACATTGATTTTCCAGAACAATCCAAGGGTGGGTCTGGTGCTTTTATGTCTCTAAGTTCCCTGGTTTTGTTGTCTACAAGAGCAAACATAAATATTAAGACGACTGTTCATACCTAACTTCCCAGAGTGGTTAAGGTGGAGGGTCTAGGGGGTCGGGGGAAGGCAGGTAAGGAGGAGGAGGCTTTGGAGTCAGACTGAGAAGCTTTGGAGTCACACACCACTCCCTAGCTTGTGACCTTGGAGAAATAACTAAACTCCTCTGGGCTTCAGTTTCCTCATCTACAGATTGGTAATAGCAACAGTTCCCAGCTCACTGGGTTGTTATGAAATTCAAATAAGATAATGCATGTAAAAATTTGAATAGTGCATGGTACTTATTAAGAGCTAATTAAGAAAATCTCCTATTGTAAGTAGCCTCAGCTGTTTTTCATCTGTAAAAGGGACAAATAGTAGAATACCATAAACTGACTAATATAGAACTGACTCTACTGCAAGGAATCGCATGTGAGGCAAACCCAGATGGGCCTTGTCCTTAGGCTTGTTAGCCTGGTAGACAGGAGAGGAGAAGGTCTGAATGGGTTCTGGGAGCAGTGCAGGATGGTAAGAGCTAGGGTCATTTCACGGGATGTGGGGAGGATGAAGCTCTGTCTCTGTCCCTGCCTCTCTCCCGTCTCGAGAGCTGTCTTCCCCTGGCTGCAGATGGATTATGCTGGATTCACTCTCACCATGCACAGACTTCAGCAAATGGGCCAGCAGCAAGCAGACCCAGGACTCTCCCTCAGGGTAGGTTTTATTTCTGTTAAACATTTACATACGGAGTCTTCTCTGGGATAAAGAGATTCTGCATTATTGATAGGGACTCATCATGAGGCTAGAAGCAATCTGGTAAGGCCTAAGTTGGGTGTGGAAGGTTCTCCTTGGTCCATCAGAAGAAAGAAAACCCACTCTGCCTGGTGATTACATAGCCCCCCAAATACTAAAGCTTGGGGGATCCTTCTCAGTTTTCTACACCAGGCCACTTAGAACAAAACCATGGAGTGGTATAAAGGAGAGGAAGAAATACATGTTTGTCCCTCTAACTCTCATCTACAAATTTTTTCTCAACGTCTACCTGTGTGCTCACTTCATATTTGATCTCTAGGATGAGGTATTTTGGAATTCATCTGATTAGATCTAATCTGTCTCTTATGTCAACAATCTCCAACTCACCTACAACATGAAGGATGTGCAGAAGGGAAGTTCAATAAGGCCTTTTAAAAGTTTAATTGAAGCTTTCTTAATCTTCAAAAGTTTGCTTTGGGGTTGAGTGAGAAGATCAACATTTTTGGATGGATGTGGGCATTAGAATCGGATCTCCCTTATATGACTTTGAAGACTCCAGCAACAGTAATCTTCCACTGTGGGCTTGGCTGTGGGTTTGGGTTTGAGGGCTGGCTCCAGGCCTCCTGGGGCTACCCCACCCCTCCACCTTCCCCCTAGAAACCCCTTTGTGGCTCCCAACATGCCATCCTTCAGAAGGCTAGTGTTGCCCAGATCTGTTCCTGGGCTGGCCGATCTCCATGTTAAGAATGCAAATGTCTGATCACAACTTGTCTGCTCCCTGCCACCATTTTGAAAACCCCTAAGCTCTGGTGATTGCCATTAAGAATTACGTTTATTGGAATTAGCTTTGAGGAGATTTTTGTCTTTGTCATCTGTCTAACCAGTTTAGTCAAAACATAGCCTATCTTTAAACTTCTTTTCCTACATGTGTTCTTTAGTTAAAATTGTTTTCTCTCATTTGTCACTTCTCTGCTAACTTCCCTCAGATATACCCCCAGCTTCCTTTTTTTCCTGGACCTCTTTTAGCCAAGGGATCCTTATACTCCCATCGTTTTGCTGGTCTTCTCATCTTACATCTGATTTACAAAGAAAACTGGCATTGTCAGACCCTCTCCTGCTTGCCTGAAATACCATCTAGTGAAGTAATGTATCTAAAAAAAAAATTTGAAAATAACTTTTCATGCTCCTTCAAGAATTCTTTCGTCTCTAGTTGCAACACATGGAGCCAAACAGCAGATGGAATACATTTCTTTTCTTCATCTTTAAAAACACCAAATGGTTCTTTCCTTATTTGATTTTTTTAGTCACACTGATTCTGCATCTCGCCTTTGTCTGTTCTCCTACTCCCAAATCTCCTAGTTCTGTTTGTCATGAAAACAGCCCCCAGAAAATGAAAACTTGGGCTTTCAAGATGTCCATCCATATAGGGAGGACAAGCTGGCTTAAAGGATAAGCACAGGGAGCTCTGCTTCCAGACTGTGACTTTGGATTCAGGAAAAAGAATGTGGGTTCTCACAATTAGGGGCACAGAGCAATGAATGGAAAACTTAGCTTCTTTAGGGAAGGAGCTAAATCTTCCTAGCTTTATAGCTTGAATACAACATAAAATTAAAATTCCAATTTGGAGATACACTGCCCAGATCTTGGGTGCTCTGTATGGCTCCTTTGAAGGCCGGTTTTCCATCCCATTTTGATTTAAGGCTTGATTAATCATTTCACACACATTTATAAAGTGTAGGTTGGGGATCAACCATAACACTGAACACAAGGTGTAGATGACCTCATTTTTGTGACCCCAGGGAATAATGATCTAGTGAGAGGCTGAGACAAGATCTGACATAATTATGTTCTGAAAAGAAAATCACCACCACGATAGGGATTCCGTGAAGGGCAACGAGGGTTTTGAAAAGGGGCAGATCACCTCCTTCTGAGGGCAGAAAGGAAGAGAAATCTGCATTAAAGGCCCAACAAAGCAAGATGAGAAGGAGTAATTTTCCAGCATAAATTTTAGGAGTTGAGGAATTTGTTAGAGGCAACAATGAAGCTTTTTAAAAACCTATCTGTATGACTCAAAATCATATTATTCATGTGTCTATTCTATAATGCTATTTATTTTACTTGAAAATGAAAAAAATGAGTACTCTATCCCTGTAACTGATTATAAAAATAATTAATTACAGTCCTATTCACAATTCTGTTGCTTAAGACGATTTTCTTAGGTCAGTTTTTTTTTTTTAATTTATTTATTTTTCCCCCCAAAGCCCCAGTAGATAGTTGTATGTCATAGTTGCACATCCTTCTAGTTGCTGTATGTGGGACGCGGCCTCAGCATGGCCGGAGAAGCGGTGCGTAGGTGGGCGCCCGGGATCCCAATCTGGGCCGCCAGCAGCAGAGCGCGCGCACCTAACTGCTAAGCCACGGGGCTGGCCCAGGTCAGTTTTCTCTCCACTTTTATTAAGAAATTATTAATGATTTCTCACTAAGTCACAATTATTAATAAATTCCTAGCGGAAATAGAAAGGAAGCTGACCTAAAAAATGTTATCTTGGGCAACAGAATTCAAATAGGACTGCAGTTAATTATTAGCAAACCAACCTCTAATCCTTAAAGAGATGAAAGCTCTGCCAGACTTGATGAAGCCGCCCCGCCCACACTGTGTTCCTGTGAAGACGGCTCAGTGGGTTGGCGCTCAGCTCCTACCTCCTGCTCTCGTGTCGAGGCTCTTATTACCTGGAAACAACTGCTTTGCGGTTCTTTCTTTCTGAGGAATAATCCTTCCCCCTCAGAGACCTGCAAGGAGACTCAGGCCCAGGTGCCCCAGGACATGTACAGAAGCACAGCTTCATTCTAGGAGATGGACTTTCCCTGAGGTGCCCCCAGGGCTGCCTGGCCTTTCTAACCGGCAGAGCAGCAGGACTCTGAATTCCAAACATCTGGGTCTATCTCATGGGCAGTATGATTAGGGACGCAGACTTCGAGCCCCTGCCCTGGGGTATCTACCTGCTCAGGAGAGCTCCTTCCCATGTGAGGAGGGAGGTATCGACTGAATTTTGTCCCCCCCAAACTCATATGTTGAAGCCCTAACTTCCCAATGTGATGGTGTTTGGAGATGAGGACTTTGGGAGATAATTGGGTTTAGATGAGGTCATGAGGGTGGGACCCCCACGATGGGATTCGTGTCTTTATAGGAAGAGGAAGAGACACCAGAGCTCTCACTCTCCACCATGTGAGGACACAGGGAGAAGGTGACCATCTGCAAGCCAGGAAGCAGGCCCTCCCAGAAACTGAATTGTGGCACTTGAACTTGAACTTCCAGCCTCCAGAACTGTGAGAAATAAACTCGGGTTGGTTAAGCCCCCTAGTCTGTGGTATTCTGTTATAGAAGCCCGAGCAGGCTAAGACAGAGTGCTGAATGTCAGGGTGGGGCTCAAAAGCCATCATCTACCTCTCTGACTTTCTTGCCTTGCTTCCTGCCAGCGGTCCAGCTCTCTCCCAAGTGAAGTCCGGGCTTCCTGACACGTGCCTCTTAAGGCCCCAGAATGACATTTGCTTGGAAACGCTTTGCTGACGTGGTGGCCCTTTCCCAGCAATGATGGGGGACGGCAGTATTTGTCAGGGAGTGGTGAAGATCCTTTAATAGTTCCTTTTTGCTTCTAAATTGGAGTTTTCTTTTGTTCTTTTAAAAGCTAGTTTATTTAAAAGTTTTAGGAAACAAAGACAGTTGTTTTAAATAGTGAAAGCAACGGAAACCTCAGCCCTCCCAGAAATGAGGATATAGTTCTTCATTTGTAAGAAGCTAAAATTTTCCAGGGAGTTCTTTTTTTATTGAGGTAACCGTGGTTTATAACGTTTATAAATTTCAGATGTACATCATTATCTTTCGACCTCTGTATAGACTACATCGTGTTCACCACCAGAAGTCTAGTTGCCATCCGTCACCATACACATGCGCCCCTTTACCCTTTTCACCATCCCCTTTTCCCCTTCACCTCTGCTAACCACCAATCTGTTCCCTGTATCTATGTGTTTGTTGTAGTTTTATCTTCTGCATATGAGGGAAATCATATGGTATCTGGCTTTCTCTGTCTGACTTATTTTGCTTAAAATAATGCAAAAGTCCATCAATGTTGTGGCAAATGGCAAGATTTCATCTTTTTATGGCTGAGTAGTATTCCGTTGTGTGTATATATATGTAAATCACGGTTTCTTTATCCATTCCTCTGTTGATGGGCACTTAGGTTGTTTCCATATCTTGGCTAATGTAAATAACGCTCCAATGAACACATGGGTGCATATATCTTTTCAAATTAGTGTTTTCGTGTTCTTTGGATAAATACCCAGGGGTGGAATAGCTGGATCATATGGTATTTCTAGTCTTAATTTTTTGAGAAATCTCCATACGGTTTTCCGTAGTGGCTGCACCACTTTGCATTCCCGCCAGCAGTGTATGAGGGTTCCGTTTTCTCCACATCCTCTCCAACACTTGTTATTTCTTGTCTTTTAATAATAGCCAGTCTGATGGGCATGAGGTGGTATCTCATTGTGGTTTTAATTTGTATTTCCCTAAGAATTAGTGATGTTGAACATCTTTTCATGTGCCTGCTGGCCACCTGTGTATCTTCTTTGGAAAAATGTCTGCTCAGATCCTCCGCCCATTTTTTAATCAGGTTGTTTGTTTTTTGCTGTTAGGTTGTATGAATTCTTTATATATTTTGGATGTTAACCCCTTATTGGATATATGATTCGCAAATATCTTCTCTCAATTGGTAGGTTCTCTTTTCATTTTGTTGATCATTTCCTTTGTTGTGCAGAAGCTTTTTAATTTGATGTAGTCCCATATGTTTATTTTTGCTTTTGTTTAAAGGTTAGAGTGTTTAATAGAGGGAGTTACCCCTCTCTCCTTTTTCTTAGCTTGCAAACCACATTATGTTCTTGGTCGACAGGTGGCTTTCTGCTCATCTGCGGGTTTGGATAAGCAAAGAGGAGCTTCCCTTTGTAGGGTGTGGGCAAGCTCTTTGGACTGGTAGACCACCAGGAGGCCAACAGTGTTGTTGGAGGCCTGGGGCCTAAGCAGTGGGGAAGGGGAAAGAGAGAGGGACAGAGGGGCGCTAAGGAAAGGATGAGTGAGAAGGTGGGAAAAATCCAAGGGCAGAAGTGAGAGGAAAGAAAGAATGAGAAGGTGGGCCTTTTGGGGAGTGTGGGCTGCCAACTACAGCTGCTCTGAGTCTCAGGGGCCCATACACCGCCTGTGGCGGTTGCTTCTGGTCTGGACTGGAGCAATGGGGATGCCAAGGAGAGGGTGAGGGCCTGAAAGTCAGTTCTCCACTGAAGGGGGCAGGAGCCCAGCCAGGCCGCTTTGGTCCACCTGTGTGTCCTTATAAAGTAGGGCATTACCTGGGGGGAGGCGGGGGTGACGTAATGTGTGTTGAGAAGCTTAGCTTTTATCACAGCTGCTTTCACGGAACCAAGTATTTACCTACTTGAGCACAGGAAGGGGAAGTTGTGACCAAAGCCAGAGTCCCTTCTGAGAAGCCTGAGGTTCTGGCTTACTGACCCTCCCTGATAGCAGGAGTGACCGGGACCTCTCCATCCGACCAGGTACGAGCCTGATAAAGACCAGGGACACTTCTTAGGGGGGCTGAAAATAGTCCTTTCCAAACCCTTTCCTTTGTATTTCTACAGTCCATGAGCTGCCAAGGTAGAAAGAATCAGTCCTACAACTAAGCTTAAAGAGCTTAGTTCAGGGCTCCTGAGTCCTTTAGCTGCTCAGGTTTGCTGTCTGAGGAGGACCTGGGGCTCCCACTGTGAAGCCCACTCTACTGCAGTGAGCCAGCATAGGAGACTCTCCCAGGACACAGCTGATAAGTGACCAGCCACTTCTGTCACCAGGGGTGATGACAAAAGCACAACGGGAATGCCCCCTTAGGGCTTGGCGGATGCTGGGCAGCCTGGCACAGAGCAGTGCTCGGTAATCACATGGACTGGATGAGGGATGTGACAGCTGGGCCTGAGGACCAGACCCGGGGTGCTGGCTGAGAGAGCGAGGAGGTCTAGGCTGGCCCCGGGAGCTCAGCACAGGTGTCACGGCCAGGCCACTGAGACAAGGTCTGGGGTCAGGTCTCTAGGCTGGGGGGTTGAGGATGGGCAGCACTCTAGTGCTGGAGGAGTCAAGAAGGGGCAGGTGCAGGAGGAGTATCATTGTAGACTCCTACCCCATCTTCTGCCTTCCATCTTCCCCCTTGGCCTCTCTCTCGCCTGCTGCTGGAGATGCTTCCCTAAAACTCCCATCCAACCAAATTTTCCCCTGCTGATCCTCTTGAGGGACTTTGTAAGACAAAAGACATCCACTCATTTATTTATCAGACATTTATTGAGGCCCAGGGACAACACCAGGTGCACTGGTGGGAAGATAAACCTCAAGGAGACCCCGGGTCACTCAGACCCGAGGAACAGCCGTGTACAGAGGCAGGGACGTGACTCCGTAGGAGGGCAGAGGAAGGAGTGCCAGCCAGGCTCTTCCTATGGCATCGAGGGCCAACCTGCCTTCCCACAGACTCCTCTCATTTCCTTCCAGCTATAAACCCTGTGTTAACGACAGGGTTTGTTCCGTCCTGTCCTGTGCAACGTCTCCATCTTTGTTCAGGTCTGAATGTTCCTCGTTATGGAAGACTTACTCTCCCTTCAGCTTCCAGTTCAGATGCAATCTCCCTTCTGAATTCCCCAGAGCCTGGCACCGAGTTAATGCTCAGTAGCTATCAGTCCCCTCCCAGTGCCCAGACCCTCCTTAATGTGACCCAAGCAGAATTCACTGGCTACTCTTCCAGGAGAGACTTTGTCTTATCCATCACGATGATCTCACAGTGCCTGGTACAGAGTAGGCCGCCATTCATGTGCATGGAAATCAGTCTAAAATTGGGAAAGTTTCCATCGAAAGAGTTTTCTGAGGGAGGTGATGAAGTAAGGCATAATATCTTACAGGGATATTTGGTCAGATTCACACGGATCAGGGGCCTGGGAGTGGGAGCAGAAGAGAGTGAAGTGGGAGGGTCCAGAATGGGGGGCTCTGCCTTGAGGTCTGAGTGTCTGGGAGGCCTCTGTGTTGGGCTGGCTCAGTTGTGGCAGGACCTCGTGAGACAGCTCAGCTGGGACCACCTGAGAACGTGTGCTGCCAGCTCACCCAGAATGTTCTCTCAGGTGCCAAGGATGGCCCTCAGCATCTGAGATGCCAGACCCAGGAGAGTTAATGGTCACTTCAGGTGAGTCACCATCTCTTGGAACAAAGCCTTGGAAATTTGAGAGAGTTTACAAAAGCACATACATAGAAAAGTGAGAATAGTCTTACACAGTGATCCCAAAAAATGCACAACAGGCCTCTGCAGCTTTGAGGTACAGTCTGATGTTGGCACAGTCAGAAGGAAAGAATTTGCATGTGATTTCCATTAAATGGGAAGGTTTTCTCAGGATGCTCTGGAGGCCTTGTTACTAGTTTGGTTCAATTTTACAAATCCTTTCTCTAAATACTTCTGCAAAGTTTAGCTTGGTATGCAGTATGTAGGAATTAAACACAATCCATTTCTCCAGGTCTAGCATTGGTCCCACTTTCCTCGGCTGCCCACCTAATTTCCAGAAGGAAAGGGACTAGGTTTGTAGGGACTTAATCAGCTCCCTTGACACATTTGGGCTGCACAGGTCTGAGAGGCCAACCTGGCCAACACACACCAGCCAACATCGACGTCTCAAATGAAAAACTCACCCCAGGCAGAGAGACAATTTCTTTCCAAATCTGGAAACAGATGTTTATTATTTCTGTTTCAGATTCCTCAGGTTCTACACCCTCACTTCAAAAAGATTTCACTTTTCTTATCAGAATGTAGGTGGTCCTGCCTGCTATTCCTTCTTCTCTCTCAGAGCTGTCCTTCATGCCAAGATGAGGTGCAGAAACTGTGGGAGGCACAGAGGCCTCTGTTTCCCTTGAAGAAGTGCAGCCTGGGGCCCACAGACAGGCCAGTCATGCTTGGCTCCCAGGAAGGCCCCCTTGCCTGAACACAAAGCCAGGGCCTGAGCTAGAACACATCTCCCAGCTGACACAACAGTCTTCAGGCCCAGAGGCCTTGGTGCCTGAAGTCCCCTCCTCACTAAGACCAACATCAGCCATGCCTCTTTCTCTAGCCAGGAGGTGCCCTGCAGCAGGGACATGTGACTGAGAGGCAGCCATCCATTAGCATAAAGCCTCAGACTGAGTCTCTGCCCCCACCCCAGGGAAGAGTTCTCTCTGTCTGGGTTTCATATTTAATGCCCCTGGTTAATTCTTCCTGGAGGAAGCTTGTCAGAAGATGGGCCAGCTCACTGCTGCTGCCGTGGAGACAGCACGGGCTGCTTGTTCCATGGCCCGAGCCCCCGCCCCCATCCCTCTTCTTTTCACTGTCTGTCTATATCTTCACTCCTCTAAAAGTTCCCACTGTGCCGGGCTGTGTGCTGGGCAAAGAGCAAAGAAGAGTGTGCACCGGGCTGCCCTAGGGCAGCTAGTTGTTGGCAGCAGGGCAACATCTGCTGGGGACAGGCTCTCATCTGGGGAGTGACAGTGACCACGAGTGTCACAGTCATCTGCATATATCCAGTAAAGGTGTATTAGGTGAACAAATGAACCACACTTCATAGTTTATAAATCACTTATAGAGGTAAGCCAAGTGGAGAAAATACGAGATTATTTGTCCAAGTTCCATAGATCCAGCAGCTGGGAAAAATGTCTTGCCTTAGATGAGAGGAGGAAGGCAGCCGACCTTCTTAGGCTTACCACAGACAAGATGGATAAGGACACACTCATTCTGTCCTGTGTCAGGTGCTGGAGATACAGAAATGAATAATAAGTGGCCTCTGCCCTCAAGGAGCTCATTGGCTGGTGGTGGGTGGATCAGAAAGACTTGCCCATTGATTCCATCTGTGAATGTGTATTACCTGCCTCTGGCCTCTCGGGGCTATAGCAGCCCAGGTATACAGTCCTGTCCCCATGGAGCGTATCTTCAAGGGTCTGGGTGGGGAAAAGACCTTAGGCAAGCTGCTCTTAATGCCTCACTTGGATTTACTGCTCCATCTGTCACTTGTGACCATCGGAATAGTCCAGTCCATGTCTTTGTGTATGTGGCTGTTTCCTGTCTCTTGCTCCCACGCTACCAGAATGTGACATCGTGACAGCACACATCTCATCTTTCATGTTATCACTGCATCCCCAAGTGCCTGGCATGTAGCAGGAGGGCAATAAATTAAATAAGCAAAAACAAATATAAAATTACAGCTGGTGATGAGTGCTAGGAAGAAAGCAAGCAGGTTCACTGGGAGGGAGAATGGGATGGAGACAGACAGGGTAGTGCTCAAAGGAGCCATCCGAGCTGGTACCAGAAGGCCAAGGAGGAGACAGTCATTTGATTGAAATTGGAGGGGGATGGGCATGAGGGTGTTCCTGGCAGAAAACTGGCTGGGTCAGCTCTCTAAGGGAAGTCTCCGGCCTGTAGGGGAGCCTGAAGGAGGGATTGACTCGTTCTGTCCACATGGGGAGAAGACGCTGGGTGGGGAGGTCCCTCTCAGAAGTGGCATTGGAGCTGGTCCCTGAAGGAACCATAGCGGGTGGCCAGGGCAGAAGGGAAGGGCATTCCTGGTGGGGAACTGCAGATGCAAAGGTCAGTAGGTCTAAGTGTGACCATCGTGTTCCAACAGCAAACAGCCTGTCTGCATGGTGTACAGGGGTTGTGGGGAGTGGTGGATAAGTTAGAGGAGTTCCCCAAGGGAGAGGTTTAATGTCTAAGTTAGGTTCTTCTCAGCAGGTTTGGTGGACAAGCTGGTGGTAACAGGCTCTCATGAGTTTTCATCTCTCTGCTTCCCTGTCGCCATCACTACATTGGATGGCTGAGCTACGGCTGCAACCCTGAGCTTCCGAGTCCTCTTCTGTAAAACTAGGGGGATGCTAGATAGTCTCTAAGCTTGCATCCAGCTCTGTCATTCTACGATTCTCTCACAAGCTGAATAATCACAGAAAACCAGTTACCCTAGAAAAAGCCCATAGTCTCCAATAAACTGTCCTGCTGGGTTGTTCACGAGGGGAATTTAAAGCATGCTCCCCATCGCACTGTGCCCATGACGAAGGCTCTTGGCTGGTCTCAGTTACTGTGAGACAGGGCAGAGGATAAGTGTCGGGCATTCTGTGACGTGCTGGAATCTGGGGCTCCTGCCAGGCCCAGGTTTAATTGGCACCATTTCTAATGGTTTAGGAGAGGACTCTTGTTAGGTCCTGCCTGCCTAATGGAGTATGTCACCACCCTGGAAATAGGATCGCCTGAGCTGAAATATTTTTGGTAGGTGATGAAAGAGAGTACCTCGATCAAGTTAAGAATAGGTTGGTGAAAGGCAAGGAGGGATTGCCACTTTAAATAATATAACCTTTGCTGGAGGAACTGTATGAATGTTACCCGCTGTGAGAGCATGCAGTGATGCTCGAGAAGTTGTTAGGGTGGGTGACTTGCCCAGCCACAAATTGTGCCACGGTCCGATGATTTTCATGGGCTATTCGTAAAGCTCAGCCAATAAAGTCCTGTCTTGTTTTAGGGCTCAGTGCACCACCTGTGCAACTATACATGGAGACTAGGCTATTCCACAATTAATTTATTCTACAGCATTTATTGAATAACTGTTGTGTGCTAGGCACATACTAGGCTGTGGGGATAAAAAGTGAAATGCAATGGGTGCCAGCCCTCAGAGAAAGACAGACAGATGGCACCTCTCTATAAGGCAATATGGTAAACGCTTTGATAGAAGGACGCTGTGGGAGGATAGAGGGGAGTGAGAGGGGGAGGGGAGAGAGAGGGGAGGACTAGGCCAGGGAAGCACAGCAGGGAGAGGGGTGCCCAACACTTGCTGCCTTCTTCTGGCCCAGAGAACTTGAAAGTCCTTTTAAACTGTGCTGTTGTCCTTCCAAACTCCATTACTGAATCCTCATTCTTCTAATAGCATGGCATGGTATAAATGCATTTTCTGTTCCTGGAAGAGAATGCTGGTCCCCAGAGAAAGGTCCAGCGAGACCAGGAGCCAGCTCCTATCTGCTGTGGTTGTGTCCGCGTGGGCTTCCCCGCCCCCGCTCTGAGGTAAGAGGGGTGAGCAATAGAGCTGTGCCATCTAACTCCAGTTGGTCAGGATCTTAATCTCACCCTGTCTTCAGTGGTCATCATTGTCTAAACAAAGTGTCAAAACGTTTTTCAAACCGTGAAAATATAACACAGTGGCACATCTCTTACCCAGAGTGCACTGATCCCGTAACCAACCAAGACACCAGTAAGTAAGCCAAAGGCTTCCGAGGAGCCGAGCGACTGCCTCATCTCTGGACAGTGAAGGGAATATATCCACTCAGAGGGGCCCTCCAGCCCTCACTCATAAATGTGTTTACCCTTCACACAAAATCCTATACTGACTAACGCGGCATCTTCTCCCGTACCTGCCGTCTCTCAGAGATGCACCAGCCCCAGCCCACCGTCCAATCTGCATGTCCTATCCTTCACCTGGAAACCAGCTCCTGTCTGTGCTCCCTACCATCTTCTCCTCTCTCGTCCATATCACTGTGATGCTCTTTCGGCTGGGGTCCCTTCCCCTTGCCGATCCACTGTCCACTCCTCAGCAGCCAGATGGGGCTCTCTAAGCTGTAAATCTGGTCAATTTTTTCCAAATCATACAATGGTTCTTCATTATGCTCAGGATAAAATCCAAATTTCTTCCCACGGCTTCCAGGGCCTCCCTTGAGCAGGCCTCTGTTTAGCCCTCGATTCTTTTTCCCCTGATAGTCTCTGCTCCACACGTGGAGAATGTCTCACGGTCCTCACAATGGGCTTCTCTTGTGTGTCTCTGGCTTCTGCACGTGCTGCTCCTGTGGCTTATATTGTGTGTCCCCAATTCGCTAACTCCTTCTTTTCCTTTAGCACTCAGTTTGGAGAGCACTTCTTTGGAAGCCTCCGTCCCCTGTCCAGCTGGGCAAGATGCTCTGGCTACTCTCCTTCCATGGGTATTGGGATAATCCCTATGCGGCGCTTATCTCAGAGGGTCGTGATTCTTCACTGAGTCTTTCCTTAGACTGATAGCTGCTTGAGGGCATGACATACTCTTATTGATCAAATGCATAGAGCACAGCGCGGAAGGCAGTCAATCCATGTGTATTAAGTGAGTGAAGCGCATAGAAGGCATTCAATCAATATGTATTAAATGAATGATGAATCTGAATTCCCAGGCAAAATTAGAAGAAATAAGTTATCAAGGTTTAGGGTGCTTGAGGAAGTAAAATATACTGTTAGGAATATTTTTAGCTGAGAGTGACATAGACCCTCAAATAATGATGGCTTGAGAAAGAAATTCATCTCTTATTCTTTTAAAAGTCTGCCCATTATGTGTAACTGCAGAAGTGGTGCCTTCTGGTGATGCTGGGAGAGAAGCCTCTTCTGGAAGCTCTGCTATGGCCCATTTAGCTTTTAATCTTTCTGATAATTCTGTGAACAATCCAGGTCTCTTTCTGTCTTAACTAACTTAACTAGTATGGATTCTAGTTGCCTGCAGCTAAGAACTTTGGCAAATACAAACCTTTTACTTGAATCCTACAAAAATTTCAAAGCAATGGAACGTCTGGTTTTATAGAAGTGACTGGGAAGCTTATAAAAGGAGCTTCGGAAGCAGCTGAGATGCTAGAAGCTGATTCCCGGGAGGAAAATTGGTCCCCACTTGAAACCCTCAGCTCTGGTTTTCTCTTGTGTTCAGTTGCCAAATGTTAGAACTGGAAGGGACGACAAGTTTCATAGTGGAAATGTGCTTGTGGGATGAAGAGACTGAGGTGCCTAAACCACATGGCTTAGTGGCTGAGCTAGACTCAGCCCCAGGAGAACAGGGTTGTTTCTGCCAATCCACGCTGCCAAGGCCCACTGAGCAGAGAGACAGAGGAACAGGAAAGCCTGATAAGGGGACTAAACCTTGTCTAACTGGCTTAATAACAAATCTGTGTGACCAGTAATTTGTCTGCTTGAACATGGTTTATACCCCAAGAGGGCCTAGAACAAATTTCCTTTGCACAGAACAGCCAGCTGGGGGTGTGTGGAGCCTGACCTCTCACTGGACAGGCATGGGGTCAGGGCCAGGCTGGCCAGAGCCCGGCCTCGAGCCTGACAGAGGACCACACTCCGCAGCCCTCAGATTTTCTAGCATTTTCCATTACAGCATTTTTACCTGGAAGGTTAATTAGATCCCTTGAGTTTTCTCTTTACATGACTTTAACTTCGAATTTCAGTGTCTTAGGCATTTTCCCAGCAGTGGACCTGGCATCTTTGGAAGCTTCATTTCCTTTCTCAGGCACTGGGGGACCATGGAGCACTGGGGTGTGTTGACAGGTCAAATGGCCCTGATATTACTGGCCTGTGGGGTGACGGTGGCTTCTCAGGGTGCCTGAGTCACCGAAGCAGCAGCAGCTTTTGGTGAAGAGCCCACTCCTCAGGCTGCCTGGGGAAATGTGCCGGGAGAGAGAAGGGGTGAACAGGCTTTAAAAGTTGATGAGCTCATGAGCCGCCCAGGGCCCTTTCCCAGGCAGCTTTGCAGCACTTTGAATTCCTCTCCCTCTAAGGATTCACTCCCACCCCCACAGGAGCCCAGCTGACTTTTAACCCTTTCGGGCTCTTCAGAAACTCCAGTTAAGGAGGAGCTGCTCCACTGGCCTCTTCCAGAACCAGTCTTCTACTCCACGTCTCTGGTCATTGCTCTGTGAAACCCCAGCCTCTCAGACCAGCCGGGGCCCTGAACACAATTTGAGGGGAGCCCAGTGTCACTACACTGGGCTGGTGCATGAGTGCTCTGTTGGGGCGTCAGGCTTGGACGTCACTGTCCCCCACCCATGACTGGATGACTGCAGTGCGGCATCCCTGGTGGGCTTGCTCCTCTGCCTCCCCTGCCCCAGGGCCTGCCTCTCTCCAGCTCACCGGCTGCACTGCAGGCCACTGGGCCATGAGCATCCCCAGAAGTTCAGTGCTGACTCCAACGTTGGGAGCACTGAGTGTGGGCCCTGGCCTGTGAGGGGTGTAGAGTGCATTGGACCAAGTCGGGAGGCTGGTTGGCTTGGCTCTCTCACCATCTAGCTGAGCCTGTGAGTAGGCAGCCTCAGGGCTGCCTCTGCAAATTCGCTCTTGATCCGTGGTGTAGGGGAGGAAAAATAATTTTCCTTCTACCCTTCTAGGTTCTTGGCTGAGACCCCCTGGCTGAGACCCCTGGTGATAAAAAAAACAAATTAACAGGAGAAAAACCAAGAGAAGTTTAATTGCATATATACCTTCTGCACACATGGGAGATACCCAGGGAAGCTGAGTAACTCCCTGAAATGGCCCAAGCCACCACCTGAAATGCTATCTCCAGCTAAAGACAAAAGAAAGATGTTGGGGGGTGGGGAGGCCAGTTATGGGACGTCACAGGAAAAGCACGGTAAACAAGAGTAAGGTTGTTGCAAGGACTGAAGTCTGCGCCTTCTCCACTGATAAGAGTCTCCGGTGATTTAGAGTCATCCTTCTCTCCCTGGTACAGAGAGGGAGACGTCCTTACAAATGGAGATGTCTCTCATAAATGGAAATGTCCCTTACAAAAGGATAACTTTTACTCAGTTTTCAGAGCTTCTCCTGTGTCTGGCATTTCTTAGAAATAATCAGCTCAAGATAATCCTTATGCCAAAGAGGCATATTTTGGGGTGTCATATTCTGCTCCTCTTCAGTGGTTTCCACAGCAGGAAGGGAGGGTATGAGGAAAGGTCAGAATCACTGGGAGCTTTTCAAAAATCTCACATTGTCCTTCTCTTTAGAGGGCATTTCAACATGTGGGGGAAGGAGAGAAGGGACACAAAGTGCTTACACAGACAGACAGACATGCATGCACACACAAGACACAAACACGCAGACACGCGTGCACACACATGAGTGCGTGTGCAAATGCACACGCATGCATGCACACACACACGCATATATATTTTCTTTTTTGGAGGAAGAAAAAGCTCCCTAGTCTGACTATCCCATCCCTTAGCTGAGAAACGTTGGGCCAGATTAGTAGTTCCCAAGCTCCGAGTTGGTTAAGAATTCAGATTCCTGGGCCCCTCCTCAGACTCACTCACTTGGAACCCCTGGAGTGGGATCCAGTAATCTGTATTTTAACACGGCTCCCTGGACACCTTCATACTCAGCAGCTTTGGGGATCACTGGGCAGGGACATCACTGGGCAGTCTGCAGCCCCATGTCGGGGCATGGGGTGCAGGATGCTCCAGGTTTGGGGGATGCTTGAACCCCTTTTTAGGTCAACTCCTCAGAATTTCACAGTGGACGTCCTGCATTGCCCTGGCTTAGGAAGGCCACTTGCTAAAGTCAATTCCTGTAGCACAAAGTGAAGGGTGCCCCGTCTGATTGGAAACAGAACCAACTGTGCTGTGGTGTGTAGCAGGGGAGGGGAGGGAGGGTAATCTAGGACACCATGCCTGCACAAACGTGACATAAAATCCACATCCCCTCCGCTCGCCTGGTGGGGCATAAGGGAGCCACAGCACTCTTCAAAAGAACTGGGCATCACCCCACTGCCCCGGCCACCTCCCTTCAATGCAGCAGACTCAGGTCCCCAGCAGGGCCGAGGTCCCCCCACCCAGCCCCTCTCCTCTGAACCAATCACTTTCAGACCCCTCCTGTATGAAGATAAGGTCTTGTGACCCTGTTCTCTTCAGCGTTTGAAGGTGTGGTTTGGCTTTAGAACGTTGACAAAGGAGAGGAGTGTCCTGTCTAACAGCCAGACTCGGGTCTGGTGGAAACCTCAGGACGCTGGGCAGTGAGAGTGGGCAAACGGCAGTGTCATGATCGCTGTCCGTCTGAAGAGACCTATTGACTTGGAGAGGCCGCAAAGAAGAGTTTCAAAAGAAAAGTTTTTTTTTTTTTTAAATCAACAAACAGAATTCACAGCTGTGTCCTAGATAGTAGACCATGTGGTAGAAAAAAACAAGCCACAGAGATTAAATTCAAAGTAGAATGAGTTTGATTTCACAGTGAGAAAGAGAACAGCAGCCCCACACCCAGGGGCTAGCCTGGTCCTCTTGGCCAGGTCCTCGCCTCTGGGCCGTGGTGTTCTCCTGCTGAGCAGAAACATTTTCTCAGAACATCAACATTGGGCAAGACCACCGTATGACTGTGATGGAGCAAGACAAAAAGAAGACCCCCCCCAAAATCAGGTCAGAACTCAGACAACATGCACACTGTCCAACCACAGCAGACCAAACATACCCCTCCCCGGCTATGTGAGCCTCCGCTGTTTGTTTCCCAATTCCAGGCTTGAGCCTGGACTTGATCTTCCCTCATTCTACATGGGAGTTATTAAGATACCCAATCGTAAAATTAGCCCCGCTTCCTGACAGCATCTAATCTAAATCCTCTTCCCCTGATCACCCAGCACACTCCCATCCTACAAGTCCTTTCTGATCCCTTGCACTAAAATGCCCATGGGTTCCCCTGGTGTGCTTGCTCCCTCTCTGCAAAGGATCATAAACTCAACTTGTTCAACTCCAGGGGCCTCCTGGCCTTTGGCTGGAGGGCACTGACAACGGTGTCTGAAATATAGACACAGCAAAAGCATCTGCCTCATAACACAGATATAGGGTGAGGATGAAACTATGTCCTGTTTTTAAGCTTAGGATCAAACACTCCAGAACATCTGGTGAAAGGATAACACAGACACAGGGGTGGGGCTGTAAAGAAATATTAGTGTTCATGGTTGGGGGGGTGGGGGGTGGAGACACAAAACTACTTTAGAAACTGACCAATTGAAAAACCAGTGTTTCTTCCATAATCTCAGCAGATCGGTGGTTCAATCCACTGACTTAAGTAGTTTTCTTCTCTCTCCCCCCACTTTTTTTTTTGTGGTGAGAACATTTAAATTCTACTCTCTTAGAAAATTTCAATTAGACAATACAGTGTTATCACCTACGGTCACCAGTTTTCTAATCATAATCCATCAGCTGTTACCAGCTGGAAGGCCCAGAAAATCATATCCACATTAACAGTCAAATGTAGGCTCTTGGCCTCTCCTCAGAGTCCTCCCAGTCACTCCTATAAGGCCCCAGAGGGTGCCTCGGGCGTGCTCATCTGTAAATCCACACCCTCTGGCCACTGCTGCCTTCCCACCAGTGACTACTGGACCCCGACATGTGTGGGGCCCTGGCAGAAGATAGGGGTACAAACCATCTATCCATTGTGGGCTCACTCGGTCCTGTGGGCCGAAACAGCACTGCTGGAACCCCCAGCCTCACAAAGTCCATCCTGAGAACCCCCTGGGCTGGACTCAAGGCCTCACTCTCCTTGGTTGGCCTCTTGTCTCAAGAGAGCCGAGCTGAGAGATGGGCACAAAGTCCCCTCTATTCCCCATCAGCCCGAGACACCTAAACCATATCTGCTCCTCCTTCAAGCAAAATCTAGAAGCCCCCAAGTGGATTAGCCATGCAAACAAATTCTTCTAGGCTCTCCATCCCCTACCTGGTGGTCCCTGAGGCTCAGCTGGGACCACAAATCAAACAACTGCATTAGAAAATGCAAAAAGTAGGCCACAGATTCTAGACAGACCACCTGAGCGCAAGTCCTCCATCTGCTGTTTACTAGCTTGAGCATGTTATGTACTTGCTGAGCCTCAGTGTCATGTTCTGAGAAATGAGGACAATAATAGTTCGCCTTGTTAGTTGTTGTGACAGTCAAACAAGATAATCTAAGTCCAGGCTTTGTCACAGCGCCTGGTGTATGCTAAAGTCTCGTGTGATCTTTATCATCAATAATTAGTTCACGTGTCCAGAAAGAAGACATGCAGAGAGGATGGCAGGAAAGGAAAAGATGATTTGTTTAAGAGTAAATCTGGCCAAAGATGGCAGGGTACTAAGGTGCGATCTGTTCAAGAAGCCTTATTAAGCAGGATTCACAGCCCCCTGACTCCCGTCCCCCTTGGCCGGGGTTCCCGCTGCGTCAATGGGTGGGTGGAGAGGAGGCAAAGCAGTAGAGGCAACAGCTGGGCCTGTTTGACTTGGCTGTCCAGCCAGCCTCAGCCTTCGCAAGGGAGGCCCTTGAATGTATTTCTGTCCTGGGGAGCAGTCAGCCTGGTTTTCCTTGAATCTAATTGGTCAGGATTCTCCTGCTTTGGCTGCACATTTCTGTTTCTGTGGGTTTGGAGCATTAACGGCTGCATTTCCACTTGTATTAATACATTTAGGTAGACCCAGGCATCTGGGAAAGGAACTTGAGATTTGACTCTCAAGCTGATGAGATGCTAACGGCGGGGAGAAGACAGCAAAAAACAAAGACACCAGCTCAATGGAGGAATTCCAGTGCTCCGGCAGCAGAGGTGTTGATTGTCAGCAAGATGACTAGTGGGTGGGCAGCAGGGCAGACGAAGGAGAGCAGGTAGGTGCATTCATCAGTGGGGCGGTGTTAAATCTGGGCAATAATTAAAACTGCCACTTTTTCCTTCACCCTCGGCCTAGATAAAGTCAACATTCTTCCCAGTTCACCTGACAAAAGTGCCTTAGAGGAGGAAATGAAGAAAGACTTAGGTGACAGAAAACTGCATTCCTTTATCTTTAGACCCTGCCAAAGTGCGGGCCTGTTGAAGAGCCAGGGCCAACTGGCAGGAAGGCCACTCAGTGTCTGTTTGCCCACCGCCTTCGTGTATGTACCTTGGAGTCAAAGACATTTGATTTCCCCTCTTTTTTAGTGGCAATGATCATGGAGACTAAAGCAGGGTTGCCAGAATTAGCAAATAAAAATACAGGATGCTCAGGTAAATGTGAAAAATGGCTCTACTTGCCAACTTTTCGTAATTTATTGAAACCAGCTGAATACAGGCCATTCAGGGCATCCTGACAAAGTCAATAGAGGGTGCAGGACAGCATCATTAAACACAGGACATGTCCTGGCTGTACAGGACGCCTGGCAACCCTGGCGAAAGGTATCACATTTAACAGCCATTTTGAGCGCTGTAATAGATACAAAGAAAGAAGTACCACATGGAATATACACTCATGTGCTCACCACTACCCACTTATTCACATCACTACTAGCTACTTATTCACAACGAACCAGTTTATAACCTAGTCTTCTGTCGGAGAGCTTGATACAGAATATTTCCAAGTTTATCACAAGCCAAAGAATACGGACACCGACTATTGTATCATTGTTCATTTTTGGTAACCAGCTGTCCATCTACTTGAGTAGACCTCTGATCCACCAGCATGAACCAAAGGCATATAGTATACTCAGCCCGAGAATCACGAGGTCTGGTTTTGAGTATTGAAATTATGCCGATGGCTCAGAGCATCATTGTTCTGTGTCATCTGTCAACCACAGGAGAGTTGAGGGCAGCGACCTTATCTTGTGCTTCTTTTGTATTCTGTGCAAACACTTAATAGATATTTGTTGACTGGTTGATTTCCAGAATTAACTACTTTTAGACCATTAACTATTTTTCAAATATTTTTATTTCTCTGTTCTTTTTTTAAAACACAATTCCATGCCTTACTGTAAGTTGTATGTGGTGTATAACAAGCCAAGATAACTAAAATATGAATGTATTATTATTCTAAAGAATAATTAGCCGGCAAATGCACAGTTCTGCTGGTCAAACTGAGGCAAAAAAGATAATTAACTCCCCAATCAGCTTAGTTTTCCAAATATTAGTTGGCTGTTTAAAAGATCGCTTTACTGTGGCCGGCCCCCTGGCGTAGCGGGTAAGTGCGCGCACTCTGCTGCTGGTGGCCCCGGTTCGGATTCCGGGTGCGCACCGATGCACCACTTGTCAAGCCGTGCTGTGGCGGAGTCCCATATAAGGTGGAGGAAGATGGGCACAGATGTTAGCCCAGCGCCAGTCTTCCTCAGCAAAAAGAGGAGGATTGGCGTGGATGTTAGCTCAGGGCTGATCTTCCTAACAACAACAACAAAAAAGAACTCTTTGCTTAAGAACATAAGAACATAAAGTTCCCAAGGCTTAGGGAGCTGCTCAGAGGTTAATAGTGGAGGTCTGACAGTAGAAATGGAGAAATCCTTGGACAATAGTGATTTTACTGTTACTCCAGTCTTACCTGAGTGAAAGGCTTCATTGCTAATAAAATGCTAGTGTGGTTGTAGAAAGCTAGCTCTTTTGATGGAGAACTCATGCTTGGTACTTTCCTTACATGGAGCACATTTGTTATTTATTGCTAATTCTCTTTCAAAGCCAAGCATAGTGGGTGGTCACAGCCCTGGGCATTAAGAGGGAGGAAAACCTGCAGCTAGGTCGGCAGTCACTGGTTGTAGAAACGTTTATCAAGCAGGTTGTGGGTGCCAGGCCATGCGGGCACACAGTGGGTGCTGGGAGGATTGCTGGGTGGTGGGGAGGGGGTGGTAGGCATATACAGTGTGCCTCCTCCCTCGCCCATTTATCCTGAGGCCACAGGCATTAGGTACCAATCCTGAGTCCTCGTGGAACCAAGCCTGGTCCAGCTGGATGGGGCATATTCTGTGCTCTCTTCCTCAGTGCCTGACCCTGGGGTTCTTTGGGGTTCTGAGTCAGCCCCCAGCTGTGTCCCCACAGTGAGCTTGCTGCTCTTCATGCAGATGGGAGCTCTGATCAACACCTGCGTTCTTACAGCCTTGCTGCACCTCATACCACAGGCACTGGGAGGCCTGCCCAGCCCAGGTGGGCGATGAGCAAGGAACTGGGGTGGAGGAGGCGGGGAGGAGGACCTTGATGACACACAACAGACATACATTCCTGCATGATAAGCAACAACCTCCCACCTGCCTCATTTGGCTGTCAAGAAGCTGATGAGGCTTGGGATGCTGTGGAGAGGGGCCAAGTGCTCTGGGAAAGGCTGGCCTGTTCCAGGGGCTGGGAGCGGCAGTCGGGGGTGGTGAGAAAATGCCTCTCTTGGGAGAGGAATCAATGGTCCATTTCAACACTGGATTGCCATGTCCTTCTAATTGGTACTTCTGTCCATCTGATTCCACAACGGCACTGAAGGGGGATAGGGACACAGTCTCTCTTTTAGGGAGGAAATGGTGTCCTAGAGAAATCAATGATTTCCCAAGGTCACTTAGCGTACCATGTTAGTACTGGGGTTACACTGTGGCCCTGCTTGGGTGGAAATGCCCAGAGTGAGGTAGAAATCTAAGATAATCAGCTAAACCCTTGTCAAATGTACTTTCAGGAGAATTGTGATTAATTAAAAAATAAAACAATACACAAAAGAACCAAAGTGTTCATTGAACACCTGTGTGGGACACAGGGAGAGGATCTGTAAAAGCCTATGGAAGAGTCCTTATCCTCAAGGGGCTTGGACTTTAGTCGGGGAGGTGAGCCAGATACACGCATGAAGGTGAGCCAACCACACAAGTGTTAAGACCAGTCAAGTCCGGGTCAAGGTAGAGTAGAATGGACATTCCAAGGTGGACAATCAGAGAACCAGAGTCCCTGGTTGAGGTCCCTGCCTCCACTCCTGTGTACTTCCGAATCTTCTTCCTGCTGGCACCAAAGAAGATGAACACCCTACTCCCCTGCTTGAGATTCTTCACAGCATCAAAGCAAGAGTCAGAACTTTGCCCGGTAAAGATGCCTTGTACAATCTAGGCCCCGTTTCCCTGGCAAGCGGTATCCCTTCACTCTGTCCAGCCTTTCGTGCGGCCACGTGGCATAGAGGAGATGTGCACTTGTGCCTTTTTTTCTTCCAACATGCTGATCCTTTTGCCTGGAGTGCCAGCCTTTCTGCTGGCTGTCCACCTGTCACCTCCTACCCTCATCCTGTCCAACCCAGCTTCAGGGGGAGTGAAAACACCCAATGAAAGACTTCTTTTTTATCTGGCTAGAAAGAGTCAAGTACATACCTTTTGTAGACTTTTATTACGGTCTTTGCTAGGGGAATGCAAGGTTTCTTTAGTGAATGCATAAATCAAATGACAAAGGAATAATATGGAAAAATAAGTTCTAGGAGAAAATGAGGCCAAAGTATTTGGGAGAAATTTAAGGTATCCAGTTAGTCTCAGTTTTCTCCCCCCTTCCCAGATGTGTCCTCATGTACTATATCTGCCTGTCTCTGCCATAGGGAGTAAGAGCAACTTGTGATCAGAGGAAGGAGAGGCCACTGCAGCCTGAGTGAGGAGGGGAGACTTCACACTGGAGGCAGATCACTGAGTCAGCTTATCAAAGATGAGTGGAAGCCAGTGTGATAACTTGGTAGAAAGGCATGAGCACTGGTGTAGTGGGGCAAAGTGAGCCTAGCACATCCTGAAGCTGGCCACTTATATATGATCACTATAGATACGCTAAATAGAATATATTATATATATGTATATATATATGTGTGTGTGTAATATATATATATATACACACACACACATACACCATAGTGACCAGCTTCAGAATCTGGGAATATAGCCACTATGGTCTATATATATGTAGTATATACAGCATATATATATTTAATCACTATATATATATAGTATGTATAGCCTGTATGTAATTACTGTATACATATATTCACTGTAGTATATATATTCTACCATTAAGTACTGTACAGTCCTTCTAAAGAAAACAAATTGTTTCAGATCCTGGGACTAGTCCTTCCAACTTTCAGGGGTCTTCAGGTTAAGTGTATGAAACACTGCATTATTAGTTAAGAGCTTTAGGCAATGACTTGTGCCAATCTGATCATAAGTAAATATAAATATGAAACATCAACATGGCTACTAAAGTCTCCTAGATCACCCAGATGATAAAGAGTAAGTTTGTTTTGAATTTCTAGATTATTGCAATGGAAACAAAATAATTAAGAAATTATCTTTACCTAGCACATCTGTGAGAATATGCACACAGAGCTCCAGACACCCTTGGGGAAATGGAGAAATTCTGGTCGAGGACAATAGTAAATTTCCTCTAAAGGAAGAAATGTCTCTTGGGTCTGTGAAACACCTTAATGGTTTTTTGGTTGTATGAAGGTTAACCTGGGTCTTGTCTGAATAGGAGAGGTGAAGGCAGACATTTCTTTGCCCATGTTTTATTTTCTTTGTGATAGCTGGAGAGACAGAGGGTCTGGCCTGGGGACCTATGAACCGAGAAGGGGATGGGTTCCCTGCAGAGGGTAAGAATGAGTCCCAGCAATATGGTGGTAGGCTTGGCTCCAAGGAGAGGAGGCGGGAGTTCAAGTGCCTGGGAGAGAAAATAACAGATGAATTGAAGGAATAATGAATCCAACATTCAGTCTCAGCTCTTCCTAATCCCAAACCATCAATAACAGACTGTTGGACCCAATAGCACGATGCTTGTCATGCTTGGTGAATGAAAGGGAAGAGGCTTCATCCACTCTGGGAGAAGGTGTGGAGAGAGAGAGAAGGGCAGCTCAGGGGATGAGAGAGAGGGAGGGACTGAGAGTTCAGGTAGGAGCAGGAATTAGGAGTGAGTGGTGGGATAGTCACGTGGCAGTACCAGGAAATCCTGGGAAGGTACTGACCATCTCCCAGTCCCATGGGAGATGAGGGTTGGGCCATAATTCAAGTTATCCGTATGGGGGCAGTGATATCTCTTCTATTATTGTCTGGTCTTTATCTGTATTATTTATTTCTATTTGTATTGTTATTAAACTTTCTGTATGTGTTAGTGCCTTCTCTTCTTCAGTAGACCCTGATTCCTTGAGGGGTACAATGGACAGTCTAACTAGAGTTTGGACCTCTATATAGGGGAGTAATCAGAGAGAAGTTGGCAGAAGTTGGTTAGGGCCAGCTCACTGTATAATATTTTTTGCCATATATTTCGGAATACTATAGTGTGAGCCCTGTCTTGTGTTTATAAAAGTGTGAAGTTAACTTTACACCTTAAAAGTGGTTAGTAAGCCATCAATAACTTACAGCTGACAGGCAGCTTTAGCAAGTGCTTTGAATGTCATTGTATAAATCGGCACAGAGAGCCCATACTTGAGCATACGAGACATTAGAGATCACTTTTCATTGGTGAGGTAAGTGGTATGCAGGACATGTGGTTAGCTAGAAAGCTACGCAGCTGATCAATGAGGTGTGAGGATGCTCAGTGGCCCTGCCCTCCAGGACAGCTTTCTGAAGGGGACTCTGCTGGATCCTATGTCACCCTACCCTTCCTGGGGGACTCGCTCACCTGACCGAGGGAAGACTTGGTGGTAGGACTCTTACAGCATCTGTCTCAGAGTGGACCTTGTATGCAGGATGCTTACTGGGGGCCTAAACAAACAGACAGCAGGACATCACCAAGGTTACAGGACCAGGTGGAATGGCTGTTTTGATATCTGCTGATGACAATCTCATCTAAATTTTGTGCTCATTGTAACGTTCACTATTGAGGAGGAGGAAAGCCACTGCTAGTATTTTCTGGTCAGTTTGCAACACATGGGTGGTCTTGACATGTACACAAAGGACGTTTGGAATTTAAGACCCCAGCCATAAGGGAGTCACTGACGATTTTGAAGCAGGGGAATGATATAGAGAAGGTGTTCATGCTGCAGTGCTGAGGGCCGAGAGGCTGGGGCAGAGAGATGAGTTAAAACCAGAGAGTAGAGCCAAGAAGCAAGTGGACTCAGAGGTAGGGCTGCAAGGCCAGAATCCGTGGGCTCCCCACAACTCTTCTGAGCCGTGGGGCTGGCCCAGGACTTCCCCAGAGTCAGAGGGGATGTGAAAAGAAGCCAGCTCAGTCTGACAAAGCCACATTGTGATGAGTCAGGAGGAAATCTGTCCCAGACACATGGATTCCATTTCCTCTCAGATATACAGGGGGGTGGGGGTGGAATTGAGAGCACGGCCAATGTGAACAGCAGCCTGAGCTTCGCCAGGAAGACACACTCACAGAAACGATGTTGAAACAGGGAGGAAGGCTCAGAGGCTCAAACTCTGCCAGAGCGAGCTCGTTGATTCTTGTCCCTTGTGAGATAAAACCAAGGTCTGGTGTAACGGCCTCTGACAGGAGCCAGTGTGAAGGATCATTTTCATAAAGAAATAAACGGAACAGGGAGGCGCCCTGCGGATTACTTGACTAGAGGGGATGGAGCGTTGGGCTCAGGATCCCTTCTTGACTTGTGGTTCTTCTTCCTCCTTCCCCTTGCTGGCAGGGTCTGGTGTTCTCTCCCCTCTGCTCTCCCTCTCTGAGGCTCATTTCCTAAGTTTGGCTTTTTCTCAGTTGGAGGCTACAGTTTCTCTGATCAAAACTCATGAGCTGTGCAATGCGCTAGCTATTGCTCCCTGGGTGGGTTTTCAAAAGTTTGCAGAAAATGCAGTAGAACACACAGATAGGCTGCAGACAGCTTGTTTCCCCCCAACCCCCTGAGCTAGGTTTACAGGATAAAGCAGAAAAACCTTTAGAAATATTCAGCTTTTTGTTAGTTTTCAGGCAAATAAAGATATTTAGAGACCTAAACTCAGACCAGATCCCACCTCTGGCTCAGTCTATTAACGCTGGTGCGCAGTGATTTTTTTTTTTCAAAGATCTCTACTTTTTAAGAACAAGTTAATATTAGACTCATTGGAATAGGCAGCATTTTTCCCTCTGTCCCGATAGTCCCATCTGTGTAGTTTAAGTTTGGAGGGATTCCTTGCATTGTCCTAGGGAGTTCAAAGAATCTCTAGGAAGGCCAGAGAGCAGACTTGGATGCTATCCAGCCAGATGTAGAGGGTCAGGACCACTCAGCCAGGGTCGAGGCCACCTCTCACTGATCATGACCCATGTACAGCTTGGCATCTATGACTCAGGACAGGACAGCAGAGACCACCTTGTGACTACCCCAGGAGGACCAGCTATGGATGCTCATCTATTCTTATTTCCCACCATCCCCAAATACTAAGGGTATCAGTGCAGCATGTGGAGAGACTGCTTACAGAGAAGACCTAGGCCCTCACCTGGTGACAACGCATGTTGCTCCAGCTCCCAGGCGGAAAATAGGAGAGTCATATCTTCTCTGACCTACTGCCTGAGCTGTCATCAGGATTTTTAAGGACTGACTTAATGAGTAAAGTATAATGTCTTAGAGTGAACCCCGGACGTGCAGAGTTGAAGAGAATAAATAGCCCTTTGTGTGTCAAAGATCCTTCCTGGGTAATCCAACCTGAGAAATCGCTACTTCAGCCACATCTGCTGGTAGGAAAAGCTGAGAATATAGTGACTATAAAATGAAATGAGGCTTGGAGGTGAACCAGACGAAATCCCATAGACTGGGGGAGAAATTATCAGCTGTTACAATTGAGTCTGGTGAAAAAGGGGCACGGTAGGGGAAGGGGACTGTGAGCAATCAAGGCACAGATTGAAAATGTGGATTTCTCTTGGGAAGCTCCATTTCCCAGGAAAGAAGAAGCTATAGAAAATCATGAGCAATGAAGCGCTGCCTGGAGAGGAACACTGTTCACATTTGCATGTTAAACGGATTGAGGCCTCTCCCTGGCTCCCCATTGGGAGGGCTGTCAGAGGCAGCTGATGGTCTCCTGCCCACACCTTACTCTGCTTCTGAGCCCACAGCCCCAAAGAGAGGCTTGTGTGCCATAGATGTTCAATAAATATTTGTACGGAATTGCATTTAAAAGCTGGTTTCTGGAGTGACCCTCTGCCCAGAAAGGCTGAGTTTTGTATCTCCTTATGTATATCTTGAATTCTGTGTAAGCTGTGAAGCCAGGCTGTAGTAAGAGGTGGTTTTCATCCTAAAGCCATTCTTGCATCAATTTCAGTGTTATCACCTGCCCCCACCCCACCCTTTAGCTACCAGGCCCTATACCCAGAGCTTCGGAAGCAGCACTGCGTGCGAGTCCAAGACTTGTGAGCTTGGGAAGGTGTGCCTTGGTTTTAGCTGTGGTGACCAGCCCAAAAGCCTGGCTCTTCCTCCCCAGGTCCCCTGGGTGCTGTAATCTCCAGCAGGGACTCCTCACCCCAAGGAGGGCCCACACCAGGGGCTCGTGCTCTGCAGCTCTGTCCAACTCACCTAAAGGATGCGGGAGGCTCTTGGTTGCCTTTCATCTTTATACACCTGTGTCCATGTCTGTCCTGGCACCACCTACCCACTGCCCAGGCCTCTATGTCCACATGCTTGGATTCTGGTAGCTTCCGATGAATAAAATTCTCTCCTTTTTGTTCACTCAACATATAATTATTGAAAGACTGCATGTGCCAAGCATTGCCCTGGGTGTTGGAGATGCAGGGGGAGCAAAACAGATAAAACTATCTGCCTTTATGGAGCTTACATTCCGGGGTGGGGGTGGGGCAGACGAACAACATGCATAATCACTGAGTAAATATTGTGTTAGAAGGTGATGCGTTTTGGATAAAAACAGAGCAGGATAAAGAAGATAGCCAAGACTTGGAAGCAACCTAAGTGCCCATCAAGGGACCAATGGATAAAGAAGCTGTGGTATATATACACAATGGAATGCTACTTAGCCATAAGAAACGGTGAAATCCAGCCATTTGTGACAACGTGGATGGACATTGAGGGTATAATGCAAAGTGAAATAAGTCAGAAGGAGAAGGTCAAATACCGTATGATTTCCTTCATTAAGTAGTAGATAATAACAACAATAAACAAACACATAGAGACAGAGATTGGATTGGTGGTTACCAGAGGGGAAGGGGGGAGGGAGGAGGGTGAAAGGGATAATTCGGTACATGTGTGTGGTGATGGGTTGTAATTAGTATTTTGGTGGTGAACATGATGTAATCTATGCAGAAATAGAAGTATAATGATGTACACCTGAAATTTTTACAATGTTATAAACCAATGTTACTGCAATAAACAAAAAATTAAAAAAAAATTAAAAAAAAACAAAAAGGAAGATCTGGAGTGGGTGGGAGGGACTGAGATGAAAAAGGGCTGGTCAGGACAAGGCTCCGATAGAAGAGAGAACCATGGCTCTTATGGAGAGAAGGCTGTGGGCTGTGAGGAAAAGGGGGAAACTGGTCAGACACAGTTATCTTTACGGAGAGGGAGAATGGAGGGAGAAGTAGTTTGTGTGCAAGGGCTGCTGGGGAAATGAAATAATTGATTTGGGGTATTATTTAGGCAAACTTTTAAAGCAAACTTACAAATAGGGAGGAGAGTAAATGAAAAGAAGATTACTGAGATGGGAGATAGAGGGAGCTCCAGACGCCCAGGGGAGAGAAGGGTGGAGGGTGGAGAGCAGAAGGGTGTGTGTGTGCCAGGACCCCTTGTAGTGTTCTGTGCCTTCCTGCCGGGTGGCACCCAGGTTCAATTTGCCCAGGGATGACCTCTGTGGCTCGGCTTGTGGAAGGCCCTGGTCAGAAAGCCGAGTGGGAACTGTACTCTAGAGAGGGGCAAGGACCCTCTCCCTGGATGGCCCTCTCTGCTCACAGTCTGTCTTCTCCCCCAGGGAAACGCAAGCGCATCCCACATTTATCTCCCAACACAAGGGGATTTTGTCCTTCTGTTTGTTTTATTGGTTTATTGGTTGTCTCTCAAGTGCCTAGAAGGGGGCTTGGATCATAGTAGACGTTTGCAAGATAATTGTTGAGCTAGTGAATGGATTCATCAAGTACTCATTGGCCCCACTCTGGGGTTCTCTACTTGCTGGGCATGACAAGCCCACAAGGATATGTGGCTATCCTTCCTCTTGGCTTCCCCCGAAACCTGGCATAAGTCTCAGCATCTTCCTTCAGGAGGCCAAGTTGTCTCCTGGACCTTAGAGATAAAGAGATGCAGAGCAAAGAGCTCTGAGCTTGCAGTCCAGGAGGCTGGTTCCAGTCAGCCCAGGTTTACTGGTCCTGGACTTGGTTAAGTCACTCAACTTCTGTGAGCCCTTTCTGTCACCTGTGAGGCCCCAAGGAAGGTGTCCTGCCAGTCCTGCCTGCTTTGCAGGGCACTTTTGAGGAGCACAAAGGCGTGTAAAGAAGCACCTGGGAGCCAAACCACTCTTGTAAGGCATCATTCTCCCCGCTCTTCCATTCGGAATAAAGAAGTTCAAGACAAAGAAAAGCTCAAAGAATTTCCTAACAAATACTGAGGCACACACCCCTCAGAATAACAGATGCTAATAATTTGTTATATTTCCTTCATATCTCTCTGGAATAAGATGATAACATTTAAAGTTCAAGTCCCATGTTAACCTTTCCTTAATTCTATTCCTCTCTTCCCTCCCTTTTTCCAAAAGCAACCACTGTTATAAATTTGGTGTATATCACTTTATCCTATGTTTTTAATTTTTTAATTATTTATGGGAATTATAATATATAAACAACACATTATAATGTTTGTTTTCAAAGTTTGCGTAAATAGTATTAAGTTTCTGCACCTAATTCCAATGTGTGTGTGGGTTCTTTTTCTATACCACCAAGCGATTCTCTGACACTACCTGGGTGTCCTACAATTCACCTCAATTCTGACATTGTCTACAAGGAGATAGCATGGGGTTCCATAGTTAAGGGCTCAGTCCTACAGGACAGCCCCCATACTCCCCAGACACCAGTTGCAAGTCCAGGTTGTCCCCTGTGCTTCTGACAGACTGACTAGAGATTGAAGTTTCCAATGAACACCTCCTTGGCTTCCATTAATTTGCTAGCACGGCTCACAGAACTCAGAGAAACACTTTACTTACTAGATTACTGATTTATTGTAAAAGGATATGTTAAAAAACAAAATTCAACCAACTAAATATGAAGATCTAATTGGCTGTATTAAATGATTCAGGTGTCGGGCAGCATTCCATCTAGCAAATAGAAGTGCACTCCGAGGAGTTGTACAAAATAGGAGGATTTTATAGGCAGAAGGGTGGGGTAAAGAAGTTATTAACAAAAGAAAAGAAAAGATTGTTTCAGGTCAGGACATCTTCTTTTGCAGGGTTTTGTCACACAGATTACCTAACTAGCACTAATCAGGAAATTTCAGATTGACTGTTAAAAGGGTCATATTCCTGAGATAGGTTGAAACTGTTGTGAAATCTTGGTTTGCTGTTGTTGGGGCAAATGATTTCATTTTGGGCCTGTTATTTCTTTTTTAGCAGATGTAACTCAGGAATGGCCAGATGGAAGAGATGCATTGGGCCAGGTATGGGAGAAGAGTGCAGGGCTTCCATGCCCTCTCCTAGCATGCCACTCTCCCCAAATCTCCACCCAGAAGTTCTCCAAACCCTACCCTTTTGGGTTTTCATGGAGGCTTCATTACACAGTGTCAAAGAATAAAAGACATAAACTGCAAGAGAAGCAAAAGTTTATTCGAGGTCTCAAAAATTGCAATTTGGAGACACAGATTCAAGTGGAAACTCAAATATGCTCTGAGGAAGAAAAAGTCAGGGATTTATATAGGCAAACCCCACAAAACTTATACAGGTTGTGTTGAACAGTTAATGATTGGTTCTGGCAAGCAGTGAGCTGACCTGCCAGTGTGTGATTGGTCCGTGAGTTGTGTCAACACAAATAATCCATAACCAATCTATAAATCAAAATTAGGGTGAGTTTGTTATGACCAGATCTGAGGACCATATAGCCCGGGAGAGTCCTGTCACAAAAGAATGGAGCGCTCCAAAGAAGTGGGGGTACACAGAGTGGTTATACACCGTCAAAGAGCATGTATCACATATGATTGGAATGTCCCTCTTACAATAGTCATGCGACTGCTTTGCTGGCACAGCACTTCCACAATTCTGTCAACACAGCAGGTCGGTGATCTCCATGTGGGTGGTCACAAGGTGAGTGCAGCAGCAATCAATTCCTAGCCTAAGGAGAGATGCTTATGCTTAAGGAAATGTCGATATGGGGAAAGTTGCATTCTTATCTTTAAGGGCATTGTTCTTGTCTTGGGACATAGTAAATGCTTAAAACAGTCATACAATGCATGCTCAATGGCCTTGTCAGGCCCTTTTGGAGAAACAAGGTCAGGCTGAATTAGTTTGACACCAAATGGCTTCCTCATATACTCCAATATGTTCTATTGGTTCTCATTTATTTATCAGTTGTATCTAGGCAGATTGTTTGTCCTTGGATGAGGAAATGTTTTCAGATGTGTCTTCTGCAGTCAGGCAGAGTTCAAAAGTTCAGTTAACATCTAGTGGTGGATGTGGTACATGTGCACAAGTCTCACTTCCTTAATGGCCTCCTGGCTCCACTTCAGAAGCCTTGACATATGTAACTCCCTTTTGTTATCACCATCCACATTACCCCCTTTCGAGCAATATCTTTCAACAGAAAGCATCACAGATCAACTGTTAGAAACACATATTGATACTTTCCCTTGTTGCCAGGAAGGCTCATTCCTGGAAGGTCATATCCCATGTAGGGGGGAAGCTGAGATGGTCAATCATAGTCAGTATCATAGTCAGTATCATAGTCAGAGGCTTGGTTCACATCTGAGCAACAAGGAGGCAGACAGGAAACGAGCTGTTTGTAGTTATAGTTATAGTCTCAAAGTCCTCAGATATTGATGATAGTATTGTTTTCAATGGTCATCAATGGATAGGTTTGTTGAATAGTCTCAAGTCTTTGAGTGACCATAACCACCAATGTAGAATTCCCACAGTATGTAGAAGGGCAAAGAGCATTAAAATTCCAGCAAGGAGGAAAAGAATGCCAAAAATTTCAGCTGAGTTAGGCATGAATACTGGCCTGGTCCAGATTCTTGGGATAGCTGTCTACTTTAGATGTCATCTGCTTCTCGTCCTGGTGGAGAGCAGCACGAGATATCTTTAATTTGAAGTCTTCAGTGAGTTGAGAAGTCCAACCAGGTGAGGGTGCCTTTTTAAGATGAGAAACATGAACCCATGAGTCAATACCCTTAAGTTTAGTGGCACAAGAATTGGTCAATAATACCTGGTATAGGTCTTTCCATTGCGGTTGTAGGGCATCCTTATGAAGATGTCTTTTCCAGCAGACAAAATAACTTGGTTGAAGACTGTTGTGACATATATCTTCATCTCTGGGAAGTACACTGTGAAAAGATTGGTTTACCAGAGTAGTATTATGTTTAAGAGCTTTAGTGAGTTCTTGGAAATAGGTCAAGATATCTCCCTTAAGTAAAACTGGTTCTTATAGTTCTTGATCTAACCTGTGAGGTCATTCTGAGATGATTTTAAAGATTTTATTTATTTATTTTTCCCCCAAAGCCCCAGTACATAGTTGTCTGTCATAGCTGCACATCCTTCTAGTTGCTGTATGTGGGACGCGGCCTCAGCATGGCTGGAGGAGTGGTGCCTCGGTGCGCACCCGGGACCCGAACCCGGGCCGCCGGCAGCGGAGCGCACGCACTTAACCGCTAAGCCACGGGGCCGGCCCTGAGATGATTTTAAATGGTGAAAATTTGTGTTTTTCAAAAGGTATAGAGCTAAGGTTGAGCAATACCAAGGGCAGGGCCTTTGGCCATGGGAGATTGATTAAAAGATTCTATGAGTTTGGCCAATTGAATTTTTATGATCCAGTTAGTTCTCTCATGATAGGCACAATGAAAGTGTTGCAGGATGGGTCAGATTTTACATACAGATTGTATAATTTGGTTTGTAAAATGAGTTTCTCAATCACTTTGAAGCTCCAAGGCAACACCTCAACTAGGTACAATCCTTTGGAGGAGAATCTTACTTACAGTATGATCTGTCTGTGGCATGGAAATGCTATAGCCCAATAGGAAAATGTGCATACCATCACTAAAACATATTTATCTCCTTGAGATGGTGGCATTTGGATGAAATCCAATTTCCATGTCTCAAAGGTCCAGAAGGTAAAGGGAAATGGCCCATGGAACTGTGGATAGGTTTTCCAGGGTTACGTTTAGGACATATATGGCATCTTTAATAAACCTTTGAGTCCATTTTATGTCATGGTTTCCAATAATATTGTTTTCCCCAAAGTATCATCTCATCAGTATTCCAATAAGTTAAATCATGAACATAGCTTAGAACATGTTCCTGGAGGTGATCAGGAAAGACAGGACAGCCATTAGGACCATATCACAAATTTTTCTTTCCTTCAAATGTGCCCCTCTGTTCTGTCCATTTTTTCTTTTCCTGTTTAGTAGCCAAATGTTGTGTTTCCATAAGTTTGTTTTTCAAATTCCCAATAAGATCAGTGGGTAGTTTTGGTTTTAGGGCAATTTAAAAAAGAGGTTTGTAATCCTGAAGGCCCATGTTTTTTTGCTGCTAAATCAGCAAAACGGGTTCCTTTAGTTTCCTCTGTGTTTGCCTTAGAATGTCCAGGAATCTTTATTACTACTAAAGACCTTGGTTTCTGGATGGCATCCAAAATATCTGACATATAGGAACTGTTTCTTATTCTTTGACCTGTAGAGGTTAAAAATCCTCTTTTTTTGAAAGCATGCCAAAATCATGAGTTACCTGGAGACATATCTGCTGTCTGTATAGATATTGGCTATTTTCCCTTCAGCCAGACAACAGGCTTAGGTTAGGGAGCAGAAGCTCAGCCTGTTGTGCAGGAGTAGCCATTGGTAAAGGACCAGCCTCTATTATTTCCATTAGAAACATAACTGCATATCGTGCCTTATATTTGCCAGTCACTCTGGATCCCACTTCTGACACCATGTAATGTCAAGGAATAAAAGGCATAAACTGCAAGAGAAGCAAAAAGTTTATCTGGGGTCTCAAGAATTGCAATTCAGAAGACACAGATTCCACTAGAAACTCAAAGGTGCTCTGAGGAAACAAAGGAGGCAGGGCTTTATATAGGCAAAACCCACAAACTGATAAAAGTTGTGTTGAACAGTTAATGATTGATTCTGGCAAGCATCAAGCTGACCTGCCAGTATGTGATTGGTCCTTGAGTTGTATCTAGGCAGATTGTCTGTCCTTAGAAAAAGAAATGTTTTCAGATGTGTCTTCTGCAGTCAGGCAGAGTTCAAAAGTTCAGTTAACATCTAGTGGTGGATGTGGTATGTGTGCATAAGTCTCAATACTTTAATGGTTTTCTGGCTCCACTTCAGAAGCCTTGATATATGTAACTCCATTTTGTTATCCTTGTCCACAATAGGCATGATTGATTAAATCACTGGCCATTGGCGATTGAACTCAATCTCCAGTCCCTCTCCCCTCCTCCAGGTCTGGAGGTGAGACTGAAAGTTCCAACCCTCTAATCACATCGTTGGCTCCACTGCCAACCAGCACTCATCCTTAGGTGCTTTCCAAAAATCACCTCATTAACATAACAAAAGACACCCTTATGACTCTCATTACAGGAAATTCCAAGGGTTATAGGAGCTCTGTGCCAGAAATAGGGCAAAGATCAAATGTATGTTTACTATTATAAATCACAATATCATAAGTATCCAAAATAAATTAAGTTCCCTTAGCAGCCCCTGTCCCCAACCTACCTCTCTCTCAGGTGTCCATTTCAATAAAGATAACTCATCTTTCTAGTTCCTTAGGCCCCAAACTTTGCAGCCATCCTCAATTCCTGTCTTTTTCTCACACCCCACAGCATCCTTCGATAAGTGCTATCGGCTCTCCCTTCTATTGCCTCCATTCTAAGCCAAAAATGAGACTTGTTCCCACCACATCACTGCTGCTGCCCTCATCCAGACCCCAGTCATCTCACCTGGATTCCTGCAATGGCCTCCTACCTGGGTCTCCGCTTCCAATCTTGCGCCTTAACTTCCATGCTCAAAGCCCTCCATGTCAGAGGAAAAGTCGATGTCTTGACCATGGCCTGATTCTGGCTTCTCTCTTCTGCCTTGGCCCCTGCCTACCCTCCTCCACCCTCACCCCACCCACTCCACACCCCCTCCTCACTCCCCACCACACATGCAAGCACCAGTAGACAGGAGCTCAGCGCTCACTCTGCCATTCCCTCTGCCTGAGATGCTATTCCTGCTGGCAGGTTTCTCACATTCTTCAGATCTCTGCTCTAATGATGTGTAATCAGAGAGGCCTTGCCTGAGCCCCCTACAAAAAATGGCACCTCTCTTCTTCCTCCTTACCTTACTTTTTGGTTAAACATCCTCCTCCTAGTTACTTTATCTATTTATGTATTTAATCCTCCTTTTCTAAGTCTCATCCTGATTTCTTCCAGGACCTGGTATCTGGGCTAGCGGCTCTTTCCATACCTGGAACCAGCCAGTGCAGTGGGAACTGCATGCAAAATGGGTCTTGTTGAGTCCTTGGCAGGGGTGGGGAAGAATGGGGAAAGGTTGACCTGAGGTTTTCTGTCTGGGGCAGGAAAATGGATCAGGGCTTTCCAAATTGCAGATGCCTAAAGTACATCAAAGGGTCTGCCAGAAAAGACCAAGAGAATTGAGATGACTCTCCCAGAAGTGAGTGGAGGGGAAGGAGAATGGAGACGAAGAGAGCAACACAGACTCCCCAGGACTTTATGGGCTTTCTGCTCTGCCCGGGAAAGGCAGTTTCACGCAAAAGGAAAACCATGCCCATGTCCCCATATGCTACCTGGACCTATTACAGCCAGCACGCTGACTGCACTCAATCTGAGAGTGGAGGTGGGAACTTCAAGGGGAACAGTCCACCCTGCACCTGGCCCCTGGAGTGGGATGGGGCTGGCTTGGGGCAGCCCTCGAAGGTAGGTCAGGCTAGGTGCTTGGGAATTGGGGAGGCATAGGTCAGGCCAGGCCTGGGTCCACCCTGAAGTGGGGCTGACTCTGAGCCTACCTGGAAGCCCCAAATGTCCCAGCAGTGCTCTGATAGGACCCACGGGCAGGTCATTCCCTCATTCAGGCTCTGCAGTAGGGAACGCTAAGAGGAAATGGAACATTAGGGGCTGGGCCAGGCATTGGAGATTGCTCTCCCTGAAATTATATCCCAAATCCTGGGCATGCCCTGGAGTTACCTTAACTTCAGGGGGCATTGGAGGAAGCAGAGATGGATAGAATTGATGTATATTTGGGATTTATTTGGACTCTGACCAAGGATTATGCCAGCTCAGAACTGGCTCCTAAGGAAAAGGAGTGTTGCCTCTCTCTCTGTCACCCGCTTCATTGTCACCCTACTGGCTCTGGTAACTAGCGGGCTGTTAGGAGGAGTAGGCCCCCGGGGATGTATTACTCCTTAGTGCTTCTTCCTGCTCATGGAGGGCTGGGTGCCCAGGTACTGCCCAGATGAGAGGGACCTGCGTGTGAGGCCTTGGCTCCAAGAGGCTCATCCTCTGGCTCACTTTTTCCAAAACATTCTGGAGCCATGACATGTCTCTCAGGAAGGAAGAATTATTTTTGTTTGTGGCATAAATAAATCCAGGAACCAGTTGCAATAATGACAAGTGCGTGCCAGCTCTTGAGCGCATGCTGACAAAAGCAGAAGGAAAGCACAGCCTGCCCAGAAAGGCCACTCGTGGAGGGGAAGCCAGCAGGATCATCAGGCACCAGACCGGGGGTTCTGGAGAAAGGGAACAGGAAGGAGGGGCTAGATTTTTATTTAATATTATCAATTTTTTCAAACAAAAGGAAAGAGAGCAATTTTAAAAGCAAATCTTAAATATTTTTGCCCAATTCACTCCAGACCTTAAGAAATAAAAATAAAACATTATTGTACCACTGGAAACCTGACCAGATTCTATAATTCCCCAGAGGTCATTGGTACCATCAATTCATGTTTATCTTTCTCATGTTTGCTTTAATATTTTTATGACATATGTATGCATGTATAAAACAACCTTGTGTGATATTCTTTTGTGTTTTTAAACTTTCTTTAAATGATTTTCTACTGTATATATGATTTTGCAAGTTGCCTTTTTAGAAAAATTGTTGCAAAAAACCACATAACATAAAGTTCACCCTCCCAACCATTTTCAAATGTGCAATACAGTATGATATTGTCAACCACATGAACATTGTTTTGTAACACACTCCCAGAACCCCCTTGTCCTGCATGACTGAAACCCTACACCCACTGAACAACAACTTCCCACCTTGCCCTCTCCCAACCCCTGGCAATCACCATTCTACATTGTACAAATTTGGCTACTTTAGATACCTCATATAAATGGAATCATAGAGTATTTGTCTTTTTGTGACTGGCATGTTTCACTTAGCATAATGTCCTCAGGGTTCATCCATGTTGTAACATGTGTAAGAAATTCCTTCCTTTTTAAGGCCGAATAATATTCCATTGTATGTGTAGATCACATTTTTGTTTATCCATTCATCCATGGATGGACATTTAGCTTGCTTCCACCTTTTGGCTATCATGAATAATGCTACTACAAACATGGGTGTGCAAATATCTTTTCAAGATCGTCTTTTCAATTCTTTTGGATATACAGCCAGAAGTGGGATTGTTGGATCATATAGTAATTCTATTTTTAATTATTTGAGGAAACTCCATACTATTTTCCCTAGTGATTGAACCATTTTAAATTCCTACCAACAGTGTATAAGTGTTGCAATTTCTCCTCATTCTTGCTAACACTTGTTATTTTCTGTTTTTTTTTGATAGTGGCTATCCTAATGTGTGTGAGATGATATTCATTGTGGTTTCTGTTTGCATTTTCCTGATGACTAGTGCTGTTGAGCATCTTTTCATGTGCTGGTTGAGCATTTGTGTGTCTCCTTTGGATAAATGTCTATTCAAGTCCTTTACCCATTTTTAATTGGGTTATTTATTTCTTGTTATTGAGTTGTGGGAGTTCTTTATATATTCTGGACATTAACCCTTTATCAGATATATGGTTTTCAATCATGTTCTTCCATTCCATAGGTTGTCTTTTCACTCTGTTAATGGTTTTCTTTGTTGCGCTGAAATTTTAAAGTCTGATGTGATCCCATTTGTCTATTTTTGCTTTCGTTGTCTGTGCTTTTGGTGTGATATCCAAGAAATCCTTGCCAAATCCAATGTCATGAAGCCTTCCCTCTGTTTTCTTTTAGGAATTTTATAGTTTCAGGTCTTATGTTTAAGTCTTTAATTCATTTTGAATTACTGTTTGTGTATGGTGCATGCAACTAGCTTTTTGAACTTATTTTGTCTTTGAGATTTATCCATGTTGGTACAAGTAGTTCTAGCCCACACACTGTCACTTCTGACAGAAACCCCTGTAACATTTTCCACAAGTTGGTCATTCATTTTTCAACTTGTCATACACAGTGTTGAATGTTCTGTTTCCCATGCACATGTGTGACAAGAGGAATCACTGGCCCTGAAGGTGTTCACTTCTGTATTAATAGATACCCCCCAATTGTCATCCAAAGGGGTTGTAGGAACTGACAGTACTGCTCTTGCTCCCCCAGAGCACCTATACCCTCATTTGATGGAGTAAGATAGTGCCTCATGATGTTAATTTCCATTTTCCTAATTATTTAGTAACATTTGAGGTTTAAAGTTTATTAACCCGTTTCATGTGTTGCCACTGCCCTGAGCTATTAGGACAGGTGGTTATCATAGTGTTAAAACCTGGGAACTTACACTAAGCTACTCCATGGAACACTCTTTTGCTTCCTTCCTCCATGGTTTCAACTCTATGACAGTCACTCATCATGGTAGTTTGGGGTCAAGGTGGGGGATGAAACAAGTTAATAAAATTCATGCCTATCTTGAAGAGATAAACTAAAGAAGAAATAGGGCCCTCAATTGGATAATGGGTCTTAAGCAAGACAAGTACTGCTCCGTTCTTAGATATCTGGGCCACACTGTCCCGGCTTTGTTCCTAGAGCTCCCTAGGTGAAATGTGCTATAAATGGGAGATAAGTGACATTTCTCAAATCAGACTTATAGTGGGATAGGCTGATCTGAATTAGTGATGACTGAGTTATCAGCTATCAAAAATGCAAGTTACTAAGTTTTCAAGGGCATGCAGCAAAATAAGGGCAAGTAGGCTTGCTTTGGCAACCCCATGGGAGTCACCTGTCTGGTCCAGCCCTCTAGGGTTGGAGCAGGAAGAGGTTGGCACCCAAGGCCCAGAGCCCTACTATGACTGCAAAAGCACTTTGGTTATCTGGGGCCACAAACAAGCCAAGACGGCTCCAATATTAGAAGGATATTCTGAGAAAGGGCTCTGCCAGGGGGCAGGATTTAAGTCATAAAACAGCAAGAAAAGGCTCTGGTCTGGCGTGTTTGGAAATTGTCACTCCTGTACTCAGAACAAGAAAAAAGCTGGACAAACTGACCATCAAGAACTCTTCTTAGATTCATTAGAGAACTGAGGTCACAGGGCAATCAGCTGTACCCAAAATTAGAGAGAAAGACAGGCAGATAGAGAGAATCACAACTTACTAGAGCATAGCCAAGGAACAGAAAACTCTGTGGGAACCAGCACTGGGGTGGGGAAAGCTAAAGTATAATTGACAAATTGCTGGAGGCTCAGTGTGGGCAAGTCTGAGAATTAAAACCTCCAAGGGGCCCCAGAATTAGGACAGGCTCCCACAATTTTGTGAGTTTTACCTCCATGAGTCCTATCAGGTTCTCACAGTGAAGACTGGAGGAAAATTCCCTTGGCCTTCTGGCAGAGGAGGGTAAAAATAACCATTTTGAAATATGCCAGGGTATTCTGTTCTTCATAATAAGGCCTGCCCTCAAGAGAAACTACTAACCTACTGGGGTTTTATCAGAGCCTAACCAACCTGGAGTAAGGGAAATACCCAACTCTAGCCTCCTCTAGTCATCCTGCCCTATATAAGTGGGGGAAAACTGAGAAGCACTTGTGTGAAGTTCACAGCCCAATGCTCAGGCTCATTGAAAGACTGAGATCTAATCATAGGAATATAGAACTCTCCCCCTCCCTCCACACCTCACCACTACATCAATAGGGCTCCTGTACAATAACAGAGGAATTCAACTGAAAGACTGTCATTCTCAACTTTATTTAAGAAGACTTTAGGGAAGCCCAAACATAGACATAACAGTGAATACAAAAACAAGAACATCAGAGGCAGTTTTAGCCTCTGATACCTACAGCTACAGCAAATAGTAAACACAGCCTATCTACTAGCCAAACAAACATAAAACCTCACACTAAAGGTCTATTTACCTCAGTTCTTTTTACTTAATACATCATGCCTTGCTTTCCACAAAAAATTACAAGCCATACTAAAAGACAAAAAACAGTTTGAAGAGACAGAGCAAGCATCAGAACTAGACTCAGATATAGCAGAGATGTTGGAATTATGAGATAGGAAATTTAAAACTACTATGATTAATATGCTAAGACCTATAACACAAACAGTAGACAGCAAGCAAAAACAGGTAGGTAATGTAAGCAGAGAGATGGAAATGCTAAGAAAGAATCAAAATGAAATTCTACAAATAAAAAACACTGTAACAGAAATAAAGAATGCCTTTGAGGGGCTCATCAATAGATTGGACATGGCCGAGGAAAGAATCAGTGAACTTGAAGAAATGTCAGTAGGAACTTCCCAAAATGAAATGCAAAAACAAAGGCAAAAAAAAAAAAAAAAGGAATAAAAAAGTTGGGACAGAATATCCAAGAACTGTAGGACAATTATAAAAGGTGTAACGTGCATGCCACGGGAATACCAGAAGGAGAAGAAGGAAATAATAGAACAGAAGAAACATTTGGAGTAATAATAACTGAAAATTTTCCAAAATTCATGACAGACACCAAACCATAGATCCAGGATGCTCAGAGAACACCAAGCAGGTTAAATACAAAAATATCTACACCTACACATATCATGTTCAAATTGCAGAAAATCAAAGACAAAGAGAAAATCTTGAAAGAAGCCGGAGAATAAAATAATTTACCTGTAGAGGAACAAGAATAAGAATTATATATGACATCTTTTCAAAAACCATGCAAGCAAGAAGAGAGTGGAATGAGTTATTTAAAATGTTGAAAGAAAAAAAACACCATCCTAGAATTCTGTATTCAATGAAATTATCCTTTAAAAGCGAGGGAGAAACAAAAATTTACCCAGACAAACAGAAATGGAAAGAATTTGTCACCACTAGATCTGCCTTGCAAGAAATATTAAAAGTTCTTCAGAGAGAAGAAAAAATTATTTAGGTCAGAAACTTGGATCTACATAAAGAAAGGAAAACATTAAAGAAGGAATAAATGAAGGTTAAATCAAATCTTTTATTTTTCATATTCTTACTTGATCTAACAGAAACAGTTTGCTCAAAACAATAATGGTAACACTGTATTTGGTGATTATTGTTTATGGATAACTGAAGTGAATGACAGTAAGGTTATAAAGGCCAGGACAGAGAAGTTAGGAATACTCTGTTATAAGGTACTTGTACTACCTGTGAGGCAGTATAGTGTTATTTGAAAGTGAACCTGGATTACTTGTATGTATACTGCAAACTCTAGGGCAACCACTACACAATGTTTAAAAAAGGACCGCAACTGATGTATTAGTCAAGGTTCTCTGAGAAATAGAGCCAATAGGATGCATGTGTGTGTATAAATAAGAAATTGGCTCATGCAAAACTAGACTGAAAAGTCCCAAGATCTGCAGTCTGAAACCCAGGAGAGCCAATGGTGTATATAGTTCCAGTCTGAGTTGGAAAGCCTGAGAACCAGGAAAGCCAACAATGTAAGTTCCAGTCTGGGTTTGAAGGCAGGAGAAAACCAATGTCTCAGCTCAAGGCCATTAGGTAGAGAGAGCAAATTCTCTCTTGCTCTGCCTTTTGTTCTATTCAGGCTATTCATTCAACAGATTGGATGAAGGCTGCCCACATTGGGTAGGGCAACCTTCTTTACTCAGTCTGCCAATTTAAATGTTAATTTCATCCAGAAACACTTTCACAGATACAACCAGAATAATCTTTAACCGAATATCTGGGCTCCCAGCGGCCTTAAGCATTACAATTGAGACTTTAAGAGAGGAGAGAAAATAGAATCATATAAAATGCTCAATTAAAACCAGAGAAGGCAAAATGAAGAATGGAAGACAAAAAAAAAAAAAAGAAAAGAAAAGAAAAGAAAAGAAACAAAGCACAAATGCAATGACTAGAAGATAGTAACAAATATAGTAGATAGCAGTCCAACTATATCAATAATCACTTCAAATGTCAGTTGTCTAAATATGTTAATTAAAAGAAAGAAACTATCAGAATACATTAAAAAAAAAAGACCCAATTATATGTCATCTACAAGAAACCTACTTTAAATATAAAGCACAGATATATTAAGAGTAAATGGATGCAAAAAGGTATACTATGCTAACACTAATAAAAGACAGCTGGAGAAGCTATATTACTCTCAGACAAAGCAGACTTCAGAGCAATGAAAGTTATCAGAGATAAAGAGAGGTGTTAGATAATAATAAACGGGACAATTCTCCAAGAAGACTTAACAATCCTTGGTGTGTGTGCGCCTAACAGAAGAACATCAAAATATGTGAGACAAAAACTGATAGAAATGCAGGGAGAAATATATGAACCCAGTATTACAGTTGGAGACTTCAACACCCCTCTATCAGGTATGGGCAGATATAGAGGCAGAAAATCAATAGGATATAGTTGAACTGAACAGCACAACCAATCAACCGGATTTAATTGACATTTATAGAATAATTCAGCCAACAACCACAGCATACACATTCTTCACACAGAATGTTCACACAGAACATTCACGAAGATAGACCACGCTCTGGGTCATAAAACACATCTTAACAAATTTAAAAGAATGTAAATCATACAGTTTTCTCTCAGATAAAAATAGAATTAAACTAGAAATCAATAACAGAAAGATAGTGGGAAAACCTCAGAATACTTAAAAATTAAACAATACACTTCTAAATAACACAGGAGTCAGAGAAAAAGTCTCAGGAAAAATTTAAAGACATTTTGAACCAAATGAAAATGAAAATACAACCTATCAAAATTTGTGGAATGTAGTGAAAGCTGTGCTTAGAGAGAAATTTATAGCATTGAATACATATGTTAGAAAAGAAAAAAGACCTAAAATCAATCATCTAAGCTTCTACCTTAGGAAACTAGAAAAAGAAGAGCAAATTAAATCTAACATAAGTAGAAGAAAAGATATAATAAAAACTAGAGCAGAAATCAATGAAATTTAAAACAGGAGAGCAATAGAGAAAACCAATGAAACCAAAAGCTGGTTCTTTGAGAAGATCAATAAAATTGATAAACTTTTATCCAGGTTAACTAAGAAAAAAAGAGAGAAGCACAAATTATTAATATCAGAAAAGAAAGAGAGGCCACCACTACTGATCCCATGGACATTAATAGGGTAATAAAGCAATATTATGAATAAGTCTTTGCCCATGAGTTTGATAACCTAGATAAAATGGGCTAATCTTTGAAAGTCACAACCTACTAAAATGCACTCAAAACTCACACAAGGAGAAATATATAATCTGAACAGGTCCATATCTATTAAGAAACTGAATCAATAGTTAATAATCTTCTAAAATAGAAAGCACCAGGCTGAGTGGGGTTCACTGGTGAATTTTACCAAACATTAAAGGAAGAAACTATACCAATTCTCTACTATCTTTTCCAGAAAATAGAAGCAGAGGGAATATTTCCTAACTTACTCTATGAGGCCAACATTACCTTAATACCAAAACCAGAGAAAGACATTATAAGAAAGGAAAACTGCAGACCAATATCTCTTATGAACACGGATGGAATCCTCAATAAATTATTAGCAAATCAAATCCAGTAATGTATAAATAGAATTATATACCATGAACAAGTGGGATTTATTCCAGGTGTGCAAGGTTGGTTCAACATTTGAAAACCAATTAATGTAATCTGTATTATTCAGCTAGGCTACTATAACAAAATATCACAGACTGGGTGGCTTAAACAACAGAAATTGATTTTTTCACAGTTCTGAAGGCTAGGAAGCCCAAGATGAAGGTGCTGGCAAATTTGGTTTCTGATAAGAGCTCTCTTCCTGTTTTATAGATGGCCACCTTCTTGCTATGTCCTTATGTGGCCTTTCCTTGGTGCATGCACATGGAAAGAAAGAAATGGCGAGCTCTTTGATGTCTCTTGTTATAAGGACACTAATCCTATTGGATCAAGGTCCTACCCTTATGATCTCATTTAACCTTAATTACTTCTTTGGAGGCTGCATTCCAAATATAGCCACATTGGGGGTTAGGATTTCAACATATGAATTTTGGGGGGACTTAAACATTCAGTCCATTACATAATCCATCACATCAACAGACTAAAGAAGAAAAATATGATCATATCAATAGATGCAGAAAAAAACATTTGACAAAATCCAATACCCATTTATGATTTAAAAAAAAAAACTCTCACTAAACTAGGAAGAGAGGGAAACTTCCTCAACTTGATGGAGAACATATACAAAATATCTACAGCTAATATCATACTTAATGGTGAGAAACTACATGTTTTCCCACTAAGATCAGTAACAAGGTGAGATATCCTCTCTCACCACTCCTATTCAACATAGTACTGGATGTGCTAACTGATGCAATAAGATAAGAAAAGGAAATAAAAAGTATATATATTGGGAAGGAAGAAATACAACTTCCTTTGTTCCCAAATGACATGAATATCTATGTAGAAAATCCGGAGAATCAACAAAAGAAGAAAAAGTCCTGAAACTAATAGTGATTATAACAAAGTTGCAGGATGCAAGGTTAATACACAAAAGTCAATTGCTCTCCTATATACCAGCAATGAAAAATTGGAATTTGAAATTAAAAATGCAATACCATTTATATAAGCATCAAAAAATAAAAATAAAAAAGAAATACTTAGGTATGAAACTAAAAAAAATGTACAAGATTTATATGAGGAAAACTACAAAACTGAGGAAAGAAATAAAAAAAGATCTAAATAAATGGAGAGATATTCCATGTACATGGATAGAGAGAGTATTAGTTTCCTTGGGCTGCCATAACAAAATAGCACAGACTGGGTGGCTTGAACAATGGAAATTTATTTCTTCACAGTTCTGGAGGCTGAAAGTCCGAGATCAAGGTGATGGCAGAGTTGGTTTCTTCTGAGGCCTCTCTCCTTGGCTTTCAGATGTTTGCCTTCTCTCTGTGTCCTCACATGGCCTTTCCTCTGTGTGCTCATTCATAATATCTCTGTCCTTGTGTCCCAATTTCTTCTTATAAGATTGTCAATCAGATTGGATTAGGGTACATTTTAATTTAATTACCTCTTTAAAGCACCCTATCCTTAAATATAGTCACATTCTGAAGTATTGGGGTTAGGGTTTCAACATATGAATTTTAGGGAGGACACAATTTAGTCCATAACAGGGAGACTCAACATTTTCAAGATGTCAATTCATCCCAGTTTGGTCTATATAGTCAATGCAATGACAATCAAATTCCAAGCAAAATCCAATCAAAATCCAAAATCCAAGTTATTTTGTGGCTATTGAAAAACTGATTCTAAAGTGTATATGGAGAGGCAAAAGACCCAGAATAGCCAACACAACATTGAAGGAGAAGAACAAAGTCAGATGACTGACACTACCTGAGTTCAAAACTTACTATAGAGTTTTTATAGTACAGAGAGATTATTATAATGAACAAACAATGTGATACTGGTGAAGAAATAGACAAATAGATCAATAGAACAGAAAAGAGAGCCCAGAAATAGACCCACACAAATGTAGTCAACTGATCTTTGACAAAGATTAAGGATAATTGAATGGAGAAAGGATAGTCTTCTCAAATAATAGTGCTGGAACAATTGAGTGTGCAAGTCAAAAATATGAATCTACACACAGACCTTACATCTTTCACAAAAACAAACTCAAAATGGATTATGGACCTAAATATAAAATGCAAAACTATAAAACTCCTAGAAGATAACATAGGAGAAAATCTAGGTGACTTTGGGTTTGGCAATGAGTTTTATATATATATATGAGACCAAAGGTACGATCCATGAAAGAAAAAATTAATAAGTTAGACTTAATTGAAATTAAGAACTTCTGCTCTGTGAGAGACACTGTAAGAGAATGAAAGGATAAGCCACAGACTGGGAAAACTCTTTGCAAAACACATATCTGATATCCAAAATATACAAAGAACTCCTAAAACTCAACAATAAGTAAATGAACAACCTGATTAAAAAATGGGCAAAATACCGGAACAGACACCTCACTGAAGAATATATGCAGACGGCAAAAAAGCATGTGAAAAGAGGCTCCACGGTCTATGTCATCAGGGAAAGGCAGATTAAAACAGTGAGATACCACTATATATCTATTAGAGTGGTCTGAATCCCAAACACTGACAACACCAAATGCTGGCGAGGATGTGAAGCAACAGAAGTCTCATTCATTGCTGGTGGGAATGCAAAATGGAAGATAGTTTGGCAGTTTCCAACAAAAGTCCATGTACTCTTACCACGTGATCCAGCAATCTCACTCCTTGGTATTTATCCAAATAAGTTGAAAGCTTAGGTCTACACAAAAACCTGCACATGGATGTCTATAGTGGCTTTGTTCATAATTGGTAAAATTTGGAAGCAACCAAGATTCACTAGGTGAATGGATAAATAAGCTTGGTACCTCCAGTTTAATGGAATATTATTCAGTGCTAGAAAGAAATGAGCTATCAAGCCATGAAAAGACATAAAGGAAACTTAAATGCATATTACTCAGTGAAAGAAGACAATCTGAAAAGGCTACATACTCTATGATTCCAACAATACTAGATTCTGGAAAAGGCAAAACCGTGGAGACAGTAAAAGATTGGTGGTTGCCAGGTGTTAAGTGGGGAGAAGGAGAAATGAATAGGCAGAGCACAGAGGATTTTTAGGGCAGTGAAATACTCTGCGTAATACTATGATGGTGGATACATGTCATTATACTTTCGTTTCCTCTACTCACAACACTCCTGACACCAAATGCTTGGGTTTTTTCCCCCACACTAACCAATTCCAACTGACACCAATTAGATGTCCTACAATTCAATTCCGACACTATGGGGAGTTAGTGCAGACTCCAAAAACACAAAGAGTGAACTTTAAAAATGTGTGAGTATTGACTCATAAATTGTAACAAATGTCCCACACTAATTCAAGATGTTAATAATAGAAGAAACTTGAGGGGAGGGGGCAAGGCTGAGGGAGTATACGAGAACACTGCATTTTCTCCTCAATTTTTCTGTCAACTTAAAACTGCTCTAAAAATTAGTCTATTAATTTAAGTAAGAAAAGCAGATGGCTTGGAGTCAAGAGTCAGTTGAACAGATGAGTAAATCAGAATGGCAAGGCAGATGGGAAGACAGAAATGACACAGGTATTGAAATGGAGCACGAGAGAGAGCCTGAGGAGTGGGCATGCCGATGGCCAAGTAGTTGGCAACTCCTTTGGGCAATATGGGCTGTTCATGAAGGTATTTCTCTATTTGTACTTTGCCTGATCAGAGAAGAGCCTTTCAACGGCAAACCGCTGGACCACAAAACCAGTAACTATGCAGATAATAAAGTTGAAGAACCTATTATAAGTAACCTATAAGTAACTTTTGTCTTTTAATTAAGTAAACCTTAACCCTTTAGTATTATTTGCCCTACTACTCATTTAGCAAAACTTTTCTTTCATGTATCATTTGAAAGCAAACTAAATTCAAGCCCCTTGTGGATTCTGAGTTGGTGAGGTCCCGATGAGTGAAATTTTCCTCTCTCACCATTGTATTATGAATCATCTCTTTCTGTAGTGATGAAGTGATTTTGTGTTTCTGGGTATTGTAGAGGGTAGTAGAACAAATACAAGCTCCACTAACTCAGCTCTGGGACCAGCCGTTGGGTCTCAGTGTGGAATTTTATAGAGACAAATTGAGATTGGTTCTCAGGGATCTTGAAACCTCACCTCTTGCCTCATTGTGCAATACTGAGAAGTCATCATTGACCAGTCTCTGCCGCAGCTGGATGGGAACAAGAAGGCAAACTGTTCAGCCAGTATGCTGGGCCACAATCATCAACTTCTGTGTTTGCTGCTAAAACCTTATATCCATAGGGCTTAAGACCCCTTTAATGACATCTCATAATGAACTAAAAATAAAGGTGAGTTGACAATACCTCATCTCTTTCTTCTGAACTTTGGAACCATACCCACCTGCCAATGGGACGGCTCCTTTTGGAAGTCCACAGGTGCTTACACCCAACATGTCCAGCATCGAAGCTGGCTCTTCCTCCTGTGATCTGAGATCCCCTCTGGCTGAGAATGGCACCAACATCCTCCCGGTTGCTTAAGCCAGAAACATGGCCTCTTCCTTCACTCCACCTTCCTTCCCCTTCCACACCCACATGTCTCGTAGACCCTCCACTTCTCTTTCCCCTTCTATACCTATCCTGGTCCAGACAACCCTTATTTCTCATTTGGAGGACAGGTTCCTTTGGTAGGTGTTTTCAAAGAACCCTGTTCTTATCCATTAGAAAACTTATCTCTGTAATTATACAACAATTACTGTGGTTAATTGGTTTTCTGGTCCCCCCTTTGACCATAAGCTCCACGAAAGCAGGGCTCTTTCTCTCTTTGCTCCCCCCTCATTTCCAGCACCTGCACAGAGCCTGGCACATACACATTTGTAGAGTGAGTGGGTTATTGAAACAGGCCCCTGGCTGGTCTCCTGCTCTGGCCATTCTCCAATACCTCCTCTTCACTGCAGCAAATACACACATCTGGTCATGATGTCACTTTCCTGCTGGAACTTTTCAACGGCTTCTCATTGCCCTCGGATAAAATTCACCGCCTGACAAGGCTTGTGATTTGGCCCTGGTCTTGTCACTCTCCGTCACTGCCCCCATGAACTGGGAGCCGTTCTTATCTTCATTTAGATCCTTCCTCCAGCTCTCTCTGCTTCCAGGCCTCTGCCTGGAATACTTGCTCTTCAATCCCCTTTTGCTTGACCTGCTCATTATTCCTTATTTTGGCTTGGATGTCACCTCTGCTGGGACACCTTCCCTGACCCCCTCCATCAGATTAGTGCTCTACACACCAGTATATTTCCTGTCACTTTACTTATCTGACCATATTTTAATTGCCTGGCTTCTTTATAATATGTAAATCACCTAAGAGCAGGGACTTTCCTATTAATTGGACTTATCACAGCTCCTGGCTTGGGGTAGACTCAGTAAATCCTTATTGAATGAGTGAATAAATAAATGAATAACTGAAGGTTAATATGAATATTGGCTAATACTTCTAGGCTCTAAAAATGGGAGGGTGGTACAGTTCATCCAAGGTTTATTCAGTGAACATGTATTGAGGACGTGCTCTGTGCCAGGCCCTGGAAGCAAAGACAGTGTCCCAGGGAAGGACACAGAGAGTGATGGTCCTAACAAAAGGTGTGGTGAGTTCCATGAGAGCATAGAAGGTCGCACCCACTGGTGTTTGCAGGGGACACACCTTCTCCCCTCTTCGGCTCTCAGATATAGACAAGGGAGACTTGGGCGCTCTCCACTTCTGCTATTTCACCCACAGAATTTCTCCCCTCGTGCTAGACCCACTGAAATTTTTCTCTTGCTGTCTGTGATGGAAAATTAGACAGTAAGAAAACCTTGGGAAGGAAGGAAATTTGAAAGTCATCTACTTAGTCTCCTCCTTTCAGGAAAGACTACTCTTTGTTTAGAAGCATTCAGATGAAATTCCATAGCTGCTTTCGACAACTGTGTAGAATTTAGCAAGCCTTGATGCCAAGAAACTTTTTCTTATAGGTAATCTCAGTCTCTCCTGCTACAATTTGAGCTCCTTTCTTCTTCTTTGCACCCTGCTCATGACCCACCCAATCGCTAATTTATGTCATTCTTCTCTGCCTGCTGAGCCTTCTCCATTTCTCATCGGGTCTACCTAAATGCTGTGGTCCCTGCACACCAGCTTCCTGTGTGTGGTCCAAGACCTAACTTGCCTTGGGGAATTCTGAACCCCCCAGGAAATATATAAAGAAATAAAGATTTCTGTTTGTCAAAATGGATTGAAATCAAAAATATAATGCTGAATGAAGAAAGATAGAGAATGAGGTGTACGGTACATTATTTATGTAAGTCAAAACATATATAAAACAATACTACAAATATTATGGATGCGCGCACAGACACACACACGAACAAGTATGTGAGGAGGGCTGGGAGAATGCAGTAATAACACGAGACTGTAATTATGGGAGGGTGGGACCAGGATAAAGCAGCACAAAGAAGAAATGAATGTCTGTGTGTGTTGAACAGCCTTGTCCAGGTAGATGATGGTATTATGCCACCAACTGAGGAAATGGTAACTTGAATTTGTTCAAATTCAGCGCCAAAAAGGAAAAGCACACAGCTCAACTCAAGGTGCATTCTATGTAGATGCAGCTCTAAGGTTGACAGAGCACAGAGTCAGGGCAAACAAGAGGATGAGTGGCAGAAAGACGGGCCATGGAAGGTACCCAGGGAGGTGTGAGGAATGTGCACATACGCTTTCTGGGGTTTTTGTTGTTTGGTACATCTGTGCACAGAGGGAAAGGAAAAAGAAAACAAGAAACTCTGAGCAGTGGTGCAGGGAAAAATAGTCTGATATTTTTTTCTAGAGATTAGAAAAGATTAAAAAAGATATACAGACGTGTCCCCTGTAATAGAACACACAAACCTACAAGGCATCTTTAGCTCCAAACATTAGGGATGTTTACATAAACTGAGGAACTTTGAACGTCATGACTGAGATTTCGTATTTTTAAGGCAATGACAAAAAAGATTCACAACTCTTAGAAATTGGAGATACAAGCACCTACCCACAGCCCCCTTAGGCCAAATCCCCGACTCCTGACTGTGGCGCCTGTACCTGGAGGCAGCGGCACCGCTCCCCGCCACCCTGGGGGCTGGGATCCCCACCCATCTTCTTACTCCCTCTTCCACACTGTGCTCTCTCTTGCCTCCAGGCTTGTTTGTGTTTTTTCGAACTTTATCTAAATTGTGTTATATTTAAAAAAATATTTTTATGCTGATGTTATTATGTTTTGCTGTCTTAATTGATCTGTCTTTGAATACAGTGAGCACATTTCATAGAAAAGCACGATTCGGTTACCTGTGGCCATTGGATGTAAGTTATTCAGACCACAAAGCCCTAAGCCCGTGGTACTGGCTTGCCTGGTCCCAGAGCCCTGTGTTTAGGAGGAAAATGCCGCCTCTGGCCTGCCAGCTGCTCATCCCACTTTCAGCTGAAGGTGAACGTTGCTCCCACCTTCCCCTCCACAACCACCCAACTTCCATCCCGATTAATGTTACGCTTTGTAAGGGGATGATAAGATGGGACTCTGCCTCAGTTTTACCTGAGGCACCGTCAGCAAGTGGCCAGCACCCCATGTTCCAAAGGTGGGAGCCAGCCCACCTGGCAGGGCTCTCAAAGGAGGTCTCTGGACGTGGTGTCTTGCCACTATAAAAGAGGATGAAGAGAGGTGGGCAATTCAAGGGAGAATTCTTACACTGTGGGTGTGCAGTGAGTCCTTCCCCTTCTGTGGGGAAGAAGTGGGGGCACGTCCCCTCACCTCCAGTTTAGGGAGGGAGCTTTAAGCAGATATATTGAGGTGCTGACAAGGGGACGTAGTTGTGACACTGGCCTGAGAATCTAAGGAGTGAGAAACTGGTTGAGCTGCTGGAGGAAGTGAGACTTAGGCTGCGGGTGGGAAATTGTCAGTCCTGGCAAGGGATGCACCAGAAGAGATGCGGGTCTTGCCTGAAAGAGCAGGTCCGGGGCTCTCTTACATGTCTTTGTCCTCCACACCCCAAAAGGGAATGCTCCCCACCTCCTGTGTGGGGATGAACCTCTAAAAACCAGGGACTGAAAGGGAATTGTTTGGGCCATTACCCTCGTCAAGAGAATTGGAGGTGAGAAGTCCCTAGGAATGGCAGGAGTGGGCCCCCAAGAAGACATTCCCAAGAGAGAGGCCAGTTTTCCATAACCGCAATGGCCAAGGGGCCCCAAGCCAGACAGACAGAATCCCTCTCTCCTTGTTAAGGCTCTGCCCGCCCCAGCTCCAGTCCTGGAGAGGTGAAAGCTGGGGAGATGGGGGCAGAAATGCAGGCAAACAGAGAAGAGGCTTACCAGGTGTTACAGGTTGAATTGAGTCCTCTCTAGATTCCTATGTTGGAGTCCTAACCCCCGATATCTCAGAATGTGACTGTATTTGGAGACAAGGCCTTTAAAGAGGTAATTAAGCTAAAGTGAGGTCGTTAGGGTGGGCCCCAATCCAATGTGACTGGTGTCCTTAGAAGAGGAGATTAGGACACAGGGAAGACCATGTGAAGGCACAGGGAGGAGACGGCCATCTACAACATGGAGAGAGTCCTTGGAAGGAAACAGCCCTGCTGGCACCTTGATTTTAGACTTCCGGCCTCCAGAACTGTGAGAAAATAGATTTTTGTTGTTTAAGCCGCCCAGTCTGTGCTTCTTTGTTACAGCGGCCCTAGTAGGCTAATACACCAGGTTCTCTCCAGAGGCTTCCTGCCTGTGACAGCCCTGAGTTTTCACTTAGAATGACTCATGTGGTAATAACTGAACTATAGTCATTCACGGAGCTCAGACCACCGGAAACCTTCTCCCTGTCCCCAGGTGAGGACATAAGCTACGGGCTCTTGTGTTTCCCCAAGCCTGGGAGGAGCCAGCCCCGTAGGCAAATTTGCAGGAGGGTCAAGACAAACACTGAAATTGACTCATGATGCAGTCAGACGGCCTGTTCTTTAGCATCCCGCCGACATAGTTCATGACAGCAACAGGCCCATCCCCATCACCCTAAGGGGCTCCCCCATGTTTTACAGAGGAATTAACACCTCTTGGGTCAGATTTTGGTTGTATCAATTATTCTCTGGAGAAAACAGAAGTACCAGTTCAAGATAGTGAAGTTACTAAAGCGTGCCCTGCCCTCAGCAAGGCTCAGGCTTCTACTCTGCTGCTCACGTCCTAGGTCATATAGGAGTCTGTTGAATCTATTCTGCTTTAAAAGACTGTCTTAGGATCCTGTGAAAAAGATGACTCCCTTCCCCGTGCTTCAGTGGTGTCTTAGTTGCCTCTTCTTCAAATTGCTTTCCCAAGTTAAAGTCTGTCCTACAGATTCTCTCCAACGAGATACCTATTTTGGCTTGTCTTGGGTTGAATCTGCTGAGCCAGGCTCTGGTGCAGGAGTGACCCTACAAATCCACAGAGCTGGGCAGAGTCCTGAGAATGTGAAAACTTACCCAGAAGGAGACAGACCACTTTGACCTTGTTCTCCAGAGTCCTTAGAGGTGGCATCAAGTAATCCACCTCCCCAGCAGGCAGAGGATGCAGGCTGAGGCTGCAGGGATTCATCCACTTTGAAATGAAGCTACCTTATCCTTGATGCATTAGCCCCATTTCCTAAATCTGAACGAACTGAGTCAGATCCCATCTAAAAACTGAGATCAAGTCCCATCACTTCCTCTCAGACCAGCCGTCTCTCTGCCGGCAGGAGACAGCCTCTTCCCCTCTCGTTCCTACGCAGGGCAGGGCCGGGGCAAGAAAAGGTCCTGGGCACGGCCAGCAGTTGATGTTGTGAGTATGAAGAGGTCCTGGGGCTGCTGAGTTAAAGTTGCTTTTACTTGGAAGTGGGCCAGCCTCTGCTAGTCCTCAGTGAGGAAGCTGAGCGCTCACCATGCTCGGCAAGTTTATTAAAACAAGTCATGATGGCAGCAAAGCCTCCGAGGATAAAGCATGAGGCCCTGGGCCCAGGGAGCTGGGTGTGTGCTGGGGGAGCCCGGCCCCCACTCGTCCCTGGGCTGGCTCAAGGCTGGTGCCTCTTCAGTGCGGGAAACTGTTGACTTGAGTCTTGTGCGTCACTGGGCCCTTGGGGGTGGTCCAGGGATCCTGGCTCTGGCGAGCTCACAGAGCACCCGAGGATGGAGTTGCTGTGCATGACTGCTGCTCTGTGTACCAGCAATAACTCACAGGGACCAAAGCCAAATCAGCCTGCTGTGGGCCAAGGGAGGTTGGAATACACATTTGGAGGCTTGAATATGGCCCCTTTAGAAATAAAACCAACCAAATAAAGCAAACCCCCACCGTCACCTGAGGATTCTTCACAAAACGTCTGGTAGGTTCTAGGAGCTTCTAAGCCCCCAGACTGAGGCATTACTCAAGGGTTGTTAACCCTGTGCAGCAACACTGAATGCAGACCCATAAGTCATTTGGGACACTTGGAACCTCAGCTGACATCCTAGAGATCCTGGAGCTGCTTTTCTGGAGTTCTACCTGCTCCTGCAACATAGCTGCTCTCAATTTCTCAGATGGTAGACACACCTCTGGAGAGTGGCTCTCAGTCTTAGAAAGCATGAGACGTAACTGAGGGAGCTTGTTAAAAGTTCAGATTATGCGTACCTATGAGAATGGCCAAAATCTAGAACACTGATAGCACCAAATGCTGCTGAGGATGTGGAGCAACAGGAACTCTCACTCATCGCTGATGGGAATACAAAATGGTATAGCTACTTTGGAAGACAGTCTGGCAGTTTCTTCCAAAACTAAATATACTCTTACCACATGATCTAGCAATCATGCTCCTTTGTGGTTACCCAAAGGAATTGAAAACATGTCCACACAAAAACCTGCACCCCAATGTTTATAGCAGCTTTGTTCATCATTGCCAAAACTTCGAAGCAACCGAGATGTCCTTGACTAGGTGAATGGATAAATAAACTGTGGTACATCCAGACAATGGAATATTATTCAGCATTAAAAAGAAATGAGCTATCAAGCCATGAAAAGACACGGAGGAATCTTCAATGCATATTGTTTTTTTTTTTTTTTTGTGAGGAAGATCAGCCCTGAGCTAACATCCATGCTAATCCTCCTCTTTTTGCTGAGGAAGATTGGCTCTGAGCTAACACATATTGCCAATCCTCCTCCTTTTTTTTCCCCCCCCAAAGCCCCAGTAGATAGTTGTATGTCATAGTTGCACATCCTTCTAGTTGCTGTATGTGGGATGCGGCCTCAGCACAGCCGGAAAAGCAGGGCGTCGGTGCGCGCCCGGGATCCGAACCAGGGCCGCCAGTAGCAGAGCGCACGCACTTAACAGCTAAGCCACGGGGCTGGCCCTTTGATGTATATTCTAAGTGAAAGAAGCCAAGCTGAAAAGGCGCCATACTGTATGATTCCAACTATACGACATTCTGGAAAAAGCAAAACTATGCAGACAGTAAAAAGATCAGTGGTTACCAGAAGTTAGAGGGAGGAGGGTTGAATAGGCAGAGCACAGGGAATTTTTAGGGCAGTGAAACTCTTCTGTATGATACTATAATGGTAGATACAGGTCATTATACATTTGTCCAAACCCACAGAATGTACAACACCAAGAGTGAACGCTAATGTTAACTGTGGACTCTGGGTGGTGGTGATGTGTCAGTCTAGGTTCACTGGTTGTGAAAAGGCACCACTCTGGTGGAGGATGTTTGATAGTGGGGGAGGCTGTGCTTGTGTAGGGGAAAAGGAGGTATATGAGAACTCTCTGTACTTTTCACTCAATTTTGCTGTGAGCCTAAAAGTGCTCTAGAAAAATAAAGTCTGTTGAAAAAAGTCCAGATTACTGATATCTACTCACACATCCAGAAGAGATTCTGGTTCAAGAGTGCTGGAGCTGAGCCCAGGAATCCATATTTTGAAAACTTTTTCATTTTCTCTGATGTCAGTGGTATGTGGGTCACCCTCAGGGAAGCAAAACCTCACAGCTCCTCCCGGCAGCTGGCAGAGGCAGGAGGAAAGCAGCAGCCTGAGGTTCCCCTCTCCAGGCAACAATCACCCCCGCCCCTACCCCAGCAGCGAAGCAGAGCTAAGTACCCTGGCCAGGGGGGCACTGCAAGAGGTTTTGGCTTCTCATGCCCCTAGCTACGGTCCTGCCTTTCAGGTTGGCTAGGTCATGTGGCAAACTAGGAAGCAGTTTTGAGAGTGTTTACTTACCTGGCCAAAGGTTTGGTGTAGGTGGAGCTTGGATTATTGCAATGAACTCCTTCCTGGCTGCTGTCCCACCTCCAGGTTCTTCTCCTCTGCAGCACTCATTTATACAAGTGACCACATAATCATCCTCTAACAGCAGTCTCATTACATTGTCTCCTTCCTCAAGAACCTTCCTTGCCTCCCTGCTGCCTTTAAGGTCAACCCCAAATGCTGATCTCTCTGATCACCAGATTTTCGGAGGCCACCTTCCCCCTTCTCTCCTCCCCACGCCATGGACTTGTCCACGTCAGCCAGGTTAATTTGCTCGCTGTTTCCAGGACATTGCCTCTCCTTGTGGGCACATCTCCTCCCAGTATGCGTGCTCCCCCATCCCTCCCTTTCCGACACTGCACATCCCCTGGCTTTCTCAGCATTGGGCTTACAACTCACCTCTTTGGGGAGCTTCTCTGCCTGATCCCCTGGACCCCAGAGCAGATGGCAGCATCATTACTGAGGGCCCATCTATCCGCATTTGCCTTGGTGTGTCCTTCCACCTGTCCTCATCCTGCCTCCCAGCAAGGAGGCCAGTGCTTAGGCAAAGAAGACATGTGAGAAAGCCCAACAGTGCTGGATCAGCGGACCTGGGCTCAAGGACAAACTCTGCCATTCAGAAGCTATAAGACCAGGGACATGTTACTCAATTTCTCTGAGCTTTTGTTTCCTCACCATAAAATGGGAACAGTAATGTCCATTTCCTCAGATGGTTGGGAGGAAGAAAGGACAGTGGTCATGGCTATGAATGTGCTTTGGAAATTATAAAGCACTTCCCAAGTGTCAGCAGCTGTTGGGCTCAGCTGCCTGGAGCTCGCTTCAGGGCTGCTCCTTGGCTTTGCCGGTACCTCAGTGGCCAGGCCAGATGCAGAGCAGACACAATGCCAGAGAGGGGCCACTGCTGCCCTGAGGCCGAGCCTGAAGCAAGACCTAGAGAAACCCCACTCAAAGCCTTGGAGTCAAGAGGAAAGGGGAGGAGTGTTGGGTTGGGGTTGTGCAGAAGAGGGGTCTCTAGAGCTGATCAGGGGAGCCACCTGGGCAGCAGAACTGGCTGAGGGCAGAGGCCTGGGCAAGAAAGCAGACAAGCTGCAGAAGGAGAGCTGAAGATAAAGAAGACACCACTCTGGCTTAGGGAAGAGCTTCTGGAACACTCTTTACCCAAGGTCTACCTTGTAGCCTAAAACATTATTGGGACAGCCCAAGAACATATCCCTGAAGTCAGGAGTGCTGGAAACTCAAGAGGCTAACAGCTTTTTTGTTAGAGGGTGGTTGTTAGTGTGGGATTTCAGGAGACCAAATTGTGTAAAGACTTGGGGCTTTGGCAGTGAAATACTTTCTGTGCCGTGGAGTGTGACATCTCAGGTGTTATTTAAGTTCTTGAAGCTTCAGTTCCTCCTCTATAAGACTGGAGATCCTAATAACTATCTCAGAGGGTGTTGATGGGTACTCAATCAGAGAAGGTACATAAAATGCCTAGGACAGGGCTGGGCAGTTAATAGGTAGGTGGTCAACAAATCTTATTTCTATTAATCATTATTATTCTTATAGAGGCTACTTAGGCAATGAATGGAAGCTGGAAAGATGTGAGTCTTCCCTGTACAATATACAGGTAAGGAAGAAGTCCAACCACTTGCTGCCCTGGAGACCAAAAGAAGCTTCATCTGGCTGAAGCTGGGAAAAGAGTGCCTCCCGGGCTTGCTTCAGTCTGAGAACGAGTCTCTGTGGCCTCCAAGAGGCAAATGTGGGCTTGAAAGTGTTCTTTTCTAGATCAGCCTCTGGAGTTCAGACATCCAAGTTTCCTGTCCTTTTCAAAGACTGCTTTTCCAGGATGAGTATCTTGAAAATGTTCACCTCAGTCAAACAGTTCACATCCAATAACTCAAAGAGAAGTTACCTGAGTTGGGCACAGAGTGCCGTGAATGTTGGGGAGGTTTGATGGGAAAGGAAAGGTGGGGCTGGAAGCCTGGCCTCAGGGAGAAGCCCTTGCCTGCTGTGTGGTCACGTTTTCAGCCCAAACACGGCAGGGCCACGCGTGGCACCCTCTGCGAACACAGGCTGGCCCGACTGTGGGCGACAGTAATGTCCAGGGAGACTTTTTGATCCATGAGGTGGCTACTTTGTAACTGAAGGAAAAATTCATTTTTGTGGGTAAAAATTCAGAAGTAACGTATTCTGGAGTTGGCATTCAAAGACCATTAAGACAAAGCTGGGAGAAAGAAGGAAGACAGATGAGAGGGAGGGACACACGGAGGCTGAACGAGCTCTTCAATATGAGACTTTCGGCGAGTCCTCGCTCAGTTTTCACTCCTCTCTTTCCTGTGCAGTGAGGTTGACGTCCAATATAAATACTAGTGCAATTCACGTTTACTCTCTCTAAAGACTAATTTGCTAACTAAACTGCTGTTCAGCTGCTATGCGCTCTTACAGGGATTTCTCTAGAGAGTCAGCCAAGGAACAGCCTTATTATTAGGGTCCTGCTTCTCAGCAGATGCTGCTGGTGAGTGTCTTTTCCTAGTCTGGAAAGACATTTAACCTCACAAAATATTTGGGAACAAGTGTAAGGGGCGTGAAGATCCCGGGGGCAAGCCCTGCTGGAGCCTCCTGCAGCGTCGGGGCTGAGGGCGGGGGCTGTGCTGAGGCGGCTCCACGTCCCGCCCAGCACAGGGCTTGGAAGAACATAGCACAGAGCATGTGGGCTTTTCTCTGGAAAGCTGTCACTTGGGTAGCAATCTGTGTGTTCTCCTATTATGGAGTGTGATGTCTTGTTAGAATAGAAAGATTTCAAAATTAGCATCAACATTTGAGAAGAAATAAAAATCTCTTCCATATGCTGCTTAGCTTGGATGGCACCAAAAAAGGCAGAGCTGAGCCCCAGAATGTTCCGTTTATTGCCCTTCCCCACAGCCCATCCAGCACAGTTCTCAGACTGAGTGCTGCTCTCTCCTCGGTGGCCTAATTTCTGCTTTCACTGCTCCTCCCTGCTCCTACCCCCACCGCCTCACTCCAGGCCTCTTAGTGCTTGCTCTACTGCTGCCCGCCCTCCCTGACACACCTCACCAGGCAGTGGCATCCCTGAAGGTGAAGGTGAAGGCCAGCCAGCCTCCTCTTCCTCACTCCAGGCTCTTTCCAATGTGGGAGTGACATGGGCCTGGCTGTCTTCCAATTGGGCCACACCACATTCTCCCGGAAGCCCTGCCACACCTTCCCTCGCCCTCAACATACAAACAGATGTCATTGACTGCTATTTCAAGGTTTCAATGGAGCTCTCAGATTAAAAGAGCAGAGACCCCCAGATCAAGGTAGGCACAAGGTAGGCACCACTCTTGCCTGGAAGGACTCTGTTTTCTCACTTGTTCGTTGGAATCTTTGGAACATTTTCATCATCATATTCTGGGTACACAGGTTCTGGGTATTTTATAATGTCCTGTCTGATAGCTTAACCTTTTTTTCTTCTTTTTAAACTAGACAATTTCCTGGGTTTCACCCAAGTAAATGATATTTTTCTTGTTTACCAACGGCCCTATGTTGAGCATAAATTCTCATACAAAGAGGGTAAGACAGAATCTTATCAGACAGGACTCTCCTTGCCCTCTAGGGAGCCACCCATTTGATCCAGGGGATCTATCTTGGAAAATTATTAACCAGTCCAAACTATAAAAATTCATTCTTAAAATGCCTGTATCCTTCCACTTCACCGTTTGTGCTGTCAAAGCATAGAAACTCCACTGCACAGGGTTCAAGATCTGAGCTGTGGCCTTGTGCCTGCTCACTACCTTCCTTTTTTAAAATACTCCAAGACCAAGGGAAACAAAGTGAGTTTAATATTAATAAACACTAATTTATATAATTTATTATATTAATAGATGGAAGTAGAAAAATGTATCTTTTTCCTAACATACAAGGAAAAAATTGACAACATTCAACATAAATGCATTCTAAATAATTGATAGCAAACTTGAAATAGGAAGGAGCTTCCTTCCCTAGGCCCTTTGTCATTGGCACAGATTAATTTATCAAATCAAGTAGTTGACACCTTGGAGCCTTTGGAAGTCTGAGGTCAGGAAAATGTCAGTGGAGAGCGAAGGGCGCAGGACCAGGACAGGCACGTGGGGATGGAGGCACCAGGGCGAATAGAGCCTTGGGGCCCCTGGAAGGGCTCACAGGCACCTTAAAGAGGCACTGGGGTGCTGGCCGGTAGGAGAGCCCTCCCGCTTCACCCTCCCTCCCCTGCCATCTCATCCTGAATGGTCACCCTCCAGCCTCTGTTCCCAGACTAGTTGGACAGGAGGGAAGTGTGGAAGCAGCCTCATGCCCGGTCTTCTCTCCTGTTCTCAGAAGAAGCAAGGGTAAGCCGCTGTAATGAGGAGGCCAACCGGATAGACGATAGTAATCCAGAGGCGGGGAGTCCAGGCAGGTGGGCTTGCTTGATGAGGTCATTCCAAGACTAGGTTCCTCTTCTTGCTGCTCTGCTGTCCTCTGGCTGTGGTCCTCAGCTGCACGGTCACGTCTGCATTGTAGCCTGTGGGAAGTTGGGGAGCGGAAGGCCACCAGCTTCCTTTTTCACGCATGCGACCAAGAAGCTGCACTTACCTACCCCTGCTCATATCCCATTGGCCGGAACTTAGACGATGCCACAAGCGGCCTCTAGGGAGACTAGGAAATCTAGTCTCTAGTGGGGCAGCTGTGTGCCCTGCTAAAACCCCGACTGAAAGAAAGAGTAAGAGAAGGGGTACTGGGAGACAGTCGGCAGTCTCTGCCACACCCTCTCTCCTGGGTTGACCCAGACGCTGAGCCCAGAAGGTTGAGTCCCAAGCTCCTGCAAGGTCCCCAGTGCTCCTGCATTTCAGTTTCTGAGCCTGAGTCAGTCCCCTCACTCCCACACGTCTTGATTTGAGGGGCTGGCCTATTACCTTGTCTGCTATTCCAGATCACTTAGTAGAGCTATGGATGCCACTCCAGCTGCCAACCACCTGCCTGAGCTTTGAGGATCAGCAGCTGAGCCCCTGGCACTGGCCCTGGCTGTGCGCTGGCAAGAGCGTCCCTGATCCAGCAGCCTGAGTCATTAGAGGCTGCGGAACCCCATTGTCCATCTCTCATTGTCCACTCCTGTGAGTCAAGCCCAGTTCTTCTCCCTTGGGCCCTCCTCAGGTGGGCACAGGTGAGAGGATGACTGACGGGGGGCGAGGAGGGTAATGGAAGAAGAAGTGTCTGGAGGAGTGGGCGGGGGTGCACCCCTGGCACTGACGTGCCCTATCCCCTTCACTGCTTCATCTGCACAATAAATCAGTACAGAGGGGCTGTTATGGATTGTGTGTTCCCCAGAATTCCTGCGTTGAGGTCCTAGCCCCACTACCTCAGAAGGTGACCATATTTGGAGATAGGGTCTTTAAACAGGTGATGAAACTAAAATGAGGCCATTAGAGTGGGCCCGAATCCAATCTGACTGGTGCTCCTATAAGAAGAGGACATTAGGACTCAGACACACACAGAGGGAAGACCCTGTGAGGACACAAGGAGGAGATGCCATCTACACACCAAGGAGAGAGGTCTCAGAGGAAACCAACCCTCTGGACCCCTTGATCTTGGTCTTCCAGCCTCCAGGACCATGAGAAAATAAACATCTGTTTTTCAAGCCACCCAGTCTGTGGTACTTTGTTATGGTGGTCCTAAAAACTAATATAGGGGTGAGTAGGGATGACTGGGGACATTGATTGTTAAGTCCACACTTCCTCACCCACCCTGCTGTCCTGGAGGGGCCAGGCCTCCTGGGCTCAGTAGCAGAATATAGGGGCTGAAAGAGACCTCGGCCTCCTCCATCTTGGCAGTGGTTCTCAGGGTGCTCTCTATAGCCTCATGTTCAGGAACTGCCTGTAGGTATGAGGGAGGGATTGGGGAGCCCTGGATAGGGCTCAATCAAGGTTGTCCATCCACCTCTCCTTTATTGTCAGAGAGTCTGCAGTTTTATCTCTAGTGCATTTTGGGGTTGTGTGTAATATTTCTCTTATGAAAAAGGATCCCACTGGTGAGTGGGGGAGGGCTTGAAAGCTACTGCTCTAGGACAAAGCCTTTATTTTACACCTAGGAAAATTATGGAACAGAGAAGGTAAGTGATGGAGCTGTAGTCACACAGAAAGTTGGAAATCTACTCAGAAAGTGCCCAATTTTCCTGACTCACAGCCCAGGGGTCTTCTCATCCCACAGTGACACCTGTCCTAATGGGGGAGGATGGAAGACGACAGGTGTCTCAGCGCCTTGTGGACCAGGAGGGGGCGTGTTCCAGGATCCCAGGGCATCAGGCCTGGAGGAGTTCAGGGGACTTAGGAGGAGCGAAGCAGTGAGATCTATAATACAGAATAGAAATTCCTGCTTGGCCCTTCATGGAACATCCAGATTTTACTTTCTGTAGACTAGGAGCAATACTGGGAAGAGTAATGAGTAGACATCAACCAGTGAGTTGTTGTAGGTGTTGGTGGGAGGCAAGTAGAAAGTCTTAGAAGCAGCAGAGAGTAGTGGTCTTAGCTGACACCTTTCCACTTTCCATGTAGATTCTGACTTAGTAGGTCTGGTGGGGTCTATTTGGGGTTTCTAACAAGCTCCCAAGTGATGCAGATGCTGCTGACGGGACCTGTGATGGTTAATTATGTGTGTAAACTTGGCTAGGCCATGATACACAGATATTTGGTCAAACACTATTCTGGATGTTGCTGTGAAGGTATTCTTTAGATGAGATTAACGTATAAATCAGTAGACTTTGAGTAAAGCAGATTACCCTCCATAATGTGGGTGGCCCTCATCCAATCTGTTGAAGGCCTTAAGAGCAAAGACAGACCTGCCCCCAGGAAGAGGCAATTCTGCAAGCAGATGGCCTTTGGACTCGAACTGAAACTCTTTTCTGGGTTTCCAGCTGCTGGCCTGCCCTGTAGATTTTGGATTTTCCAAGTCTCCACAATTGTGTGAGTCAATTGCTTAAAATAAATCTCTCTCTCCCTCTCTCCCCACACACTCACGCACACCGCGCGCCCCCCCCCCCACATTGGTTCTGTGCCTCTGGAGAACTCTAATTAGTACAGGACCACCCTCTAAGTAGTGAGAGTGTAGAGCGCTGTGTTAGCAAATGAGATTTGGAGACCTGGGTTCAAACTCCAGCTCTTTCACTTACTGTGTGATTTTGGATAAACTATCCCAAATCTTTGCTTTCTTCGTTGTAAAATGGAGATTATATATTTAGCACAGTGCCTGGCACTTAGGAAACTCTTAAGAAATTAGAAAAGCAAGCTTCTCCCACACCATGATGATATCACCACAGTACTGGGAGAAACTGTAAGAAGTCTTGCCTTCTCTGCCGTCAGGAAATCTTGTCTCCACTCCTTTTAAGCAGTGAAAAGCTCACCTTTTCTTAAAAATATCAAGGAAATGAGGTTGTACAGGCCTTTTCCAGAAATCCTGCATCCCTAAACCAAACCCCTCCAGCTGGGTTTCCAGTCCTGCTTCCTGTGCTGAAGGCAGCCCTTCCTGGAACATGAGGGGACCTGCCCTCCTTTCCGGACACATGTGAGTCCCGTGGCCCGTCTGTCTTGGTCCCGGTGGCCCCAGTCCCCACCTCTCCCCTCACTGCCTGGCAGGAAGAAGAAAGCAGAAGTAGGGTTTTCCAGTCAGGACATGCTTGCCGTCAGCCCTTTCACTGGGGAAGGAGCCAGCTTTCCCTTCTTGTTTTAATTGCTGTCAATCTGTTTATTATCAGTGCGGTTCTTTGGAGAAAGACCAGAAAAATAATTTCCTATCTGAGCAGCAGAGAGCACTGAGCTCCTGTCTGCTCGTTGGCTGTCTTTAGGACTAACTCAGACTTCACGGCTCCTGCTGCCCTCTGACCAGGCAGGCACCCTGAGTTACTGTACAGAGGACTTGGCTGGTACCAAAAAAAAGGTTCTGCAGGATCAGGGGTGGTAGCTTCAGGATTTGCACATAGAAGGGGCTTGGCAGCAGGAATTTGGTGGTGGTGGTGGTGGTGGGGAGGGTATTAGAATTGTCTTACAGCTGTGTTTACAGAGCAACCACACTGGTTTTACTTAGATGCCATATTATAAAGCATGACAAACTGACCAGTGGGCCAAACTCGGCCCACCACCTGCCTTTGTAAATAAAGTTTCATTGGAACACAGCCCCGTGTCCATTTACTACCTATTGTTTGTGGCTGCTTTCACGTGACAGGGGCAGACTCCAGCAGTTGTGACAGAGACTGTACCACCCGCATAAGCCTAAAAGTACTGACAGTCTGGCCTTTTACAGGAAAAGTTTGCTGACCCCTGACAATGACAGAGCAAAGTTTTCTAGAGGTGCTTCATTTATAACAATGTTTACATAAAAATGAGAGTGCATCCTTTGCCCATTTCAAATAATAACATTTGTAACTGGGGATGTCTTGGCGGGCAGGATAATGAGGACCCTTGGTGGGGAGGGAGCGTATGATTTTCCTAAGCTACCTGTTGGTGCTGTGATGGTGGGCACACTCCCTCCTTGGCTGGGCCTTGACTCTCCAGACCGCCAGCCCTCGGCTCCTGGATTCTGCTTTGTGTTCAGGTTCTGACCTCTGCCCAGAGCTCCCGCTCTCCTCTTCCTCTGAATTGTTGCTCAGTTTTTCCCAGGTCATGGCACCCATGAAAAATGGCATTATTTATAAAAGGACGAGGCTGCTCGCAGTGGAGAGTAGGCGTCGCATGTGGAGTGTGGGCGTGGGCCTGGCGTAGGAAGAACTGCAGGCGCCTTACTAGTGTTCAGAGCCAGCGTGCTGGGAGCCCTAAGCATAGAAAGTCTCTGAACACCCCACCTCCACCACCCATGTGCGACTAAAAATGAATACAACACTAAACAACCAAAAAGTTTAGAGAAAAGTTTTATGAACAACCAAAAAGTTTGGAGATTTTTCTCATGATGCCTATGTCAAAAATTTTTTTGATGTAAATAATTAAAATCTTAAAAAAGAAATGTTGGAGTCCTTGTGTTGTTGCACTAAGTATGTTCTCAACTTTTCTATGGGGTAACCCAGAACGGGTAATATATTTGGGAAAAACGGGCATCTCGTTCCTTTCAGGACCCAGTTGGAAAAGTAGGGAGAAGTCGGAGCGTCCAGCTTGGGGTAACTTAGCTGGTTTGCAGCTGTATTTAGACAAATGTCCCACAGAATTGTGCCTAACTAGCTACCTTATCACTTTTCTTAATCACTCCAGCAGCGTTTGCTGAGCACCTCAGGCACAGGGCAGAGAAAGGTGAGATGCGCCTGCTCAGAGCCAGCCTGCAGCCCAGGTAGTGCTGCTTTCACGGTCAATGTCAGCCAAGGACCAGGAGTGCTGGGGGCCTGGAGAGCACTGCTGAAGTGGCAGCCAGGGCGGGCTTCCAGGCCGTGGTTCCAGAGGGTGCAGACAGGGGCTGGGGCCAGCGCCCTGGTCCTCTACCCGGTTGTTTTCCTTCCTCTGTTTCACCTCGATGCCCTTAATTCTCCCTTTCGTTTTCTCTCCTGGTTTGACCCCTGAGCTCATCCTCAGGTGACAGGGCAGAGCCTCAGGTGCAGACCAGTCTCCCTGCTGGCCTGTTGCCCAGGTTCTGGGGCTGGTTCTCTTCAAGCCTCTGGCCTTGCCTTGAATGGGGTGGGGAGAAGTGTGCCCCTCCCCTCTGGAAGCAGGAAGAATGAACCCAACACTCCAACTCTCCTTGAAGACTTCTTCACACCCTTTTAAAGAACTCATTTTCCCGTTGTGTGGCCTAGAAGTGAGTGAGGGGCTAAAATTCAGACCTGGTGTTTGGCCCCCTTTAGCACCTCTTGCAGTTTTTCGAGCACCTCTCCTTAGAATGTGCAAGTGCTTGGGAATTGTTCTTCTCCGGGAAGATCCTCACACAACAGAACAAGTCCTCATGTAACAGCCTGTCACATTCTCTACATTGTTTTACATCCTGTCTATATGACCAAAACGGTTTCCAATGCAATTTGAAAAATTGTATGCAGGAAGCTAGTGAGTGTTTACATGCAGTTTGCTTAGCCGCCTGGCCCGTCATGTTCATCAGATTTGTAAGGGGTTCTGTGACCCAAAGAGGATTGAAGCCTGCTGGTGTGTGACGTAAAGTGCGTTCATTCCCAACTTTCTCGGTGCTCTTGGGTTTTCTTACCCGAGGTCTCCTGACTCCTTGCCTACAAGTCTTTGCCTAGGTCCTTTTGTCCCCTCTCCCCGCAAATGAGGCCCCATTTTCTGATCTGAATTCTGATTTAAACTAATGTCTTTTCCTCATTTAACAATTGGCTCTGGAATCCTGCTTCATCAGCCCGTGTGTGTCGGTGTAGTTTGGATTAGGTGAGAGCTCCTGGGTGGTCTGGTCCATGGCCTGTGCTGGCATTCAGACAGCGCTATGAAAGCCTTCCCCATGTTTTCAATGTCTGCCTGCCCTTCTGCAGTAAAATCACCCATGAGAACTGCTCACACTCTCCCAGCATCGGCCAAAGGACCCCCCATTTTGTGGAATCAACAACTAGGAAGGCAGGTCCCCCTAATTTCCTTGGCAGGCCGAAAAGAGCTGGGGAGACAGGCAGAAAAGAAAGACTGCTGTTACTCTGTTGTCTCTATTTTTTTAAGCTTTCTGATTGTCCTATAAACTCCTGTACTGTGGGGTGCTGGGTCGGGAAACAGAAAGAATGGGTTCCCATTTCAGCTCAACTGCAAACTCTGCTGTGTTTGCAGAGATTACAGCTGTGAAGTGATAGAGGCCATGCACTGCCAGCCTTTAGGACCTCTGTGAGGGCAAAGATGGTGACCCACACTATGGAGCTCCCAGGGGAATCTCTGCACAGCTAGGGTGTTTGGAAGAGGTAGTGGTCCTTGGGTTCTACCAGCCAGAGCAACATTCACTTAAGGCAAAGTTGACCTTAGTTAAGGAAGGCTTTGCCAGTGAAGAAATCTCTAAATAGAAGTGTTGGGAAAGCATAGTAAGACCTAAGGGCGGGTCCTTTCCAGATGCCTTATGAGCTGGCATCGCCACCAAATCAGTTTCTCAGAGTTCCTTAATTAGCTACTTAATTCATATTTGATACCGAAGCTGCTGACTGGGAAGCATTGTGATCAGAACTATGCTTATTTATGTATCTCCCTTATGTAAGAAATTCTTGAATCTTTCCACGGCATTAAAGAGGTAGGCAAGGCATACCTGTTCTGAGCATATGTGTCTGGGGTGTCTGTTTATGAAGGTGAGTCAGGACACAGGGCCACCTGCTCCAGACTCCCATGACAGACACTCAGTGTTGTTGTCTGACCATCGCTCTGGGTCTTTTGCTGTGAAGAGCATGATCACAGTAGGGTTAAGCTCTGAGAAAGCTGTGCAGAGAAGAATGCTGCAGACCCTGTTCCCTGAGGAAGCCTTGGTAGGTAAGACAGAACATGGGGGCACAGCCTGGACACAGCAGGGACAAGACAGGCTCCTGCTGTGACACAGATAAGAGGAACATGGTGTCCTTACCCCTCCCCTTCATCTGAAGGGCAGAGAGACCAGGTGGGGCCCCAGCACCAGGGGGGAACACTGTAGCTCCAAGGTCTTTATTATGGAGTAAAGGTTGGGTGATGTAAATGTAACCACTTGGAGGAGGTCACAAGGTCTGGAGCTGCCAGGCCCGTGGAATGCCTCAAACTTGCAAAATGGGACCAAGAACAAGCCTGTGCACCCCAAAGAGCCACCGTTTCCCCTAAACCTGTCACTTTTGGGGTTCACTTCACTAGAGGGCTTGTGAGCCAGGGAAAGAGCGCAGCTTGGGTATGTGGGCGGTTGCTCCTCTTCCAGGTGTTAGATGCTCAGACTGCTTCTCACAAACATTTGCTTCATTCCCACTTATAATTTCACCTCTTGGTACTTGGTCTTGGGCTTAGAAAGCCCTCTGTGTGTTCCCAGGCTTTTGTCTCAGCCTTTGAATACATTTGTTTTATGGCTGGCAGAGTAAATTCAAGACTCATAGGCGATAACCAGGTCTTAAATAGCGGTGGCTTTCTGAGATCAATTTCCCTGTGACAGATGATGTGTGGACTCCATCGATCGCCTGTTCCCACGGTGACCTCTCTCACGGCACTTTCTAGCCAGCCGATGCTCACTAAGCTAATCTCCCTAGAAAATTGTGAAGGGATGCTTGGGAAGATGCAGATAGATGCCAACTCTAAGATCCTAAACCTCTGCACCTTAGGAAGCCAGGCTCTTTGGAAACATCTGTCTGTGTGCTGTGTCTGTTGCTCTCTTCATTTGGCTTCTCCATCTATCCATCTCTCTTTCACAAACACATACACACACAGGCACACACATACACAGTCTTTAAAAATCCCTTTCTCTTTGTTTTCCTTTTTATAAGCATCTTTAGCACATTTAAAATACAAAAAATACACTCTCTTCTATTTCTGGGTCCACAGCAAATTTACGTGCAGGTTTTGTGTAATTTGGGAAAGGAGGAGGAAAGACCTTCTTTTACTCAGTGATTGATTCATCCAAGGAAACTAATATGTGCCACATGCTTTGTTAGTGGCAAATGGTGAAATGATAAATGAGATAGCTATGGTCTACCCTGGCCCTAGGGGAGTTTGATGTCTGGCAGGAAGCCATGAGTGTTTGGGGAAGGTTCTCCTGTTATCACAGATGCCACCTCACCCAGACCACATTGTGATGCTCTTTCACCCTTTTTCTTCCTCTAGGTATCAACCTTCCTCTGCTCCCCATCGGGCCCGGGCTCCCTGTGCAACCTGCTGGTGGGCTCTGTGTTTCTTCTCTCAGGCCTGGTCCCTATAACTGCAGGGCTGGGTCCTGGCTCCCTTCCTTGCATCTCAACTCCTCATGGTCTTGGGTCAGCCTGAGAACTGCCCTTCCAACACTCTGCTCTAAGGGTTTATCATGAGGAGAGCTGAAATAATCACACCCTGACCATCCCTTGGAGAGGTGCCCTCCCAACTGAGATAACTAGAGAACCACAGTCTAGATCCTTATGTCCCCACAATAGTACTTGAATTAAGCCTGGTTTTTGTACCATTTCAAAACTGTGGACACTGAAGCTGGGAGAGGTTGAATGACCTGCCCAAGTTCACGCAGCTTGTAAAGGGCCGCGTCAGGCACTGGGCCTGGATCTCTGACTCCACACTTGCCCTTTCCGTTGTAACATACTGGATCATGGGATGACCACGTGAGGATGCTCTGAGAGCTGCAGATAGCAAGTCAAACACCATGCTTTAGAATGTTTCTACATTTATACCTGTGTAGGGCTTTTTAGGGCCTCAACCGAGTGTCTATGGTAGACTTTTCAAACCTTCAAATCACTGTATGTGATGGTTACACACTTTGCTGAGTTTTAGAATAATTTATTCTGATTTACCTTCTTCAGTATATGGGGAGGGCCTTTGGGGTGGGGGATAGAGAATGTACAGGGGATGCGAGGCCAGGAGCAGGAATAGGGGTAACACATGAAGAGACCCAGTCAGGTTTAATGCCAAGACCTTGGATATGGAATCCCTAATAATATAGGGATAGAATATGCTGAGCTGGGGCAAGGACGTCACTCTGAGAGAAGAATTAGGACATGAATTTAGAAGAAGACAGGAGAGAGATGGGACAGCTCTGAATGAGAATGAGCTGGTCTCTGAGCGTCATTCTTGAGGGGAAGACCATGGACTGGATGAATATTTCTGTTAAAGAGAAAAATGTTGCATAAAACAACACTGGTTACATGACATAAAGCAGGCTTCAATGACCAAGAAGAAGTGGTGTGGGAGAGAAGTTTCCTATGGGGCAAAGGTAGTGAGTCTCCAGCCCTGGGGCCAGTGTCTAGCCTGGAGTCTGAGTCAGAAGCCCCTGTAGAGCTTCATAAAAATGCAGATGTCAGGGCCCCGATGGCAGAATTTCTGTTTCAGCAGATCCATGGGATACCTTGGCATCCAAGTTTTCAGAAGGTCCATGGTGATTCTGACACTCTCCTGGGTGAGGACCCTGACCTGGCCTGCACCTCAGAGCTGACTTTCAGTTCGCTCAGTCACCCCCCATCCCGAAGATAACTTCTTTCCTGGGGTCAGCTGAGGCCAGCCCGTTTTGAGCCACCTTTGACAGCCTTTGGCTTTCCGAATGATAGAAATAATAGAAGAACTCTGAATAATTTTTTTTCCGGTGTACATCATCATATTTTGATTTCTGTGTAGGCTACATCATGTTCACCACCCAAAGACTAATTACCATCCATCACCATATCCCTTTTACCCTCCTCCCTCCCCCCTTCCCCTCTGGTAATCATCAAGCCAGTCTCTGCTGAATAATTATTAATTGGCCATCTCATAGAGCTGGCAAAGGAGGGTGTGGGTCCCTAAGCCAGCAAAGCCAGCAGCAGCAGTGAGGGCCCAGACTAGTCTCCTTGCCTCACACTCCCCTCCTCCAGGCTGCCTCTGCACGCCCCCTCCAGCTGTCTCCACTCTGTGCTTCTCTATCTGTCCTGTCTGATCCCTTTTCTCTTCCTGAATCTCTCCTTCTTCTTTCTCCATTCCACTTTCTATATTAACCGTACATAAAATGAATTTGATGCTCCTTAGAAATTATTTGTGGGATTTAGTAAGCAAAAAAGCTCATTCATTTAAATATTCAATGAGCTTAACATCTTACATCTCTCTCAAGTCCTCCTCACAATCAAATTAACCCCAAGTGGCCTTGCTTGGATTCTCTTTTATGTAGGTCAGAGACCTTGAAGAGCAGTGGTTCTCACCCTTCTTGAGGGAGCCAGGGCAATAAGGGTGAGGATCTGGGTGGCTGCTCTGCCCAGAGTGTGCAGCTTGACTCTCACTAAGCTGATTTTATTCCTGGTATCTCAGTTTACCACCCTGTAAAATACAGGCTTCTTCAAGGAGATGCAGCTAATGCACGTCTGGCACTGTTCTGGGGGCCTGGAAGGACACAAAAAAGCAAATAAGTAACAAAATACCTGGCGTTCCCAGGAGTAATAACACTAGCCCAGGGACACTGGGAGATTGGTTCAGAGAACCCGGTGTCATTTCCACAGAAGAAAACAAGACACAAAGGATTGCTTTGTGATCTCACCAGTTCCTCTGAGCTGCAGGATCCGCTCTCTTGGCTGATAGACAGGCTTGGGGAGGGAGATACCCCCCTAAGATTAGTCTCATGTGGTTGCAAAGTGCCTCCTCATTCATTTCTTCTGTTGTCACTGTGTGTGAGCATGTGTAGCGTTAGGGAGGGACAAGCATTAGAACCACCTGACTAGCCCAGCCTCTCTCCCCTCCCATGTCTAGCAGTGAGGAACCACCCAAAAAACAAGGGCATGCTCACAGGTGGACGATTATGCAAATAAGTAAATGATTTTTATGAGGAGTTCTTAGTAACATGGGAAATGTTTATAATATGAGGTTATATGAAAAAACACTCCAAAATCGTGTTATGCAGTGTGAACTCCATAGGCCACAATGGTCCTGGGTGGGATCTGTGGGCTGTCCAGTGCTGGGATCACATATGTCCCAGAGAGTCAGGTGACTTTGTGGGCAGATTGAACATCAAAGAGCATCCTGGGAGGGGACTCTGTGGAAGGAAGAGAGCTATGCGTGACCAGCGACAGGGGCCTGGGGGGAGGGCTGTTGACTTTCACTTTGGCCCAGTCCCCATGGATTTCCATCTGTGTCCTAACGAAAGGGAGAGCTGGGAACACAGGAGAGCCTTTCCACTTGGGTCTGTGGGCAGTGGGTGGGAAGGGTCTGGACGCATTTCCATCAGAGAGCAGGCAAGAACGATGCAGGTGGCTCCTCCGCTGTGCCCAGGCTGCCTTCTGCTTCTCCTGCAGGGGCTCCAGGAGGAAGGGCCAGGGCGCCTAATGACGCCAGCGTGGCCTAGGGGAACAGTTTCACCCTATCCAAGTGGCTTCTGTACTGAATTAATCCTGTCTTTTATTTTTTGTTTTCTGATATTTTTACACCTGGGGCCTTCTGACCCTGGAAGGACTGCCCCTGCCGGGGCTAGCCAATTCCTAGAGATAGCAGACAACTCATCTACAAGCATGTACTTTTCAAATGCAAATCAGCCAATCTAGAGCCCACCCCTTTCCCCAACTCCTTTGTCAGCCTCTCACACTCTGGGCCACTATCCCTCTGCCTTAATCACCCATGGTGGGTACTAGGCAACTCGGGACAACCCTTATGCCCCAGAGCCCTGAAATTATTCAAGCTAGCCAATCCTGAGCCTGCTGACCCTGCCTCGCCCACTCCGTCCCCCAGAAGCCACAGTAAAGGCTCTTGTCCATGGTTCCCCCTCTCTCCCTCTGCCTTCAGACCAACCCTGCTGCTTCCCCATGTGGCCCTGACCCACCCACAGCGAGCCATGATCCCTCTTTTTGGAACTGTAACAAACTCTCTTTTCAATGACAGTTGCCTCCTGATCTGTTGGCCTTCCTGTACCTCAAATTTTGTATTAATACACTGTATTTTAGAATACATGCCCAGAAGATGTAGTGGCTACCCTGACGAGGACGATGGCACGTGGTGGGAAGAGCAACATCCAGCCCAGGCGACGAGGGGCAAAGGAGGCTGGAGAAGCGGGAAGAATGAACCTGAGTACATGAGAACTCACCCTGGAGAGCCCCAGAACCACCAGGACATCCGCCCTCCAGAAGGTCTGGGCCGCCTATGAGCAGGCAGGAAGCCAGCGGGATGGGGGTGGGCTACCATATCAAACAGGCACAGTAGTCAGCAGGGCACATGCCATGATGCTGCCAGAGTGTGCATGGCTGGGTGCAGTCATCTTTTCTGCTTCTTCACAGGCACCCGTCTTTTCCAAAGACGTGAGCATGCTGTACTTGGATGATGGGGGAGGGTTTGGTTTGGTTTTTGTTGTTTTTAAGAGGACTTGGTCTCTGTAGAGGAAAGATGAAATGAAACTGTAGGAGGGTGTGCTCAGTTGGGACCATCTCTGCTAGTCTCGGTTATGACAAGAAGCAGAAAACCGGAACCTCCACATCCAGAGGCAGGATTCTGCTCCAATGTGTCACCTGCTGATCAGCCTCAAATTCCTGCTCCCCAGCTGGAGGAGACTCTCACTCTGTAACTTTGGTGGGAAACCGCATGTATCCCTGGAGCAGATTCTCGGCCAACTCCAGAGATGCTGGCGGAACAGCTGTGTCTAGTGAGCAGGGGTGGCAAGCCCACCTCACACAGCTGCAAGACAGCAGCCCACAGGAACTGAAAGGAAGGGGAGGGAATGCTGCACTTTCCCAGCTTGAAGGGTGGGGGACAAGGACCGGGGTGGGTCCTGGGCGGGCTGTCCTCAGTCCCAGGCTGGTGGCTGCAGAGGAAGGCCCCCTGTCTCGGCATCAAAAGATGGACAAACTTGCATGACGACCCCTGCAAGCTGATGACCTTGGGCATATCATTTATCCTCTCTGGGCTTCAGTCTACCCACCTGTGAAATGGGGCTGTTGTGGCTGGGTAACATTTTTAGACCCTGACTTGTGCAAAGTTTCCTCTCCCTGTCCTCCCCCCAACTCCAGCAGGGACTGGGCTCTGAGCCCTGTGCCCTCAGGGCAGCGCTGGCAGGCGAGGAAGAAGAGATGGGCTTAGAGTTTTCCCACTCTTCTTTCCAAAAGCCTAAGCCCCACGAAGGGAGAGAATTCAAGGGTATAAACAAAATGTCTTTGGCAGAAACGGAGAGGGAGAGTGGGGCCTCTCCCTCACACTGGAAAGATATCCCTGGGATTTGGGGGGTGAGGAAGACCAGGGAGCTAAAGAGGAGCAGCAGGAAAAAGAGGAAGACAGAGAAGAAAAATGAGGAGGAGGAGGGAATGAGAGAGTTTGGGGCTCCTGGGAGCCCCTTCTTCTTGACAGGGCCACCAGAGAAGCCAGCAAGACCCCAGGCGGAAATGGCGACCAGTGCCAGGGCATGGAGGTAACATCTGGACCCTGTGCCCAACCTTAGCCTGGAAGCCCCAGGCTGCTTGTGGTGAGGGGCCATGTGGACCCGGCAAAGAAGGCCTTCACTGTGATGCATGTGGACATGAGTGTCCTGCCACCTCTCATGTCTGCATCTGGGGGGCCCCAGCTGTGCTGCACAGTCCTATCAACAGTAGGAGTGGGAAGAGGGTGACTCTGAGATAGAATTAACTTAAAATGTTTACAATCTGATGAAATAAGACTACAACGTCTTTCTGTACAGATTACGCAATAATTTTCCATTTCCTCTCCACCCAGACTCTGATAAACTCTGCTCTACCTTCTGCCTCTGTGAAGTTGACTACTCTAGGGACCTCATGTAAGTGGAATTATACAGTATTTGTTCTTTTGTGACTGGCTTATTTCACTCAGCACAATATCTTCAAGGTTTATCCAAGTTGTAGCATGTGTCAGTTTCCTTCCTTCTTAAGGCTGAATAATATTCTATTAAATGTATATATCACATTTTGTTTATCCATTCCATTGGTTGATGGACACTTTGGTTGTTTCCATTTTTTGGCTATTGTAATGCTGCTAGGAATGTGAGTGTACAAATATCTGTTGAGCCCTTGTTTTCAATTCTTTTGGATATATATCTAGCAACAGAATTGCTGGCTCACGTGGTAATTTTGTGTTCAGCTTTTTTTTTTTTTTTTTTTTGGTGAGGAAGATTAGCCCTGAGTTAACATCCATTGCCAATCCTCCTCTTTTTGCTGAAGGAAGATTGGCCCTGGGCTGACATCCATGCCCATCTTCCTCTACTTTATATGTGGGATGCCTGCCACAGCATGGCTTGATAAGTGGTGCGTAGATCTGCACTCAGGATCTAAACCCGTAGACCTGGTCCGCCAAAGCAGTGGGCGCCGAGCTTAACCACTATGCCACCGGGCCAGCCCCCATAGTGTCCTTTGATGCACAAAAGTTTTAAATTTTGATGAAGTCCTATTGATCTATTTTTTTCATTTGATGCCTGTGATTTTTGTGCCATTTCCAAGAAATCATGGCCAAACCCAACGTCATGAAGCTTTTTCCCTATGTGTTCTTCTAAGAGTTTATTATTTTAGTTGTTACTTTTAGGCCTTTGACCAAGTTAGAGTTAATTTTTTATATGGTGTAAGGTAAGGGTTTGATTTCATTCTTTTGCAAGGGCCTCTCCAGTTTTCCCAGCACCATTTGTTGAAAAGACTGGCCTTTCCCCATTGAATGATCTTGGAATCCTTGTTGAAAATCAATTGACCATAGATGCAAGGGTTTATTTCTGGGCTCTATTCTATTCTGTTGGTCTATATGTCTGCCCTTATGCCAGTACCACACTGTTTTGCTTTTGTTGTGTGTTTGTTGTAGTAAGTTTTGAAACCAGGAAGTGTGAGAGCTCCAAATTTGTTCTTCTTTTTCTAGAGTGTTTGGCTATTTGGGTCCCTGTGAGATTTCATATGAATTTTAGGATGGGTTTTTGTATTTCCGAAAAAAATTCTGTTGAGATTTTGGTAGGAATTGCATTGAATTACATTGAACCTGTAGACTGCTTTGGGCAATATTGTCATCTTAACAATATTAAGTCTTCTAATCTATGAACACAGAGTTATCTTTCCACTTACATCTTTAATTTCTTCCAGAAATGTTTTGTAGTTTTCAGTGTATATGTCTTTTGCCTCTTTGGTTAAATTTATTCCTGAGTATTTTATTTTTTTTGATTTATTGTAAGTGCAATTATTTTCTTAATTTCCTTTTCTGATTGTTCATTGTTAGTATATCAAAATGCAAGTGATTTTTCTGTGTTGATTTTTTATCCCGCAACTTTGCTGCATTTGTTTATTAGTTCTAACAGGTCTGTGTGTGTGTGTGTGTAATTTTTAGGGTTTTATACATACAGGATTATGTGGTCTGTGAACAGAGATAATTTTACTTCTTTCTTTCCAATTTGTATGACTTTTATTTCTTTTTCTTGCGTAATTGTTCTGGCTAGAACTTCCAGTACTGTGTTGAATAGAGGGACCAAAAGTGAAAATTCGTGTTTTGTTCCTGATCTTAGGGGAGAGGCTTTCAGTCTTTCACCATTGAGTATGATGTTAGTGGTGAATTTTCATATATTGCCTTTATCATGTTAAGGAATTTTCCTCCTAGTTGTAATTTGTTGAGTACTTTTTATCATTAAACAGTGTTGAATTTTGTTAAATACTTTTTCTACATCAATTCAGATGATCTGTGGGTTTTTTTTATGCTTCATTCTGTTAATGTGGTGTATTTTTTTTTCCCTTTTTTAAAAAAATTTTTTGTTTATTGCAGTAACATTGGTTTATAACATTGTAAAAATTTCAGGTGTACATCACTGTACTTCTATTTCTGCATAGTAATGTGGTGTATTATGTTGATTGATTTTCATGTGTTGAACCATCCTTGAATTCCAAGTGGTCATGTTGTGTAATCCTTTTAATATGCTGCCAAATTTGGTTTGCTAGTACTTTGTTGAGAATTTTTTCATTAATATTCATAAAGGATGTTGGTCTATAGTTTTCTTTTCTTGTAGTTTCTCTGTCTGGCTTTGGTATCAAGTTAATGCTGGCTTTGTAGAATGAGTTAGGAAGTGCTTCCTTTTCAATTTTTTGGAAAGAGTTCCAGAAGATTTGGTGTTAATTCTTCTGTAAATGTTTAGTAGATGGGGCCGGCCCCGTGGTGTGGTGGTTGGGTGCACGCACTCTGCGCTGGCGGCCCTGGTTTGGGTCCTGGGCATGCACCGACACACCACTTGTCAGGCCATGCTGTGGTGGCATCCCACATAAAGTGGAGGAAGATTGGCACAGATGTTAGCTCAGGGCTAGTCTTCCTCGGCAGGGAGAGGAGGATTGGCATGGATTGTTAGCTCAGGGCTGATCGTCCTCACACACACAAAAAATAAATAAAAATAAATGTTTAGTAGAATTCACCAGTGAAGCCATTTGGTCCTGTGCTTTTCTTTGTTGGGAGGTTTTTGATTAGTGATTCAATCTCCTTACTTGTTATAGGTCTATTTAGATTTTCTATTTCTTCATGAGTCAGTTGTGGTAGATTTTGTGTTTTTAGTAATTTTTCCATTTCATCTAGGTTATCCAATTTGTTGGTGTACAATTGTTCATAGTTTTCTCTTATATTTCTTTTTATTTCTGTAAAATAGGTGGTAATGTTACATCTCCACTTTCATTTCTGATTTTAATAATTTGAGTCTTCTCTCTTTTTTATTAGCCAATGCAGGTAAAATTTTCTCAATTTTGTTTATTTTTTGAAGAACGAGCTTTTGATTTTGCTGATTTTTCTATCTTTTTTTTTTTATTTATCTCTGCTCTAATCTTTAGTATTTATTTAGTATCTTCTTCTAGCTTTAGGTTTAGTTTGTTATTCTTTTTATAGTTTCTTAAGGTGTAGAGTTAGGTTGTGGATTTGAGATCTTTCTCAATCTTTTTTAATGTAAGCATTCACAGCTATACATTTTCCCTTAGCACCATTTTCACTGCATCCCATAAGTTTTGGCATGTTGTATTTTCATTATCATTTACCTCAAAGTATTTTATAATTTCCCTCATGATTTCTTCTTTGACCCATTTGTTGTTTGAGTGTGCTATTTAATTTCCACATATTTGTGAAGTTTCTAGTTTTCCTTCTGTTATTTCTAGTTTCATTTCTGTGTAATTGGAAAAGATACTTTGTACGATTTCAATCTTTTAAAATTTATTGAGGATTGTTTTATGGCCTAATATATAATCTATCCTGGAGAATGTTCCATGTGCACTTGAGAAAAATGTATATTCTATAGCTGTTGAGTGGAGTATTCTATCAGGTCCAATTGGTCTATAGTGTTGTTCATGTCCTCTAGTTCCTTATTTATCTTCTGTCTGGTTGTTCTATTCACTATTGAGAGTGGGCTATTGAAATATCCAACTATTACTGTAAAATTGTCTATTTCTCCCTTTAATTCTATTGATATTTGCATCATATATTTTGGATCTCTGTTGTTTGGTACATATGTTTATAATTGCTTTATCTTCTCAATGAATGACACTTTTATCATTATATAATGTCCTTCTTTGTCGCTTATAACAGTTTTTGATTTAGAACTTATTTTTATGATATTAGTATAGCTACCCCAGCTCTCTTCTGGTTACTATTTACATGGAATATCTTTTTCCATCTTTTCGTTTTTAACCTATTTTTATCTTTAGATCTAAAAGTGAGTCTCTTGTAGACAGCATACAGTGGATCATGGTTTTCTTTTTCTTATTCATTCTGCCAATATCTATCCTTTGATTGGAGAAGTTAATTCATTACATTTAAAGCAATTACTGATAAGAAAAGGCTTACCGCTACCATTTTGCTATTCATTTTCTGTATGCCTTATAGATTTTTTTTCCCTTATTTCCTCCATTACTGCCTTCTTTTGTGTTTAGTTGATTTTTTTGTAGTGACATGTTTTGATTCCCTTCTCATTTCCTTTTGTGTATATTCTATAGATATTTTTTATGATTACCATGAGGATTATATATAACCTCCTAAAGTATAACCAATATGATTGAATTGATACCAACCAAACTTCAATCACATACAAAAACTACTCTCACATAGCTCTATCCTTCTCTTTATGTTATTATTGTCACAAATGACATTTTTATACATTGTGTGCCCAATAACATAGATTAATAATTATTTTTATGCATTTGTCTTTAATTCCTGTGGAAAATAGAAAGTTAAAAGCCAAAATTACAATAATATTTGGCTTTTATATTTGCCTATATATTTACCTTTACCAGAAATCTTTATTTCTTCATATGACTTTGACTTACTGCCTAGTATCCTTTCAGTTCAACCTGAAGGACCCCCTTTAGCATATGTTGTAATGAACTCCCTCAGTTTTTGTTTATCTGGGAATGCCATAATTTCTTTCTTATTTTTGCAAGACATTTTTTTCTGAATATAAAATTCTTGGTTCATAAGTTTTTTTTTTCTTTTTAGCACTTTAAACTATCTTCCCATTGCCTTCTAATATCCATGGTTTCTGACAAGAAATCTGATGATAATCTTATTGAGCTTCCCTTGTATGTGATCTCCTTGGATTTGTAGACTCATGTCTTGATCAAATTTGAGAAGTTTTCAGCCATTAGTTATTCAAATAATCTTTCTGGTCCTTTTTCACTTTCTTCTCCTTCTGAGACTCCCATAATATTTATGTTTGTCCATTTGGTGGTGTCCCACAGGTCCCTTAAGCTCTATTCACTTTTCTGAGGTCCTTTTTCTTTCTTCTCCTCAGACAAGATAATTTCAATTGTCCTGTTTTCAAATTCATTTATATTTCTTCTGCCTGTTAAAACCTGATGTTGACACTTCTAGTAAAATTTTCATTTCAGTTATTGTACCTTTCAGCTCCAGAATTTATGTTTGGTCCTTTTTATAATTTTGATCTCTTTGTTGATATTCTTATTTTGTTCATACATTGATTTCCTATTGTTTGTTTTTGTCCATTTTTCCTTTAATTATTTGAGCATATTTAAGATAGTTTGTTTTAAACTCTTTGTCTAGTAATTTCCAAGTCTGGGCTTCCTCAGAGATAGTTTCTGTCAATTTGTTTTTTCCTTTGAATAGACCATGTTTTCCTGTTTCTTTATATGACTTGTGATTTTTTGTGTGTTTGAAAAATGGATATTTTACTATTATAATTTGATAACTCTGAAAATCAGAATCTCTCCCTTCTCTAGGGACTTCTATTTATTTATTTATTTATTTACTTATTTACTTTTTTATTTATTTATTTTGTGAGGAAGACCAGCCCTGAGCTAACATCCGTTGCCAATCTTCCTCTTTTTGCTGAGGAAGACTGGCCCTGGGCTAACATCTGTGCCCATCTTCATCCACTTTATATGGGATGCTGCCACAGCATCGCTTGACAAGTGATGCATCAGTTCGTGCCCGGGATCCAAACCTGTGAACCCCAGGCTGCCAAAGCGGAGCATGCGCACTTAACCTCTATGTCACCGGGCTGGCCCCAATTTATTTTTTTAATTATTGAAGCCCATAGTAGCCCATTTGTTTTGAGACTTTTCCAAATTGTTTTTTGTAAGACTATTCCTTGTTATGTGTAACCACTGAAGTCTCAGTTCCTTTAGTTCATGTTGAGCTAGTGTTTTGATGGAGATTTCATTGAATGCTAAGAGCTCTCTCAGTATTTGCACATTGGTTCTGTGCTGGAGCACTCCTTCAAGATTAGCTAGGCTTGCTCTAAGCCTAAAGATCAGCACAAGGTGAAAGCTGAAGGTCTTCTCTGAAATTTTCTGAGCATGCATCTTGCCTGAGCATGTGCATGGCTTTCTAAATTCCCTCATATGACACAGCTGCTTTTGAATGTCCTAATTTCCCAAAGAGTTCTACCCCAGCTTCTCTGCAGGGTCTTAAATCTTCTATTGTATGTCCCCACTGGTAATCTCTTGTACTGGACATCTGTGAGTCTGTACTCACCTTGTAGCTTTTATGAGAAGTGCCACTGCTTTTCCCACCTGTCTTATGAGTTATGTGACATACATGAGTCAGTCCTTCAGGTATCCCCCAGATAGTTTAGAACAGACAGGCACAATAATTTGCAATGCTTGTTCTTCTGCTTCCAGTTTGAAGGAAGGAACTGGAAACTGGGATGCTGCTGCTTTAAAACCAAGACTGCTACCACACTGGGGAGAGGATGGAGTCAGGGTGAGTAAGAACACCACACAAGATTCCTACCATTTTGAAGATGGCTTCTTCTTGATTGGGAATTTACTTAGTTGCTGTAAACCTTTGACTATTTTCCAGAACTTCAACAAAATTGGCTCTGACGGTTTCTGACCTTTTTAATATATATTTCTGTGGGGGAATGAGAGTTCGGAGGTTTCTAGTCTGCCATTTTGCTGACATCCTTCCTCCAACAAAACCTTTAATTATGTGTTAACCTTTTATCATATTTATTTCGATTGAAAGCCTATTCAAATCGTTGTGGGATGCAGCAGAGGATAAACACATAAACTCTTGGACAGGTTGCCATGTGTCCTGGGACCATCTGCAAAGACATTCCAGTGTGAGTGCCTGACAGACTTCATACTGATGTCTTCATTGAGAAGTTTAAGGAGGATGATTATAAGGATGCCCAAGAGTGCTGCTGGAGAAAAATTGCTGTGAAGGCGTGTCTCTCCTTTTCCTGGGAAACTTGACCCAAAATTGTTTTAAATTCTCTATAGCTAGTTTACCAATCTGGTAGAAACTTCTACCTTATTATTTATTATTATTTTTTTACCCATTTGTATGTGTGTGTGTGCACACACACGCTACGGAGAGGGCAGAGGGAGAATGACTAATTCTTTCTCCTTCCCAAAAGTGGCAGAAAAGTGCCCATTTCACTGTTCCCCCTAACTGATCCCCCCTTTACCTCCCACCCTAAGAAACTTGGAGACCTGGCCTCATTATTCCTTCCAAAGAGCTCAAAATTTGGTGATCTCCTTCCGAAACCCTTCACAACCTCCTGTGGAGCAGGTCTTCTTATGACAACTCCCCCTCCCCCTGCTGGTTTTGGAGCTAAAGTCCTCTTTACTTGGGACTGGACAGTCGGCTAGTAGCAAAGCTGGAGAGAGAACAGAGCTTGGTTACTCCCTGTTGCCTCCAGTGCCACCTGGGTCTAAGTCAATTAAACTCCCACTGGGGCCAAGGATGGTGGCCAGGACTCATCTTTAACATACAATGCAGAGAATTCTGGGAGCATGGCCACGAAGACACCTCACTCACAGGCACAGAGGAAGAGTGGAGAAAACAGGCTCCACGCTTCCAGTCATCTCTCTCTTCAGTGCCCTGTCTACTGCCAAGTAAGAGACTTGGGAGCTTTTGAAAACGAATTTTAGATTGAAGAACTGATGAGAGAAAATGAGACAGGAAAAAGGGGCAAAAGAAGGAAAAGACCCTTTCTAACAGCTGGCTCCTCTTCCCCCAACCTGGCCCTGTGAGACAGTGAGCCCAAGGGATGTCTGATGTCACACTTGGTGTGGTGGCCTGAAACCAGAGACAGATACAGAGAGAGAATGTGAACCATTAAAATGAGTAAGAGGACATCTGGGCCCAGTATAGGACAGCTCCCAGTGCTGCTGGACACCACTTCCCCAGCTGAGGCTGAAGCCTGATCAAGGGCTGCTGGCAGGACCTCTGCACATTTGGGATCTGGCTCCACAGGGGATCAGGAGAAGAGAAGGAAACCTGCTCAGGACACCTAATCTAGGCTGCAAGGCCTGCTGGTTTTCAGTTACAAAACAACCAAAAAAGGTGTTTAAAATGCTCTCTTCTTTCTCTGATGAGCTGAGTTCTCCTTCCTAGGATTATGGGAAAGAGGAGCAGCTCCAACCACCTCCAAGTCTAGAAGATGTGCATGATGACCATAAGAGCTGGGGGGAGACTTAGATTTGATCTGGTCCCACTTCCTCATTTGGCAGATGGGAAAACAGAGGCCCAGGGTGGTGGAGTGATTTATCCAATCTCACACAGTAAATTCCTACTGAGATGACAGCCTGGACTACCTATACCAGGCAAAATGTGTGTACTCTCTGAATAGGACATCTATCCACCCCTCTACTCATATATCTTTCCACACACTAGCTCAAGTCAAAGAAGTCAGCTATGAGGTCAAAACCCCATGCTCTGCACTCCTGTTGGGTGAATAAGGCAGGGACGCATCCCTGGCAGAAAACAGGGCAAAGCCTTCTGGTTTAATCTGTGTGACTTTGGTGCACAATCTCAACTAAAGGACGGGGTTGTTCTGAGCTCTCTTCCTTCTGTCGCTGATGTTCCCTTTAAAAAGAAAGAAACTAGAAAAAACACAGATGCAGCCTGTGCTAATATTCTAGTATATGAACCACCAACCAATTTGTACACTGAGCTGGTTTGGCCATTTACATAAGGTCTTTTTCCTCAGAATCTGTGCACAGACAAGTGTGTTGCAAATTTTAATTCCTTTGTATGCGATGGAAGCATTTAGAAATTCAAGCTGGGGTGTTCTGCTGCCAAGGATTTATCAAGGCAGGACTCTATCTAAACATTTAACTTTGACAACAGGCTGGCAAACAGAAATACCCTATGTGAGTTTCCTGTTTGTTCTTTATCTTAGGCATTATTGGTGGTTCCATCTTTACTCTGCAGAACCTCCCTCTTTCTTTCATACTCATTTAATTCTGGAATTGGTAGAAACTGATTAAAAAAAAAATGCTCCAGAGAACAGGTCCAGCTGTGTGGGCATGAGACAGAAGGGCCCTGCGTTTGGTTAAATGCTCTGCTGTCGATGTCTTGAAATTCTTTTTTTTTTTTTTTTTTTGTGAGCAGATCAGCCCTGTGCTAACATCTGCCAATCCTCCCCTTTTTTTGCTGAGGAAGACTGGCCCTGGGCTAACATCCGTGCCCATCTTCCTCCACTTTATATGGGACGCCACCACAACATGGCTTGCCAAGCAGTGCGACAGTGCGTGCCTGGGATCCGAACCTGCGAACCCCGGGCCGCTACAGTGGAGCGTGCGCACTTAACCGCTTGCGCCACTGGGCTGGCCGCATGAAATTCTTAATTTTTGGACAAGGGGCCCAATAATTTCATTTACCACGATTGCAAATTATGTAGCTGGTCCTGTTAGGCTATATGACTTCCAATCTCAGCTCAAACTTGTTTGACTTTAGCCAAATTTTACACTCTTTGGGCCTGTTTCCTCATCTGTTCTCTCCACAAAGGTGGTGGCTACATATTTATTTACTGCCCAGACTCTAGCATGGTGCCTGACACATGTAGGGGCTCAATAAATACTTGTGGAATGAATTAATGTTGAATAAAACTTGTTGCTGAAGATTTGAGAAAGAATGCTAAATTATAGAAATACATTTCTTAAGAGTTATAAAGACAAACATATGAACATATTGGTCATTATGAAATCAAGATGACAACAACAGCATTTATCATCTATTTCTCTCATAGCTACACTGGCAATTTACTAAATAGTGGATAAGGACAAAAGAAAATAGCCTTCAGTGGATAAACCCGGGATTGATGCCAGACATTTCATTAGATCTTATGAATTCTTCATCTTTACATAAGCAGTCATGGAAAAAGGCCTCACAAGCTATAAAGAAAGCTCTGGATATTGCATTTCAGGCCAAGGTCTAGTTCAAATGCAATCCAGGAAAAGTAGCATTTGGAAAAGCTGTCTGCGGGGCCGGCAAGCGGTTAAGTGCGCGCACTCGGCTGTGGTGGCCCGGGGTTCACTGGTTTGGATCCCAGGCGCGCACCGACGCACTGCTTGTTAACCCATGCTGTGGCGGCGTCCCATATAAAGTGGAGGAAGATGGGCATGGATGTTAGCCCAGGGCCAGTCTTCCTCAGCAAAAAAGAGGAGGATTGGCATTGGATGTTAGCTCAGGGCTGGTCTTCCTCACAAAAAAAAAAAAAAAAAAGGAAAAGCTGTCTACCTGCAGAATTTTATTCCTCATTGATATTTTGGTCTCACCTCAAGACACAGGCAGAACTAAAGGCTGAGCCTGGAAAGCAAGAGGATTTCTTGTAAGGATGTCTCTAGGCAAAAGTGGTGGTCTGAACTGGATAAAAACTAAGCATCAGCTCCAGAAAATCTGGGAGGCATTTGGTCAATGGCTGGGTTGGATTCTGCCTCAAGACTTCTTGATTATCTTCCCTGCTTCCTTCCCCATCCTTGGGCGCATCTTGGAGAACTCCTTTCAGGCTGGCTTTACCACTTTACCACTGCCGGGGAGCTAGGCACAGCCATGCCTGAGAAATGAGCTTGGAGCTCTGATTCAGTGCTCAGGTTAGAGGATGAGGTCACCACCACAATAGCTCCTGAGTATTGGATACCTGCCGCGTGTCAGGTAATGCTCTAGGTGCTTCAAGTGTGGTATGTTTAATCCTCAGAACTCTGAAAAGTAGTTATTTTACCCATTTTAAGGATGAGGAAAATCAGGTCTAGATCAGTTAAGTATTTGACTGACTTCGTGCATTTGTTAGTGGTAGAGTCAGGACTTGAATCCAAACCAGTTGGCACTGAAGCTCACGCTCACGCTCTTTCTCATCCACTACCTGCCTCTTAATTCTGGGCTTGGCCATGACTGGGGATGGATACAGGTGGGTGGGATGTAGGCAGCAGCTGTAAAAGTGCTCGCCATGAGAGAGCATGCCTGAGGTAACCACTGTCCCTCAGATGCAGCCCAAAAAGGGACACAGAACAGACTGGAACTGGGTATGAAGCCTGGAGAGTCACTGAGGTTTGGGGTCATTTGTTACACAGCACCATTGCAGCAATAGCTGATTAACACAAGCCAAGTTTCCCTTTCTGGGGAAAGACAGCAAAGACAATATATTTATTAATTCAATAAATATTTATTGATTACTCACTCTGTGCAAAGCACTGGGCTTGGCTTGGTTCTGGGGACTGCAGTAGTTTATGAGCCAGACATCACAGGTTTCCTCAGGTTTGTTTGCTGATTCGACCTTCTCTACCCAACTTTTAAATGTTAACAGGAAGGCTCCATTCTTGACCCTCTCATTTCTCTATCTTCTTTCTCTGAGTAATTATGTCTCTGTGCATAGTTTGAATTCCACCCACGTCTGCAGTTCTCTCTTCCGTTCTGAGCTCTAGACTGGCATAGCTAACCAGATTTCAATTGCCTACTTCACTTTGCCGCTTGCAATCTATAGACCCTTCAAACTCAACATTTCCAAAACTATACTTATGCTCCTTCTCCTCAAATCTGGGCCTTCTTCTTTGGTAACCATAGAGGAAGTCCTCTCCCCATTCTGTGCTGTCAGAGCAACTCAGACTTCTCCTTGGTAGGGCTTATCAAGATTGTTGGTAATTAAATGTTAGGTAGTTGCTTGTCTCCCTTACAGGAATATGGGCTCCTTGAAAGCATCCACAGACCCGCAGGTGATTATATACACTCACCTACAGAATAAGGGCCTAACTTTCTCACAGCTCTCAAAGCTTTCTGAGGTCTGGTCTCAACTTACCATCTAAGCCTCATTCCACTGCTCAGGCATCTAACACCCTTCACCTAGAAAGGGAAAGGTACATACACATAGGAAGAACATGACTGGTTGCCCTGAAAATGCACAATGACACTGGAGTCCCTGGGCCTCACCTGCTGGCTCTGAGGAGCTGCCCTCTCTGTCCCATCTTCAGGGACAGGACACTTTGCTGCCCTCTTTACCACGCTGTCTCCCCACTTTCCCTAACCCTTTCTCTATCATGTCCTCCCCACTTTCCAAACTATCTCTGTGCAACAAAGAAAGAGAAAAAGGAAACGGAACAATGGAAGTGAAATTGAATCCTGGAGACCTGAAGCTGCAGAGGGAAGGTGGGTTGTGTGCTCTAATCCCCTCGTGTCAGAGTTCATGTCAATCCCCGGGGCTGGATTTTTATATTTTTTCTTTTTAAAATTTTAATGTACTACAGACTCTAACCTCCTTATCCATTTCTGGAAATCCCCCCATTTTATTTCTTTCCCAAAGGGCCCATTTAAATCTTGGCTTTGCCATTAGCGATGTTTGGATCTGAACTGCTCTAAGATAAAGTGAAATGGTTCAAGTTAACATTTTCTTTTGTTTCAAGATTTCTTGCTTATTTTTTTCCGGTTAAGACCTCAGTCCAAAGTCCACATTTCAGATAGCACATCCGAGCTGCGATCTCAGACCAGTGAGCTCATGCACAATGTTTGTCTTGGCTCAGGCCTCCTGGCCGAACAGACACTCGGGGTGGGCCGCCTGATTAGAGCGACAGGGACAGCCCAGTCCTGAGCCCTTGTTAAAGAGGAGGCCAACCAGTTCTCTGAGGAGCTCGGGGAGGTCCCCGAGTAACGCCTCAGTACCTCCTCAGTAACGCCTTGCTAATCCCCTGTCGGCCCTACTTTGCACCTCTGTGGTCTTTTACATTGGCCTATGCTCTTTTGCTCAACTAGGACAGTGGTGGCAGCTGGTTAGAGATGCTCTGTGCAGATAGAGAGGCAGATTGGGGAGTGGACCCACCCCTGAGGATCCCTCTGAGCAGATGTCACCACTGCATCAGGGTCTGGCTCTAGGCCTTTGCCCACTGCCCAGTTGAACAGCCCATTTCTCACCTGCCAAGTTCAATCCCCCAGATGTAGTCAAACACTCAAAGGCCATCCCTAACCCATGAACCTGACTAATGAGGGCTGCCTCTGTCCCTATCTGTTGGATTCTGCCTTCCCACCCTGGCCTGAGTCTTCCCTGACATCCACAACCCTAGCTAGAACCCTCCTGCTGTTACTAAGGAACCCCAGAGCCCCAGAAGGCCCCTCCTTGCCTTTTTGCATCAAAACCTCCCCAATCTTGCAGCAGCAGGGGCCCAATCTCCTTTCCAGCCCATCTTCTCAGAGGGCCAGACTCCACAGACTCAGGGCCTTAAAGGGGCTCAAGCCTCAGGGACCTTGGTGCCCAAGCTTCTGGGGGTGCAGGGCTCAGGGCTTCAAGCAGCTGCCAGGTCCCGAGGGCAGGTGGGGATGACTGTATTTGGGCTGGGGCTGTAACACCATTTTGGTTGCATTTTGGATTTTGTGGGCTGGCGTGGAAACTAACTATCACTAATGACACCTTTTCTTTCAGAAAATGTGCTTTGTGCTCTGTTCACCTGATCCACACCCAGGGCTCTGGGTGGATCAGGGTGTGGGAAGCAGTGTCAGAGCTGTTAAGGCTTGGGTTTGGGTCAGGCCAAGTTCAAACTCGACCATTATCGCCAGTTGGCTGCACGGCCTTGCGCAGGTTGCATAGCTGAACCTCAGTCCCCTCTTCTGTAAAATGAAGACAACAGCCAGATTATTGGATTGTTGTGAGGACTGAAGAAAATGGTTGTGAAATCCCTTACGTGAGGCCTCCCACATAGCTCCCAATAAATCTCAACCATCCTCTCGATAACTTGTTTCTAAGTAAGAAATCACTTGGCTGTTTGCAAAGATCTCCCATAGAACTTTCTGGAAGAACATGGTACTGAAGTAGAGGTCTTGGAATCTGGGGGCGGGGTTCTGACTTCTGTCGCAGCACAATGTGACCACGTCACCCACAACTGCTCTGGGCTGCGTGCTTCTGATGCATACAACGAGTGGCTTGCCTAGAATCACTGGTTTTCAAACGAGCCCTGGCCACACAGAGATGCTTGCGGAAGGGGAAGGGAGGGAGAGCTCTGTGCCCTCGTCTCAGCCCCTACAGAAGAATCTATCGTTATCAGGGCCCCCATAAGCTTTCAGTTGGAAGAAAGGTTTGTACTTAACAAGGAAAAATTAAAAATCTCAGGACAAGGAGAGAACTAAGATGGCCCCCCTCTAACATTCTGGAACTGAGGTGCTACAGCCTAGCAAATGACAAGCTGGCATCACGCTCTGCTCCGCATTGTCCCTTATGTAAAGGCTGACACTCACAGGAGGGAAATGAATTCTTCCAAGGGATAACATGCAAGGATCTAGCTTATAACCGAGTCGACTGAACAACATTGATTGTAAAAGGGGCACGTTGACTTGTTGCAAAGTGCCATATGGCTGATTATTTCTAATAAAATGAGCCCACATTGAATTGCCAATCTGTGTGTGTCTCCACTGTCCCGGAAAAGACAGCCAAAATTGATTGAAGGCTGCAAGTCTTCGGAAACTGCACCATGGATACGGTAATTGAACTCAGCTGTCACTAACCTTGGGCCAGATGCGGCCAGCAGAGATGTGCGTGTCAATGGGGTGTGCTTCTAGGCTGGCTTTCTCCAGGTAGTGGGGTTAGGCTGAGTGTGGGGTCAGCATGGGCTGCTCACTGGGGGCAGCCAGATGGTGTGTGACAGCTGCTCACACATCTCTAAGTCCTCACCCCGTTCCTGTTATTCCTTCCCCTGCTCTTTTCCCATCACAAGAGATAGTGCCAGGTGGGGAAGGCAAGTGAGGAGGCTGGTGAGGAGGGGGTCGCAGGGGTACAGCTCCCAGAAGCCGCCTGCTTTGTGACTTGCGACGGGTGCTCCACTCGCCGCCTTCCTTCTGAGTCAAGCCAGCCTCTGTCTCAGTCACTCTGAGGCCGGGGGAGACTCTGGAGCCGCTGCCCAGGATGGCAGCCACAAGCCACATGTGGCTCTTAAGCACTTTAAATGTGGCAATTCCAAACTGAGATGTGCTACTGTGTAAAATACACACTGGATTTCAAAGATACAGTACAAAATTTTTTTTAAAACTTATTAATAATTTGTATACTGATTATATGATGAAATAATGTTTTTGATATACTGAGTTAAATGAAACATATTACTCAAATTAATTTTGCCTATTTCTTTTTACTTTAGTTTGGCTATTAGAAAATGTAAGATGACATGTAGCTCACATTAAAATTCTGTTGGACGGGGTTGGTCTAGAAAGAATCAGATTTGTAAAGAGGCCCAAATGGACCATTTCAGCTGATTTGGCAAATGTTCACCAAGTCTTCCGAGTGCCTGGTGCCGTGTTAGGCCAGGTCAGGGTCTCACTCCACAGATGACTGCCCTGAGCTGCTGGAGAAGATGGGAGGTGAGGCTACACGCTCCAAGGGTCAGAGGAGGGAACTGCCCCATTGGAGGGACTTGGGGAGCAGTGCCCATGGGTACCCTGAGTTATACACTGACCTCTTCCTAAGAATATCCGCCCTGGGAGTGTGCCCCAGAAGTGTCAGAATGGAGGAAACCCCATGGGTGCCCACAATAGTCATGAGCATGTCACAGATGCACATGGGCCACGACAGTAGGGGTCAGCTCTGATCATAAGCCCTGAGAGCACCTTGACTGCCTTTCTCTTCCACTGAACACCCTCATGACCCCTGTGTGTGACTATCAGCCCCAGATAGCTCCAAGAGAACAGGGGGCTGTCTGCCCTCCTCTGGGTCCCCTCCTCTGTGGGGAGAGCCAGCATGTAGTGGAAACCCCACAGTCATTTGCTGACTGGATGGATGATCTGATAGACGAGGAGAAGGAAGGAAGGAGGGGAGAGAGAATGGAGGGACAGAGGAGGGAAAGAAGTCATGCAGTTCCACAGGAAAGCCATGCCTCACCTTGGGACAGATGGAGCTGGGGCAAGGTGGGGGTGACCAGTCCTGGCACGGGTTGCCCTCAGCAGGTAAGGGGGCACGGTGGGGGAGTCCTTCTCCCTCCCTCCCTCCCTTCCCTCCTTTCTTCCTTCCCTCCTTCCCTCTCTTTGATGCCCAGGACTAAGCAGGGAAAGAGAACAGAGCTCCTAGAAACATAAAAGCTGAAGATAAACCCCAAAGCTTCCTTTGTCTTCTCTTAATCTGCTTCAGGCTCCCACCAGCTCAGTCCTAATTGAGTTAGTCCTTGAGTGAAAGGCGGTTTAGAGATGTTAAATTGTTATTTAATCACAAGTGGCAGGTGGGATGTGGGGCAAAGGGCAGGGGAGGAAGGGTGTGTGGGCACACTGAGCTAAAAGAGGCCCTTAGATGCCTTTCCATTAGTATTTCAGCCAATGTTTTTGAAACTGCTGACCATAAACCATTAGGGGACGGGAAATCTGTTTAGTGGATTTCAGCCAGGATGTTTTAAATGTGGGGGTGGGGCTGGGTGGAGAGAATAGGATAGAAAAATAACAGCTACTGAGCTACTGAGCTGTGGTTCATGAGCAGAATAGGTTGACAGCCGCTCTCTGATGTATCAGATGCTTCTAGAAGCAGAGTCTCGGGTATGTCTGGATCCAGAAACATGATAACTTACAGAGAGTGGAGTATCCACCATGCGAGCTGAGCTCCACCGGAGGGCCAGGATTCCATGTTGGAGGGGGCAGGCCAGAGGACTGAAGAAGGGGAATTATGGGCTATGGGATAGAAAAGGCGGTGGGAGGAGGGTGGTGGGTGGAGCAGGTGCCCTGAATGTCTGACCCAAGTCTGGGCACAGTGGCCGGGCCCCAGTGGGCGCTTGGCTCCCCGTTCTGAATGTGGAGGGACCCTGTCTCACCATGTATTCATGTGCGATGGCAGGGAGGAGGAAGGCAATGGACAGATGGTTCTGGGAGAATTGCAGACCCCACTAGAGTAGACCCTCCGTGGCTGGCTTTCCCTCAGCCCAGACAAGCTTTCAGATGACCTTTCTATTTCAGTTTTTAAATAACCCATCTTATGCGTTGGCCTTTTATCTTTTACATGTCACATTAGTCAAAGAGCCTATTAGTCAAATAATGAGCATTTGGGATTCATATCAACCTACTTATTCTATTTCTAAAATAATTTTTTTCACTGATTTTTTTCTTTTGGTTCCCTTTACATTATTATCCCCATTAAACTCAACTAGATCAGAAAGTGAGGCACATTTGGAAAAAACAAACAGAACGATGAAATAAATCCTGGTTGAAACGTAGCCCTGTGGAAGGAAGCTGCTCCGTCTTCCGGAGAACAAAGAGGAGGCGAGTGAGCGTCCGAGTGTGCGAGCCTGGCAGTGGCTCCGAGCCTCCGGTGACTCTAAGGTTACCAGGGATTGTCTGAGACCTACAGGACCCCTTCACACCCCTGCAGAACCCTCAGAACCTCATGGGGAATAGAGCTTTATCTCCAAGGCAAACTTTGAAGTCTAAAAATAAAAGCAGGCACGCCGTTTCCCAGAGCCGGTGTTGAGATTGTGCAGGACGGGCTATTTCTGTGCAAATAAACAAGCGGCCAACAGGCCAGCAAGCTAATTGCCATTTCAGATGGTCGTAACCTCCTCCTCTGGGGCTGGCCAGGTGAAGGGTCATTTACTGTGGCCTAACATTTTCACATCAAAGGAGAAATTTTAAGAATCATTTTCTTATAGAGAAGGGAAAAAATCCCCATTATTTTCAGACGGCGGGGAGATGGAAATCCTGATAGTTCTGTGCTGCTCTAGTTTTAGAAAACAACAAAGAAACAGCCAATTGTTGAGAAACTATTTGCCTACCATTGCTCACAATGGCAGGAAATTATTCATATAAAAAAGCCCGACGCTATTTCTTTCTCCAAAGTCCCAGGGGAGAAGCCACTGAAAGCGACAGCAAGAGAAGAGCAGTGAGCGGTCAGCCTGGGGCCCCTCGGGTCATCTTCACTCCCTTCCCTTCAGGCGGGGTTGGACAGTCATGGGGTTTTCTTCCTGCGTGAGCCTTAGTGTATCTGGTGCAATGAAGGGAGTCTGAGATCGATGGTTCTCGGCTCTGTGGTGTTTCTCTTTGCCCAGCCCTGTGTCTATTACCCACATGTAGACACAAGTGGTTGTTCCTAGCCCCAGGGTCTATGGCCGGTGATCTCTCTTGGCCTTTCCCTCACGTGGCATGAAGGAGGGAAAGGCCCAAGAAAGCTCAGCATTTGTGCGGGCTGGGTCAGGAAGAGAAGGCAGAGGGGGCTGGGAGGGCTGAACAAGCCTATGAGTGAGGAGATGACAGACCAGGACACGGGCCTCCTTCCTCACTTCCATGTGTTGTGAGAGGTGCATACCATAGGGTCTCCTTGCCGGGAGCACTGGGAGCATCGAGCTGCACCTTCCCAGTTCCATGGCTCTTTCAAGCCTCTCAGAGGGGCAGATTTTCCTCTAGGCCTGGCAAGTCATCTTGGAGGGACCATGCTGCTGCCCTCTCTAGCAGTTCTGGGTCTGGGGAGGGGGCTTGGTAGGGTCCAGTGCCTGTGGCCACGGGTCCCAGCAGAACTCTACTTCTTTGCTGCTGCTGAGAGGCGCTCCTCCACCAGGATCTGCCTTGAAAAGCCAGCGAGAGGAGCTCAGTGCAGGAGGGCACAGTGGGTCCTGGGGGCAGGATTGGGGCAGCAGATCCTGGGCAGGGCTGAGCCTGAGGGCACGGTGGCCCAGCCTAGGAAGTAAGAAGAGGAACAGAGAGGGCTGCAGCCTGCAGGTTGCTGCTGCTGGGGCTCGTCAGAACTGCCTGGAGAGCTGCTCAGCCTGAACTCAGGAGCAGAAGGGAAGGGCCAGACAGAGAGCACTTCTCCTCCTTGAGGATCAGGGATTAGAGAGAAGGATCGTGGGCAGGGGGTGAGCTGGACAGCATCAGGAGGGGGTCAGCCTCATTGTGCTGGCAGAACAGGGCCTGGTCAAGGACCGAGGTCCCAGTCGGAGAACTCAGAGATCCCGGTTACGCTGCCCCAGCAGAGGCTGAGGCCTTCAGCATTGCAGTAGGTGTCCTGTGCTCCACGCACTGAGGGTCCTTACATTCCAGAGACTTCCACCTGCATCGCCTATGCCAGCTAGTTCAATTCTCACAGCAACCAGTAAGGCAGCGACAAGTTCTGATTTCACTTTACAGGTGAGGAAATGGAGCCCCAGAGAGGTTGGGTAACTTGCCCCGGAATACACAGAGAGCTAGAGCAGTGGTTCTCCACGGTCCGTGCTCCATAATCACTTCCTTGAGTCTGCAGTGACCAGACCTTGGAGATACGGTGATGGACCTCACCGCTTGAGTTGTTATGGGCCCAAACTGACCTGAAAGGTGAATCAGCAGATAAATAGGTTATTCCAAGGATGCTGTCCCTCGATCAGATGTCATTTGATTGGTTGCTTTATTTACACATTTTGGGGATTTTTTTAACCTCTAAGTCCTTGATACTAAATTTCTTACTGTGCTCATCTAAAGGGGTCCACAGGGCTAGGAACTAGGGGAGTGCTGTGCAATTTGCTGTATCTTCAAGGAATGAAGCATCTGCCTCTATTCTGTGTCTGGCTGTTCTCCTGGAGCCTAGCCCACTTACCAGGCATGCCGAGGCTCAGGCCCACATAGTGGGAACTGTCCTGTGCGGGGCTGTCCACAGCGTCACGAGGCTGTGAAAGGAGCCATGGGCCCAGCGTGCAGACTCCACGCTTCAGAGAAACAGACACCGGGAATTCTATGTCATTGCCATGCTCCGGGAGGACCTGGCTGCCTGGATGTGGCATCAGCGTGCTCGAGTAGCCTAGGCTGTGCATCTCTATCTGTGGCCATCTTAGTGCTCCAAAGTTGTCAGATCCCCTCCTCTGCTGAAGGCCAGTGGGCTGCCTTGGCTGTCTCCATGTGAGGAGGCTGTGGCTGCTGGACAGCTGTGTTCACTGGAACGTTCTACAGAGTTGATGATGGGGATACAGACTTACGACAGCCTGCAATTTCACCAAAGGCTGCAGGAGACCCTTCCCTCTGCTCCATGCCCACTACCATCCTGTGGTTCTCCCCACCTCACAGATGAGAAAACTGAGGTTCCCTGAGGGTCAAGGAATTGATCAAGGTCCAATAGCTTGGAAGTGGCAGATTCCAAACCCAAAGCTAGGCTTTTTAATGCGAAAGTCAGTGCCGTGCTGTTGTATCGAGCACCTCTTTATCTCATGGATAATTTCATGGTGGAGGAACAGACCATCGTTCTATAAATCCTGCTTCAGGGATATTGAAGTGCAACATAGTGTGGTCTTTCTTTCATGACCAGAGTGACGTGCCCCTCTGCAGGGAGCTGCTGGCCTCTCCCTGGACTAACCCACTATATTTACAATGAATCCTCCCTTCCGGCATTTTCTCCCCCAAAGAGGGGCTTTGTAGGAGTGTGCTGCTTGGATAAGTCAGTGAGTCAGGGTAAGACTAGGCACCTCCCTTGATCTGCAGAGAACAGCACACTGTGGGCTCTGGCTGCGCCCCCTGCACTCACTCAGGGGACCAAGGCACTTCCACACTGCAGACAGAGTTTCTGTGTCGCCCATTTGCAAGGAAAGGGCTCCTATCTCTGCGGAGGCTGAGCAGGCGACGACAAGTGTTCTTGTTCCCATCATAGGTATCTCTGCCTGGAGAGTCAGGAAGAAAGTAATGATTAACTTTGCTCCAGCGTTCCTTTCTCTGGTTGCTTTGGCAAAGATACCCTCAATTTCTTTTTTGTTCTGCTTGAGGAAATCATATCAGGAGGGAAGATTTCATCAGAATGAATGGATCAAGTCCTGTTTCCAGGCGATCCAAACCTCCCACTCGGCCCACGCCCACCTCCTCCCAGCCCTAGCCAGCCTGCTCTGGGGCTCCTCCTGGCACGGGGTCCCAGGCAGCGGCTACAATGCAGGCTTTGTTCAGGGAGCTCTGGGGAGGCAAGTGGCCACAAAAAAGTTCTTCCACTGACCAGGCCTGTCCTTGACATCTGGCATCTCTCCCAGGACCCCACTTTCCCTCACTCAAACAGGATTAATGAATTAATGAAATTACAGTCGTTTGAACTGACGACAATTTTCCTTTCCCAAGCTCAAATTACATTTACCACTCAGTGTGTCTAGATGGCTCCAATGCTTTTATAAATAATCCCCTCCCAAATCCCTAGTAGATAATCCACATTGTTGTTTTCCTAGAAGAATGTGACTCCGATAGGACATGCTGCCCCAGCAGATGGTGGTAACCCACCGGCTTTTACTGAGTCTCTACCCTGTGCCATGCACTGCATCAGGAATTTTATATTCATTTTCTCTAATATTCACACCACCTAAAAGGTAAATAATAAGATATCCATTTTTGTGATGAGGAGATCAAGGTTTTATGCAAAGTTATTCAGGTAGAATGTGGCAGAAGCTAAATCTGAACCCGTATCCCTCTGATGCTAAAGCCTGTGAGGCTCCATGGTGTCCCTCTAAGGGACAGTTGTCTAAGACTGCATATTCACAACCACACACGACAACAATTCCTGGTGGCAGCATCTACAAATGTCACACTGACATGTGGAATAGGCCTCAAATAAATCAGACTGCTATGTATTCCTTGCTTGTCACCTGGCATAATGCTAGCTTTGTGGCAAGGTGGTCATATGGATCAAGCGGGCCTCCTGTTGCCTTGATACACAATGCTTTTTCATCCGAAAACTGTTCTGTTCCTTAAACTAAAATATGTCATATGGTCGACTCCACCCTGACCAAGATGTTCTGATTGTCACAGTCCCCGCATCAGAAATAGACAGAATTTAAATCTTTCAAGACCATTCCCACTCCCCTCCCCTCCCTGGGACTTTCCCTTTAGAAAGTCAGAAGTAAAATTCCCACCTAGTGCCCCATCTCCAAGTGAGGTCCCTAGTTATCTGGATTATTTTCCTTTCAAGGGTCCTAAAAGTCAAGGGCAGTACTGATGCAAATACACACCCTCAAAAAGAAAATCAACCCTGAATGTGATCTAGATACTCTGGATCTATTTACCACTTTTTAAAAATCCAAGGGTCAGAGGAACATGTTAAATGACAGCATGAGAATTGCCAGCAAATCTAGACTATGGGAAACTCTACAGGACGAATGACCTGGTTTCTTCAACAACTGCAATGTTCAAAGCAAATGAAAGGAAAGGGGGGAGGGCAAGATGCACAGATGAAAATCAACCAATCTCAATGTGTGGATCTTTTTTTAAATCCCAAGTCAAACAAATGAAGTATAAAAAAATGCTAAGGCAGGGACCGGCCCCGTGGTGCAAGCGGTTAAGTGTGCGCACTCCGCTGTGGCAGCCCAGGGTTCGCAGGTTCGGATCCCGGGTGTGCACCGACGCGCCGCTTGTCAAGCCACGCCATGGCGGCGTCCCATATAAGGTGGAGGAGGATGGGCATGGATGTTAACCCAGGGCCAGTCTTCATCAGCAAAATAAGAGGAGGATTGGCAGATGTTAGCTCAGGGCTGATCTTCCTTCCCCCCCCAAAAAAAATGCTAAGGCAATTGGGGAAACATAAACGCTGGCTGGATATATGATGAGATTAAGGATTTACATTAATTTTTTAAAGATGTGATGATAATTTTATTATCATTATATATTTAAATATAGTCTTTATCTTTTAGCTATATATATTGAAACACACATGCAATGATATGATATCTTGTATTTGCTTCCAAATGATGTGGGTGTAGGCAGCCCTTGCTCGGTCTATACATGAAACGTGATTTACCATATGCTGAACCATAGTTGTTGAAGCCAGGTAATGGACATATTGGGTTATTGAACACTGTCTGTAATTTAGTATATGTTTGTATAATAACAAGTTAAAAAACAAAGAAAACAAGGGCAGGTCTCTCTGTGCTCCGTTCTTGACAGGTGGTCTGAGAAGAGGGTGGAGAACTTCAACTCTGGACAGCCCGGCGAGGTCAAGCTTGCCCAGGCATTGCCTCACCAGGAGCTTTACTGCGTGGAGCAGCCAGGCTGAAGTGGCTGGGCTCACTGAGGACTGATCCGAGGGAGAAAGAGCTTGCACATTTTGAGGGCAAAGAAGAGAGTAATGGAAAGGAATTACCATCCCAATGGCAATCTATGAAAGGCATTTTCACAAATTGAGAATCAGTACTTATTAGCTATAATTCATGTATTTTCAGAACTAGGGCTGTAGTAATGTTCAGAAACCTTCTTCCAAAGTAATTTAGGCAAAATAGAGGCTGATGCAGAAACACAAGGATAAAAAGGTGTGAAAATGCAAGAGAGACAATGAATCACGGGTAGGCAGCAGACTCTGAATGTGCCTGGACTCAGCTCCCTGGCTCTGCACGGCCCGCGACCCACAAGCCACTGTGGGCTCAGGACGCAGTGCGAGGCTGCCGCCTTCCCGCCTGGCTAGCCCAGCTGGCGAGGCCAGCTCTTCACGAAACAGGCTCAAGAACTGAGATTGCCAAAGAGTCTCAGCAAAGTGCTGCCACCTGGCAAGACTAGATTGCCGGGAAAACCAGAAAAGCCAGCAGAAGCTGAGAGCACTGCACTGTCCAAGTCAGAGAGGGGACGGGTGCTCCTCAGCCAGGTGGTCGGTTATGGGAAAGTCAGTGTGTGCTGGGTGTAAAGCGTCCTGGCAGGCCCTGCTTGCTCTTCTATCTCGCTGCCTCTGGCCCTTACCCCTGGAGCTGCCTCTCTGGTCCTTGGACTTCCCTAGACCATGGGGCAGGGTGGAGCTGGGAGACGACCACTTCTCAGTCCATCCAGGCAGGCTGGTGACAGCTCCAGACAAGGGCTAATGACTGGACCGTCCTGGGTCACGCTGGGCTGGCGTCAAGCACTTAGGGACCAGGTTTGCATTCCAGCTTGTTATGTATGGGCTTGAGCCCTTGGGCTCAAAAATCATTCATTTTTGAATGGGGAGGGAGGAATAATGCCTATGGCAAAGTTTTACTTTGTGTGTGTGTGTGTGTGTGTGAAGATTAAATGAGATACTGTATGTAAATCATGCAGCAAGTAGTGGTTATTGTCATTACTAGAGAAGTTCACTTACAGGAAATTTAGGGACTCTGCAAGGATTTCCACTTTTCCTGGAACCTCCTTGCATTGCTGTAATAATTGAGACGATTGCTGATGTTTCTAGGCAGGGATTTGGGAGGCAGACTGAGCCGGAGGCAGTGAAGTGTGGGGGAGAGAACATGGGCTCCAGGGCCAGGCAGGAAGGAGGATAAAGCCCTGTTCCTCCTCTGTCCAGTCTCCAGCTCTTGGATAAGATTTCTGAACTTCAGATTTTCCTCTTGCTCAAAAACAGTTTTTATTTTCCTCTGTAATTTCTTAACAAACAACAACAAAAAAGTTTCTTCTGTAATCCAACCCTTCATCTCCACCAATATTATAAAGAAAGACAGAAATACCCACTTGGGAGAGCGGATGTAAAGTTTAATGAGAATATATATGAAAGTTCTTAGAAAGTACTCAGTGTACTGCAAATGTCTTTCAAAGAAAGCAAGTGGAAAGAAACAAATAAATTAAGGGGACCATTGCTCCCTGCCCTGAAGTGTTAGTATCAATAGCAATAGAGGTTTTTGAAAGCAGTAAGTAAATAAGTTACATTAACCCATAGAGAACGATCTTCATAGAAAAGTCGCCTCTCCATCTCCCTTCACCTGCAGGAGAGGCTGTGGGCTCTCCCATCTTGAGCCTCTTTCTGGTGGCATGTATCGGTTAGAGACTTACCCTCAGTTTGTGGCTATTCCCATGTTCCATCACAGCTCACCAATGGGTGCCAGAGCCCAGTGAGATGAGGTACAGCCACTACCTGGTGGGCAGAGCTGGGAGCCAGAGGCAAACTCCCTGCAGGCCTGGCTGTCCCTTCTCCAAGCCCGTCTCCCTCTGCCACAGCTTTACCAGAAATTTAATGGGCTGTGGGAAGATCTAGATGTGAAGCCACTTTGAGGTCCTCAAAAGAAAGTTGCTCTAATACAACCAAATGTGCTTCCTTTCAGAAGGAGGCAGCTTACCACTGGGGACCCTCAGCAGCTGTCAGGAATTGGAGACTCAAAAAGAGGCTTCCCCAGGGATTTGGGGCATGCGGCACATCCTCAGTCGCAGAGATGTGGTCTGATTCATCCTCTGTCCATTAAGGGGTGGCAACAGTGTCCCCACAAAGTAGTGGTGAGTGACCTTGGCTAGGGGCGGACCGCGTCAGAGTCTGAAACACAGCTCAGCGTGGTTAAATGGCAAATGCTAGGAGGAAGAGGAGCAATCTGGGGCAGGCAGCTCCTCGAAGCACAGGCAGGAGGCAGAGAGAGGGGCCCAGGGGAGCCAAGCTCTCCAAAAGGGGCTACTCTCGCAACGGGCGGTTTCACTCTCTCCCTGTTCCCCTGCATCAGCACCCCACAGCCTCCACTCTGCCACCTACTAGAGCCAGCTCTCTACCAGCTGTGATACTGGAAAATTCCTGCTGAGTGATTTCTACCAAATTATTAATGACTAAGAGCATTTGATTTGTTGCCCCTCTCAGAGGTGCGTGAATTTAAAAAGTTTTCTTTTTTTGCGCAACTATATGGTATAACAGGACATTTTTTCAACGCAAATTGCTCATCCAACTGTTTTTATTTTGTCAGGTGTTTTTCCAGTTCTTATCCATTTGCATAAATGAAGTTCATTTAATCGTTGTCATTCAACAAATACTTGCTGAGCACCTGCTCTGCCCCGGGCACTGCCTTAACCACTGGGCACGGAGTGGCAAACACTGCAGGTAGCCCTGTTCCTGTGGACAGTGTGTCCAGGGGCAAGAGGGACAAGACACAAGTAAACACGAAAACAGCTGACAACCAGAATCTGGGAGAGGTGCTGCAAAAGACAGCTGGGCAGCATGTTGCAGATAACGGAGGGGACCCACCTGGGGACAGTGCTGGGAGTTGCCCACTCCGAGGAGAGGGCGTTTCATCTGCAGCCTCATCTTTTTTGTGTCTGCATTTTGTTTCTTTTTTTACATCTCATAGGGTTGTCATACAGTTGCCTATATATTCGTTTGGTAATTGCTCATTTTTATGGGAATTAGCCAATCCTGTCTTTTTCCCAATTAATGGGTGATTTCCTTTAATTAGAAGAGGGGGCAGAGAAAGAGAGAAGAACTGAGAGGAACCTAACTCTTGATAAGCACCTACTACGTACTGGGTGCTTAAAACACATTACCATGTTCTTCTACACAAGATCCTAGAGACGCAGCGTGGTGACATCCGTTTACTGACATGGACAGGAAGGTCGAAGAGCCGAAGTGTTTAGCAAGCGTCGGAGCGGGCTTTGACCTAGACTCATCTAATGCTAAAGCTCAGGCTCTCTCCACACCCTAAGTGTATTTTGCAGAACATAGTCCTGTAAAGCGCTCTGTGGAGAAGTGTGCCACGATCAAGTACGTTTGGTGAATGCTGGATTCTGTGTCCACTGCCCTGACCTCTTGGGGATTCTCAATGCACTCTATGCTAGTAAGAGCTCTGAGAAGGGCTGCAGCGAAAACAAACAGCCTCTTTAACTTTAGCTCATCGTCTTTTTTTCTTTGATACAAATTCTGGTGGATTTATGCAGTGGAATACTTTATGGCTGTGCAGGCCCCTGCAAGTCCACGAGAGCCTGTGGCTGTTGAGTCCCTAACCTCGGGCTGGTCTGAACTGAGATGTGCTGTAAGGGTAACATACCCACCGAGTTACGAACACTTAGTGTAAAATATCTCATTACCGATTTTTACGTTGATTAAATGCTGAAATGATAATATTTTGGCTATATTGAGTTAAATAAAACATCATTAAAATTAATATTACCTGTTTCCTCATTTTATGCCAATACTAGAAAATTTAAAATTACATTGTGTCATTAAAATGAACTCCAAACTAACTGCATTAACAAGGATAAATTGCAAAACATAATTTTGCATGGAAAAGCAAGTTATAAAATGATAAATGAAGTATGAGATTGTTTAAAGTTTAAAACTGTGCAGAATAATAGTATTAATAACTGCACACATATAAAGTATACATTCACAGTATGAAAACCATACATACGAATGATACTAGAACATCAGATAATTCATCTTTTTTGCAAACTGACCACTGAGCCCTTTTTACTTCTTATTCCTTTTAACATACCACTGAGCAAGTGTTCTTCAGAGCACAGCTTGGGAAATACTGACTTCAAAACTTAATCTCTGCTGGTGGAATTGAAGGGATGGCCCAATAGGCCAGAGAAGGAGATATTTTAAAAATAGATGATCTTTCTGGCTCAAAACGTTTTCTACCTTATGTGTAAAACCAGAAAGAGGCAAAAGTAAAGAGAATTTTCTTGCATATGCATGAGGAAAGACCTAAGGAGCTTGGCTAGTTTCTCAGCCCTCCCTCACCTCCCCGCTTCAGAGGGAGAGCTGGCCCCAGGGTAGAGTCATGAAAGCCCCTGCAGGCGAGGTGTGGTGGGCAAGTGTTAGGCTGTTGGGCAAGTTACTTAACCGTTTGGCCTCAATTTTCTCATCTGTAGAATGGGGATGATAATGGTTACACCTGAATGGGCTCTTATGAGCACTAAATGAAGTTATATTAGGAAGTACAGTATGCAGAATAGTCCCTGGAATGTAGAGAGCACTATGTAAATGTTTGTTCAAAAAAATCAACTAAAACAGAATCCTGCCATATCAATGCCTAGGCTTTTGTCTTAATCAGTAGCTCAGACTAGCACCCCACTCTTCCGCTGCCAAGATCCTGGTTTTGTCCTTAGATGCCCACAGAATTCTCACAGGTATCCGTGTCTACTGCGGAGAACATCCAGGGCAGACTTGGCCTTCGTGCGGGCAGAAATGGGGTTTCAGTCTCTGACACAGTATTCTCTTACACCCTCCCTGAGGCGGCCACTGGAATTGGGTCAGCTCTGTGAATGTCCTTCAGTCTTCCACAGAGCAGGGGCGTGCTGGGTGTGTGAAAGTTCAGGCTGCCCTGATGGGAACGGTACGTCTCGCGCTTTCCTTTTGCTCTTCCCAAGCCTCCTCTGACGCTCTCTCCTTCATTCCGCGCGTTATCACAGAAATGCGGCGGCCAGCTGACGCAGGCAGTGACCGCCCGAGGCAAACAGCAGAGAGCATCTGAACGTGGTTTCAGAGCTTTGTTTTCTCTTTCAGCTTTTCTCAAGTTACTGAGCAACGCACATGATTCAGAGCAACTGAGAAAATTCTAGCAATTTTTTTTCTTCTCCCCCACAAAACAGGAGGACTCTAGGTGGAGTGGTGCTTGTTACTCTCAAGTGCGTCTCGCCTTTGGTTCATCAGTTAACCGTAATCAGATCTTATTAATTTTTACGTAAATAATTTGAAATGTTGTCATTCACACAGGGCCTGGATCGATGTTTCTGACCCTTGACAAACCATCTGTTGGTGAATGCCTGTGTGGCGGTGAAGAGTCCCAAACTCAGAATCCAAAGTGGGGGGCTCGGCTCCTAGTTAGACCAAGAAGTTCTCCCAGTGAAGTCACTGATTTCTTCACTTCAGTTTGCTCGTCTGTAATGTGGAAATAATAGAAGTACATACTTTACAAATGTGTAAGCATTCAGCAAAATAGTGACAGTAAATGACCTTCGTAAGCTGCAGTTATGCAAATAAAAATAGGCATTATTTATCGATAGCATGTATTAGGAGTACAAACAAGATTGGGAGAAATAAAATATTTAACATAATATTTCAAAGTTCTATAAGCATTCTATCTTCTTGTGATGACCAACCCTTTCTTTTTAATCTATTATTACCAGCTTCCTATTGACACCTATTTGGAATCACTTCGTTAATAGTACAAAATTATATTTCAGTTAACATAGCCACGTCTTTTATAAAAGTCTCCTATGCTGGAATGTGTCCTTTCCTACCATTAGTACAATTAGGGAAGTCAGCACATGCTCACTTGTAAACGGAGAGATCAGGACAAGCTATGTAATTTGTAGTCAGAAATGCAAAATGAAAATGTGGGTTCCTTGTTCAAAAAAGATTAGGAGTTTCGAGATGGTGATGGCAGAGCATCAAACCAAGGGTGGGCCCTTCTAAGCACAGGGCCCTGGGAGATTGTCATAGGCTGAGAGCAGGGAGGTGGGAAGGGGACCATGTGCTGAGCTCTCCTCAGTAGCTAGCAGGAATTTACGTACTTCTAATGCCTAGTTCACATTCCGACGATATGGAAGAATTTAGAAATAGATCTATTGATACAACACACATGAATTAGGTGTCTGCTCTTTGCAAAATCCTGAGCCAGGTCCTCAAGAAGTGAAGGAGGAAAGACAAGCAGTCAGAAAGAGGAAGATGCAATAAAAAAGCTAAAAAATAAGGTCTGTGGGAATCCTTCAGAGGGAGCAATGAATTCTGATGTGGAGAACCAAGGAAGGAAGACTTCCTGGAGGAGGGGGCCTTTGAGCTCACCCTAGAACCTGGATAAGACTTGACCAAAGTCCCATCCATCCCCACGCATGAGTCAAGCAAACGCTTGGGAACCACTGCTTATGGGGACCCTTCTTATCCTGGGTATGCTCCCAGAGATTTTGCCAGGAATCCCACATATAGAAAGGTGGCATGGCTGGGCCAGCCAGGATAGAGTGGCAACTTCTGGAGAGAAGAGTTTATTTCTTTTGGCTTTATTAAGTGCTTATAATGAAAAGAACTTAGTTTATGAGATCCCAGTAAATCACTCATCATGACTTGAGAAGATTAATTTTATTTAAAAAAAAAATGTTTTCTTGACAGTATATGGAGATCAAAGCTAGCAGCTAACCTGCTGCAAAGAGAGGTCCTGCTGCAAAGAGAGGTCCCCCTGCAACTCTCTGTGAAAGGAAAGCCCGTCCTGGCTGAATCCATCATAGACCCTTGTAGTGCGTATCACCCTGGGAAGAGAGCCCTGTGGGCACACAGTCTCGCTTTCTTATGCTTGCTGGTGTTTTCACTTCCAGTAGATTCATTCCTTACCTTCCCTGCTTCTTTCTCCCTCTTCCTCCCCTTCCTCCTTTCTTTTCTAAGAGTATTTGTGTTTAGTTAGCCACACATTATCTAAATCCTACTTAAGATAAACAGAAAAAGGGATTTAGGAGTTAGAATGGAGAAGTCCCTGAAACTTTCAACTCCGTGTATGAAAAGAAAAGGGAGTTGGGTAGGAAACCAAAAAAAAAAAAAAAAAAAAAAAAGTGCAGAGAGATTTCTTAGAACTGAATATTGAGTAATATTTGCGAACTAATCATATAAATGTATTAATCACCGGAAACACCTTTGTGGATAGCTAGGAAGATAGTCCTACTATAAGGCATAAATGAGGACAATTTTAAAAGTCTCAAAATTTTACCTTTTTCACATTAAGATTAAAATTTGGGAAGGTAAATTTTGGAGGGTACAGGCAGTGAGAATGAAGAGTAGAAAGAATAAACTGACGTTAAAGAAATGGTGTGGTTGTTCAAAGCATCTCAAACGGGCTAGACAATCCTTGATGCTCATACAGGACTAGAGACCCGTGGTGCTCCACGTTTTCACCAGCCTCCACTCCTAATCTTCCCAACTACCTTGGGGGTTCCCTCCCATCCACCTGCCGCTAAAGGCAGATGCTGCTAAAGCCTCTGCCCCCAGAGGTCTCTGGTCTCTGAGGGGAGGCCCTGCAGTGAAGGTGGGAGATAAGATGCCACCCTGAATTTCCTCTTTATAAATAGAGAAGGCCATTCAGTGACATTCCAAAGGTCACGAGGCAAGAAGGAAGTTGAGCCCAGTTCTGCTGCCCAATTTTTCAGCTGAAGGACGTTCACTTGACTGGGGTCCCACAGAGAAGTCTTAAAGTGCTTGTGGAGTCAAAGAATGGCAGAATTTTCAAGGCATGAATGACCTCAACTATTCTGAGATTGTTCCCATTCCTGGGGTCTTTGTGCCCCATCCTTTCAGGGGCTGTAGGAAAAGATCCACTTCTGAATGCCTGTGTAGAATTGGCATAGTTTCTCCCTTCAGTCTCTTATACCATCTTAAGGGTCCCCCAACCTCCTCCTGGTGCAAATATCAAGGTTTTCGTGGGCCCGGAGTGAGTGACGGGGATAAGTCCTCCAGATTCTGCTTGTATTGTCCAGGCACAGCTCAAAGGAAGCAGATGAGAGTTAGATCCCTTCCAAGCATCCGCATCTGGAGGCCGCGAATTCACAGTACAGGGCTGAAGCCAATAAGTGGGCTCCTAATCCCCAAACCAGATACTATTGATACCCGGCACCTCTTTTGATGAGAGGCAGAATTCATACAGCAAATATACATGAGGCCAAGAAAAGCAAGTGAGGTACATGTTCTCATCAATGCAGTGACCATTTGTGTTTAGCCACAAGCTCTGACTGCCTCTCAAGAGTGAGTGCTCCCCCTCAATGGCCAGGGCTCCCAAGGTGGGGGTGGAGGGCAAGCCCAGAGGGATGGAGAGGGCTGAGGAGACGGGGGTGGGGGTGGGGGTGGGGGTGTGTGTGTGCACAAACACTTCTGTTCCAGCTCACACCTGCCTTTTGCCTGCCATTCCTCCCTGGGGGCGTATAGCCTTTCATCAGACAGAGGCCATAACCCACCCACACTTCCCCTAATACAGCCTCAGTCTGAATGGGGACCTGGCTGTCCAACAGCCAGAGCCGACTCTGAGTCTCTGATTTGAAGATGTCCCCACATCCTGGGTCACAGTTTGTCACTGTGTTGAATCAATCCTGTGCACAATCTGAGTCCAAAAGTGAATTCCTCTTCAGAGGGGAAAGGGATAGACTGAAGGAATAAATCCTATAAAATGTTGTTGGAGACCAAGAGGAGAAGGGGTGTTTCTATGGTGGTCTTAGGGTTAAAATATCTATCTTCCAGTCTGATTTATCTACTAATACCTCTGTGAATTTGATCAAGTACCTTAGCTGCTCTAGACCTCAGTATACCCATCTGTGAAATGAGGACAAGGACTCTCACCCATAGGGTCATGCAAGGATTAAATAAGGTAACATGGAAATACTTTGTGTTTTCAGGTGTTAGGTATCATAGTCAGGACTTTCCAGAACAGACTATCCCTAGTCTGGCACAGAAGGCCACTCTCTCCTTGGCCCAGCCTCCTCTCAGCCCACCCCCTGGCCACCCCACCCCCACTCCTACTGTCACGGTGCCTGGAGTACCTTTTGGCCATGCTCACTTCTATAACCCTATTCTTGTAACTTCCCTCTTCTTGCATGCATGTATTCACCCTGCACCACCCTATTTGCCCCTCAAGTGACAGGCTTCCTGTCAAACCTTATCTTTTCTAGGCACCTCACTGGCCTTACCACTGCCCTGGCAGGGTCATGCGCCCTTTGTTGGTTTGGTCCAGATGTCTTGCTCTCCTCTTGCTGGCCCACCCCCTCCCTGAGCACTGGCTCACACACGTTCATGGCGCTGAACGGGGCTGGTAGCAGGTCCTCAGTCAAACGCAAGGAATTGAGCTGCAGCACGGCCAGAACCTCACCTTGTGCTATGGGAACCTCCTGCAGGCCCTCCTCAGTTGGCCCGCTTAACATGATGGTAGAAGGAAAGCTCAGGAGCAAGTCAAGGGAAATCAGAGACCCCTTGTCAGGACCAAAAGGAGCTCCCCTGAGACTGGGCCTGCTGAGTTTGTTATTTACTGATTTATTCCCTGAGCATGTATGTAATAGTTGTCTGCTGCCAGGCCGGATGAGGACACACAGACCTGTTGCAGAACGGGCGCACAGAGGGTGAGTAAATAAGCACAGTATGTGGGAGGAAGATGGCCAGGAGGATGGAGGAAACAGACAGCGGGCGGAGCTTTTCAGGAGGTGGGGCAGGATCTGAGCAGCTCACCAGGAAGTGAGGAGGGAAGGCAGGCAGGTAAAGGGGCCAGGAGACAGTTCTATTTGCTCTTCAGAGCCTGGGCTCCTGGGGGAGTGCCCTAGGCTCTCGTGAAGTTTCAGAGGTTCTGTGAACATTTCATTTGCATTTTTTCCTTCTTTTTTAATCATAAAATATTTAAAAACGTATTTCAACCAGACAGAAAAGTACAGAGAATAATACAGAAAACGTTCATGTATCCATCAAACAGATTTTATAAATGTTGAATTCAGAAAATTTTGGAGATTTAAATGTATAGATCCAGATAAATACACACACATATATGTATGTATATATATATATATATTTTAAAATATGTCTTTTAATTATGAAAAGTCATATGCATCCAGGCTGGCTATATACAAAATATATACATACTTACTAGCCTATTTCTGTGCCAACCTCTAAGTAAAGCCTCTCTTGCCCTCTCTGTGCATTCGTTGAGACTCCCTTTACGTGAGCCGTGGTTAGGCGTCTGTAGCTCTATGTGTGGCCACTTGTCAAGGTGACCACAGCACGGGACAAGAGTAGCCGTAAACAGCAGGAGTCCCTGGAATCTGAGTCTAGATCACCGGGCGAGTCCAGTGTTGTTGTTCCCTTTCTGTGCAACTTTGCTTTACCTCTCTGTGCCTCAGTTTCTTCACCGGTAAAGTGGGTGCTAATCATGCCTTCCTCCTGGCATAGTTGTGAGGGTTGAATGAGCTAATTCATGCAAAGACTTAGAGCAGTGCCAGGCCCAATTGGCTGTGGTTACTGTTAACTCATTGTTGTTAGCACCGTGTCTGCTTGGTACACGATCTTGTCAACGCATGACTATGGTTTTTGTGGTTATTGTGAGTTTTGCATGCTTTTGTTTTACTTTCATATTTATAAATGCTTTTTTTTCAGGCAAACTGGAACAATGACTCAAAAACTAGAACTTGACTACCCCTGTTAAAAATGCACAATTTAAAGAAAGAACTTTATGGTGTAATCAACAAGATTGGCTAGGCTCATGGTAAAATGACATCACGCCAATCTCCCAATCAATTTTTCACCCAGTGCCACCCACATGGACAACCCTGTAGGACAGGAAAGCAAAGGGGGGAAACAGCTCCTCCAATCCAGACGTCATACTCACCTGTTGGTTATCAGGGCTCATCGCTTATCACGACCAACAACTTCTCATGTCCTTAGTAGGCTTATGCTGTTCCTTCTAAATTAAGATACCTTTGTGTAGTGGTTAAGTTCTCGAGGTCCACTTTGGCGGCCCCGGTTTCGTGGGTTCAGATCCTGGACGTGGACCGAGGCAGAGCTTATCAAGCAGTATCCCATATAAAGTAGAGGAAGATGGGCACGGGTGTTAGCCCAGGGCCAATCTTCCTCAGCAAAAAAGAGGAGGATTGGCAACGGATGTTAGCTCAGGGCTAATCTTCCTCACACAAAAAAAAGAAAGAAGGAAAGAAAAGAAAACAGAGTAAACATGAAAATAGGTTTTTCATCTTAGCTCACTGCAAATTGAGTGTTACTGAAAAAAAATATTAAAAAAATATGAAATGAGAACATAAAATACCCATATAGGGATATGTAGTAGAAGTTACCTCTATTATGCACAAGAAATAGAAGTTATAAAATGTGAGAGGGAAACATTTCTTATTTGGGGACACTTGACATAAAGTGTATAAAATGAGTGGTCTTCAGGAAACATGATTTGTGCTACCGTCTGGTGACAGAGCCCAGAGACGGGTCCAAGAGTCTCTGCCCTGACTTGACGGCTTAGTTCAAAGGGTGAGATCAGGGGCGTTTTGCGGTTCACGGGGAGAAGAGTGCCCATGTTCTGGGTTTCTTCGTTTTACTTCGTTTTGCAAAATATGTTGATACAGGTGAGCAAGACTTGTCTTATGTAAAACCTGACCCATTCACAACTGCCAAAAAGAAAACATTCCATCCAGGTAGTTTTTAATACACCATCAAGTAAATTGGAAAAAATGCAGCAGCATCTGTAGCCCCAGCTCAGCAGCCCCAGAGGCAGGAACCAAATGGCCACCCTGTGTTTTACAGGCTTTAGGGTGCACGTTTTATTCACGTTTTAAAGATGTGAAGTGGTCTTGCACTTGAGGATCACTATGGGCGGGTGGCCTAGGGTGGCTTTCCTTGCCCACCCTTGCACACGGGGCTCCGAGTTGGAGGCGTGGGCGGAGCAAGTCCTGAGAACAGGAGAGGAGGCTCTTGCAGGAGCCTCACCCCACTCGGGCGGCTCCAAGGGTGTTCTGGGAAACACAATGGCGGGGCTGACTGTGAAGGTTCATAAACACCTTAACCAATTTTATTCCACTTATATCTTTCATTTCATGAAAGAATGTTATGTGATTTTAAAACATTTGAATAAGTTTAAAAGAATTCTTGTAACAATTATAAAATTAAATTATAAGATATAAGAAAGCATTGTATTTTTGTCTGGCAGTGTTTTTCCTTTCTTAGTAGAGCTTAAGATAATGGTGTTAGCTTACATTCCATGCACCTTTGATTTGGTGAAATATGGTTAAGTTGCATAGATAAGCACTATGCTTGGATCTTTCAAACTGGTATTGAATAATGCTATAGAGATTCTCAATTTTACTAACAACTATTTGTAATGTTATGTAAGAACTTGCCTTTTCATAACAAAGTTTGAGGTCTATCTCTAGAGAAGATGTAATACTGGTAGGAATATTTAAATGAGACACAAAATCACTATATATATTATATATAATATATATGTATACATATTATATATCTATATCATGTGTCTACATGTGTGTTTGTATATATATATAGTATATGTATTTTTTTTTACTGATGTAGAAGCTCTACCCAGCTAAACACTGCCAGATATAACATGATTACTTCAGTTTTCATGTTTTGCTGATATTTTTATTGAACAGAACAAATTCAGTTCAGGCCATGAGAGTTACAACATTACGATATTACAACTGCGGAAAAATTATTGGCAATGGAAAAAAGTTGAACCCAATCTGCAAAATTAAATAAATTTGACTATTTTAAAACTTTGATTAAATATTTTGCAGAGATGGGTATTGAAATATCTAAGATTTTGTTTTTTTGTTTTTTTTTGTAAGGAAGATCAGCCCTGAGCTAACATCCATGCTAATCCTCCTGTTTTTGCTGAGGAAGACCGGCTCTGAGCTAACATCTATTGCCAATCCTCCTCCTCTTTTTCCCCAAAGCTGCAGTAGATAGTTGTATGTCATAGTTGCACATCCTTCTAGTTGCTGTTTGTGGGAGGCGGCCTCAGCATGGCCGGAGAAGCGGTGAGTCGGTGTGCGCCCGGGATCCGAACCTGGGCTGCCAGTAGTGGAGCGCACACTTACCCACTAAGCCACGGGGCTGGCCCAGATTTTGTTTATTAAATGACATTGTTTAACATTCAAATGTTTCAAAGATATATTAGGAAAATATTTTTGCAAGAAATGGAAAAACATTCTTTGATTTCCTTCAGATTGTATATTTACTAATTAATGATTTGAAACAATCATTTAGAGTTTTTTTGGTTAGCGAGTCAACTTTGGAACAGAAATGTCCTACTGTGACTCTCTAGAGCATCTACCTCAGAGGTCGGCAAACTGCAGGCCAAATCAAACTCCAACCCCAGCTTTTGTAGGACCTGTCAGCTATGCATGAGTTTTCATTTTAAATGATTGAAAAGAAATAAAAAGAAGAAGAATATTTTGTGGCCTGTGAAATTATATGAAATGAAAATTTCTGTGTCTATAAATAAAGTTTTATTGGAACAAAGCCAGACTGATTTGTTTACACGTGATCTGTGGCTGCTTTTGAGGCTCAGGGCAGAGTAAAGTAGTTGTAATAGAGATCGTAAGGCCCACAAAGCCTAAAATATTTACTACTTGACTCTTTACATAAAAATTTCACCAACCCCCAATCTGGATGAATTTGATGAAGGAGCATCCAAGGTTGCAAAGTGAATCATTTAAAAATTGTTAGCATGCTCAGCTACTTATCTGAGAGAGCCAGACCTTTCTCAATGCTCTGCAACTAAAAATAATATGTAGAAATAAATCAATTGGGAGGGCTGTTATTAGCATTTCAAAAATTTTTTATTAAATAAGATATTCCTTGTAATATTTGTTGATTGAATCTGTAATTAATAAATGTAAATTTGACATAGCATAAATGTATGCCAATAAAACATCAATTTGTGGTTTTATATTTTGGGCTTTGGCATAAGATTTTGTTTAAAAATGGAATCCATCACTATAAAATGTGACATAAAATATAAAATGTGAAATGCATCAGAACATAAGAAGTAAGAGTTAGAGGCAGTGGGGACCTCTAGGCACTCAGTCCCATTCTTCAAGGCCCATTTCACATGCCACCTCCTTCAGGTGGACACTGACCAGCTGGGTTCCAAATGTCCTCTCCTCCTCTGGGTGTGGGCAGAGGGAGCCTTACTTCTCCCCCAGGTACTTCTCAGGCCTTAGAAATCTTTCCTCTGTGAGTCTTATCTCCACAGTGAGGTTTTCAGTTCCTGAGGCCAGGTGAAATGTCTACCTTTATTTCTTAACTGAGTTATGCCCTTAGGAAATTTACAATTTATTTGAGTTTTTACACTTTCCCTGACTTTCGAGTTAGGCCAGGGAGACAGCATGAAGAGCTAATGTTAGTCTTATGGCACTACAGTTAACCAGGGATTTACAGGTAAGAAGCATTTTTGCATATTTATGATCTCAGTTGAGTTAGGAAGAGCCGGTCATAATTCTACAGGTAAGGTCTGTGGCTTGGCCAGAGCCCAGGTAGCTAGTAAGTTCTCGCTGGAATTAGGACCTGAATGTGGTTCCTAGGTTAGTGTTCACCTCTGGCCTTTTAGCTGAGGAACTGAAGTCTCAGGCAAGACAGGACGATAGAGGCCGGTGTAGGAAAACGGGTCATGAGAGGCATCCCTGAGTGGCTGCCTTGTATGTTGGCTGAGAGACTGAGGCAGTGGTCTGCATCCTGAGGGACATACCGGGTGCCACAGGGCTGGAGCCTTCAGGAGTGCCTCATGTGTATGTTCTCACTTAGTCCTGAGACAACCCTATAGAATAAGTTCTAAATCTCCATCTTACAGATGTGGAAATGGAAGTTCTGTGAGTTCAGTAATCTGCCCAAGGTCTGGTCATGACACCAGAGGCCCGATTTAAGCCCAGTTGTCTGGTGTGGGGTCTGTGTCCCTCCTGCGAGTCTCCCTCTTATCCTGCCACATATGTCTCCCATCTACAGGGCTGAGTCCCACTCATTTGAAACCAGGGAAAGAGCCAGTGTCCTCCCAGGGAAGCTGACAGTGGGTGACATTCCCTGGGACAAGGAAGTCCTGGCAGACAAAGAGGAGATGGACTGTATCCCAGTCAACGAAGCAACATGTAGTGGGGAGAGTCGCTGTGCTGCCAGGGAGCTGGGGCCAGGGAGACTGCACCCCTCGGATCCCCAGCACCAAGGAGACCAGAGGAGCTGCACCGATGTGGGTGGGGCTGCTGGCATCCTGCTTTGGGATGTGCATCTCCACCGTCTCCCGCCCTCCATTGGAAGAGGGCTTGAAACCTGCCGTGATTTTTCCATCCCTGGCTCCAAACTCTTGGAGGGCAAAACCTACTCCTCTTTCTTTCCAAGCCATCCTCAACCCCACCGCTGCCCACTGAATCTAGAAAGAGGAGGACACTTTTCTGCCATAAATGGGAAAGGGCGAGTTTTTAAGTGAACATGCTTGCTGTTTGCAGACTGGGTAAATACCATTCACTAGTTATCTGCTGTGTGATCTTGGGCAAGTTAGAAGTCCCTGTAATTTTTGGTTTCCTCATCTGTAAAATGGGAATAATAGTACATACCTGACAGGCTTGTGTAAGATGAAATGAGCTAATGAGTCTGAAAGCACGAGACATATGTTGGACACATTGGAAGCATGAAGTCCTTGTTAGTCTCTCTCTCTTCACACACACACACATACACACACAGACACACACTCAGAATGATCTGATTTGTTCTCTTGGCATACACACCGAGCTTGGGGAGCGTTTTGAAAGTAAAAGATGGGACCGATGGCCAGTGCAGGGGGGGATGGGGAGGCTCTTAGGACTCCCCATCAGAAGCTCTAAAGGGACTATGTGCAGCTGAAACACACAGGGAACTTGGAAACACACTGGCATCTGCTTGTGAGTTTTAAGAACTTGCTCACACAGTGTCTTGATTCCTGGACAGAAGGAGCTGAATCAGGCAGAAATGTATGTACAGAAAAACCTCCTGTGCTTCTCCCTCACTCATACCTCCTGCCCACTCGGCGCACTGAGGGTCAGGATCCCTGTTCCAACCCAGGCCGAGCACAGGGACCTCGGGCTTTCCCGGGGGTTTCTGGGTAAGAGCACAGAACAGCCAACAGTATCCAGTTGTCTGTTCACAGAGTGTTTTCTTTTGCCTTGAAAGTGCATTACTTGTGGAACAAGAAGCCGTTATAATCTGTCTCGTGGAGAAGCAGAGGTGAGAGGAAGGCTGTTCTTCCCCACAGGCCCCCTTATCTCCCTCAGCCATGCTGAGAGCAGCTGAGGATGCGCAATTACCTCAGGGCTGACTGAGGCTTCCTTTCCTCAATGCAGCACTGAAGTCCACACCTTTGGAAGAAAAAAATAAGTAAGTTACTAGGCTAGAACCTAGCCTTCTTTGCATGCTGATTTGATATTGTTTTAGGGCCTGCAAAACCCTGACAGGGAAAAATATTCCTTGTGCTGATGCCTGAGATTTCACTAAAAACCCCCGGCCGTGGTCCCTCAGAGTGACATTTTGATGCTGTTAATGAGCACGGCGCCCTGAAGAGAGAGTACGTCATTTCACATACCTGCTGACACGCAAGCTGTGAGGGCTGGGCTTAGGGGTAGGGAGACTGCCCCTCAGCTGACAAGCATTGCCTCATTTCTTGCCTAGCTATGGCAAACCCGGGTCTGTGCCAGACTCCGAGACACACGTTAACATGATGCATTGGTCATGGTTTCTGCCTGAGCGCAGCTGAAGCCCTAGGAAGGCCCAAGAGAAGAGCCACCGTCTGATGTGGTGTTGCCACGCAGCCCTTGTTGGAGGCCAGGAAAGGACCTCCTCGAGGGCCTCCCCTACCTTGATGTTTGTCATGATTAACAATGGCTGCAGCCAGAGTGTCTCCTCCAGAGTAGGGCCCAGGGCCCTGTGGCCGCAGGAGGTCAATAAATATTTGTTGACTGACAGACTCCACTGCTTGTCTTATTTATTGCAGAAAGCCACAGAGGCCTGTCCCTGCTGGTGAGGCCCCAACATGGCCCCATTGGAAAACATGGGACAATAAACGGAGACGGATGGTCTGTCCGGGGAGTGACTCTATCTTCCATTTGGTCGTCCCCTTCCCAGCTGTGCCTTCATTGAAGTTGCAGGACCGAGTAAGTGGCCTCCAGCAGACTGCGGGGCACCAGGGACTGGATGGCTCCTCCTCTCCTCCCTCCCTCCTCCTGACCCGAAGCAGGATGGACAAAGGAAAACACCACGTGGGCCTCGGATGATTGGCCTCCAGTTTCACACAGGCCTGGCAGGGGGCCTGGGCTAAAGTTTCACAGAGTCAACAGATGGGCTTCTAATTATTTATTAGAACTTCTTTCAATGGGAATCAATTCTTCTGATGAGACACTCCAACTGCGAAGGGTTGGCCTGTGGGTGAGTCACGCAGAGGGTGAGGGGAGGCAGGAAGGGCAACACAGACACTCCTGGCTCTGTTAAAATTCAGTCTTTACCTGGGTTCAGATGTCTTTTCGCGTGTAAAATGGAGAAAGTCACAGAGTTAAACACAAAGTCAGGAGAACAGCACTGGCTGCTGACATGGCCTAAATGGTGACATTATGGGCTGAATTGTTTCCTCCCCACCAAATTCATGTGTCAAAGTCCTAACCCACAGTACCTCAGAATGTGACAGTATTTGGAGACAGGGCGTTTGAAGAGGTGATTAAGGTTAAATGAGGTCATTAGGGTGGGCCCTGATCTGATATGACCGGGGTCCTTATAAGAAGAGAAAATTAGGACACAGATACACATAGAGGGAAGACCATATGAAGATCCAGGGAGAAGGTGGCCATCTGCAGCCAAGGAGAGAGGCCTCAGGACCCAACCTTGCTGACACCTTGATCTGGGACTTCCAGCCTCCAGAAAAACTGGGAGTTGTTGCGAACAACTTAAATTTCTGTTATTTAAGCTCCCCGTCTGTGGTACTTAGTCATGGCAGCCCTAGCAGACTAATACAGTGACCACAGGAGGCCCGAGAAAGGCTGCCCTTCATACTGGGGGTGCGTCACAACTCCCAGCGCACACTCCTGGCCAGTGGCTCACAGGATCCTCACAACAGGCCTGAAGGACAAGGCAAGAAGTATCCCAGGCACACAGTCCCTTATTGGGGACAGATGTGTCTGGCCTTCCAAATCCCTCAGAGTTTAGAAAGAACACACATGGGTATACCACAAATTACCTAACATACTCGGTGGGTCTGAGATAGCACCCATAATCAAACACATTACCATTTCTGAAATGAAACAGAATGTGTGTATATAATCAGATATCTCAATATAGATATGTATTTGGACTAAGAGGGGTAAATAAAGAATTTATAACCTCATGTTTGTTCAGGTTGGATTTTGCCACCAAATGAGTTTGTGCGGAATGGAGGAATACTTGCTTGGGGTGGGGGATTTCAGGAATATGCGTGGGGATTACAGGCTTGTCTAGGACCCCTGCCCCACCTCCTGACTTTAACTTTTGTAGAGGAAGAAATCAAGACTCGGGGGTTAAGCAGCTCATTGAGGATCATCTGGCTCACAGAAGATCGGCTGGGCTCTTCTGTCTTCTAACTCAAGGTCCATGTCTTTCCAGATGAGCCCCGAGGGCCACCCTGTATGGTTTGTGCCCTACTAGTTCCTTGCAGGATGACACCTTCCCCATCCACACGTCACCCACACCCTTTATCCGTGTTGGGTTCCCCTCCCTGCCCTATCTTGAGCACTTCGCAGCTGTAGACAGACATCGTCTTCTAGGCTCACTTCTCTGACCCTCCCGACTCTCAGAATTTCAGAATTGAAAATGATCTTAAAGATAGATACAAATCGAGCTGTTTCAGGTGAAGCTGGGCTCCCTTCCTCCCCCAACCAACCAAAGGGAAGCAAGGGACCACCATAGAACTCTGGGGATCCCCAAAATACAGTCTGACAACCTCTGGTGTAGTGTGACCCCCCCCCACCTCAATACTATGAAGGAGAAAAACCAGCTCTGCCTGGTCACAAAAGCAGCTGATGTTTGTGAAATGCCAGCAAGTTATTACTAATCTCATTGCACAAAGTCAGAGACTGAGGCCTCCCAAAGGACAGGGCAAAAACCCCAAGTGCAGGCAGACTGCTATTTCCGTGCTAACCCGGGGCGAGCAGCAGCACTGCACTAGGCACATCATGCAGGTATATGTCCTTGGCATTTCGTGTCGCTTTCCCATATGTTAAACGAAAGAACAAGACACACTGTTTGAAATGCCGCCCAGTGTTTCTTAGGATGATGAGGCTCATGTTCAGGAATTCGTAGCAGAGACGGTTTGAATAACATGAGCCACAAACTCTCACGCCCGTCCTTGTGCCCCACACACTCATAACAGTGCAGTGACTCTGAGTTAACCACACATAAAGAAATCCCGAAATATGTTACATAAGAGAGATTTTTATTTCTCTGCTCTAGAAACTGCCAAATGGAGCTTGTTCAAACTTTCCATCTTAAAAAAAATTCCCTCTGGACTAAAATCCAAAACATTAAGAGTTCAATCCAAAAAGGATAAATTTTTAAAAGGTTGTGATCCTGTAAATGTAGGGAGAAATAAAATTTTCATGGTAGGAAAAAACATCTAAGAGTACTGTATGTATTTTTGAGAAGTTTTAGCAAAAAACCTTGACCATCTCTTTGAGTTTTCTAAAAGCCACGCTGGTCTTTTCCTTTGCTTTCTTGATTCCATCGTGGAAGTCTCCTCTATATGTTTGAGGATAGCTCCCAGGACTTCAAGGTTTGGGGTTGTAGTGCTGGTCAGCTACTGTCTGAAGGTGTCATAGGGACTGTAAATCATCCTTCAGTAAGCCTCTCTCTCTTTCTCTTGAGCGTTAGCAGGGCTCATAGCGGCTCGTATAGAGAATGCATTTCTCAGCCTCCCTTGTGATGAGGTATGGCCATCCGATGAAGTTTGAGCAAAAGAGATGTGAGCAGAAGTGATGTGGAGCAGCCTGTGAGTTACTGCCTTAAAAGGTCACGCTTGTGCCTCAGCTCCCGCTGCTTCGTGGGCTGGAGGACAACACCTTAGGGTCTTGTAAAAGGGTACTGGTCCCTGGATGACGACCTGAAGCGGCATTACCCACGCTCTGGGCCGTGCGTTGTAGCAGCTTAGCTGCACACACTAACTCGTGTAAGAAGTTGCATGGAGTGTGAGTTTTACAGGAAAGGGCCCTCTCCTGCTCCCCCACGTGCGTTTGCTTTACTTCCTGACCCATTGTCTACCTGTCCCAGCAAAGTCCTATCTGAGGGGAAGGGCCTCGTCCTAATTGTAAAAACGCTGTGGAAACGTCCCGAGAGGAATTGCTCTGAGGAGCGCACTGTGCTAGAACAAGGGCAAGAAGTTCTGGTCTTGAGCAGAGGCCAGAACATTACATCAGCTCCATGTTCACTCGTAAATTAAGTCAGCTTCATGTTCACTCATAAGCTCTTGGAAAATCAGCCACTGCAACCAGCGACCCGAGAGGGCCCCAGTGTTACTGAAAAACTTGCTCTTGGCGTCGTGCTTACTGATAACGGTCATCTCAGCCAGTGAGAGCAGCCCTGCCGCAGAGCACGGGGCTGGGCCGCCAGGCCCTCAGCCCTCACATCTGGTTCACATCGTGAGATCTTGTACATCATCGCCATCACCCCCTCTCCCACGGGACCCTTCTCCATGGAGCGCTGAGCAGATGTGAACTTTATATACCGTGGGGGAGGGGGGCAGTGGAAGGGACCCTGAAATTTCAATCATTTACTCATTCATTCATCAGCAACTATTTATCGAGGGCCTACTGTGTACCAGGCGTTACGCTTGACAAAGCAGTCCAGGACCTTGCTCTCATGGCA